>NW_024581137.1:4936423-5265441 GCF_017639235.1 Corvus kubaryi | reverse complement strand
CTTAGATGCTTCCGATCTACAAGGGCGGGCCCGGCTGGCGCGGGGCGGGGCGGGGCGGGGCGGGGCGGGGAGCGCCGCCGCAGGGGTCAGAGTGCCGTCACCGGGGGGCGGTGTCAGGCGCCGAGGCGCGCCGGCGCAGTGCCGGCCGAGGCTGAGCGGGGCGGGGCGGCACGGCAGGGGCCGGTCCCGGAAGGGGGCGGTTGCTTCCGCCTGACGCGCGTGCGGGGCCGGGCCAGGCGGGGCGCGGCGGGGGCGGGTAATGGGCAGGGTGGGGTCGGCGCCTTCCCCGGGCGGGTCCTCCCCGTGTGGGGCCGTGTCCCGCTTGTCCCACGGCACCGTAATTCCGAGCCTCAAATGGCACCTGCTTTCCTTTCCTTCTTCTCCTCCTTTGTTTCAGGCGAAACTCTTAAGGGAGACGGTGAGAAAACATTGTAGCTCGATGTCCGTCCCTCCTTTCCCCCAGCTAATCCCCCATCTGGAGAATAGAGGAGGCGTGTCCTGCCATGGTAAGGAGATAAATTCCCGACATCTGTCGCTAGGTTTATAAACACAATTATTTTCAGTGGAGCTTTCCTTAGGCCACAAGTATAATCTGAGAAAGCATTTGATATACTGAATTTAGGGAAAATTATCACTGGCAGAAAGGAACATGAAGCAGTGAGACTCTTAAGAGTTTTGTTGGGTTTTTTTTTTATAGTAATGGACCACTCCATGCATGGAGGATTTTATAGATGCCAAACAGGGAGATAGGAGAGTTTCCATGTTAATTACAATCATTCAAATAATAATAGCAACAGTGCCTTAACAACTGTATCTTTTACTGCTACATTGTGGACATAAAGGGGAGCTTTTGCAAACAAAACATGATTTAAACTCATTATCTAAGTGATGTAATGAAACCTAAGCATAATATCAAAATTGACTGCTCAGTGTGCATCTTTGTTTTTCACACTGTAACCATTCACAGACAATACAAATTGTTTTGAAGGATCCCCTCTTCCACATATTGCTTGGCCAAAGGTAGTTTCCAAGTCTGCAAATTCCAGATTTCATCACCTCAGATGAAAAACTTTCACATCGGTGTTCACTTCATGGAGCCATTCCACTTCGCTTGCAAAGCAGGTGCACTTTAAAATTTTCATTGTTATTCTCTGTGCTCTGTTCTCTGAAATTTTTGACATCTTGACATTTTTGACATCATTTAGCCAGTGTTTAATACATATCCCTCTAAAATTTAATTTTGTTGGCCTTACATTCTAGTACGAGCTAGTTTTTGTAAATTCCATAGAGTGTGAGAAACTGATAGCAATCCAGATGCAATTCATTCTGATTAAAATATCAAAATACGTCCATTTACACAAAGAAATGTTGGATTCTGTTAAATGGTGCGGGGGGGGATTTGGGTTGGAAGAGACCTTAAAGACTGTCTAGTTCCAACCCCCCTGTCATGGGCAAGGATGACACCCACTAGACCAGGTTGCTAAGAGCCCCATCCAACCTGGCCTTGAACACTTCCAGGGATGGGGCATCCACAACATCTCTAGGCAACCTGTTCCAGTGCCTCACCACCTTCAAAATAAAGAATTTCTTCCTAAGATCTAATCTAAATCTAATTTTTTAGTTTATAACCATTTTCCCCTTGTCCTGTCCCTAATCTGCCCATATAAGACATTGCTCTTTTTACCCTTTAGGTACTGCAAGGCCTCAATGAGCTCTTGCCAGAACCTTCTCTTCTCCAGGCTGAACAACCTGAGCTCTCTCAGCCTGTCTTTGTGGGAGAGATGCTTCAGTCTTCTGACCATTTTTGTGGCCTCTTCTGGGCTCTCTCTAACAGGTGCACGTCTTTCTTATGCTAAGGACACAGCACTTCACATGGGGTCTCATGAGGGCAGAGTAGAGGGGGACAATCACCTACCTTGATTTGCTCGACACCCCTCTTTTGATAATGCCCAGGATACCATTGGCCTTCTGGGCTGCAAGTGAACTGTCCAAGTCCTTCTCAGCACAGTTGCTCTCAGCAAGTTCTTTTCCCAGTCTGGACTCATGTCTGGCATTGCTCCAACCCAGGTGCAGCACTTTGCACCTGGATTTATTGAACTTGAGGTTCCTATGGGCCCACTTCTCAAGTTTGTCCATGTCCCCCTGGATAGGATCTCTTCCTTCTGTTGTGCCAACTGCACCACTCAGCTTCATGGATCTGCAAACTTGTTGAAGGTGCACTCGATCCCACTGATGTGTCATTGATAAAGGTATTAAACAGCCCTGGTACCAAGATGGACCCCTGAGGGACACAACTTGTCACCAGCCTCCACCTGGACATAAGAGCACTGACCACAACTCTGGCTGCATCCATCCAGCCAATTCCTTATCCACTGAATAGTCCATCCATCAAATCCATGTCTTTTCAATTTGGAGATAAGGATGTCATGTGGGACTGCCTTACCGAAGGACTTACAGAAGTCTAGGTAGTTGACATCTGTCAACTTCCTAGTCTTCCCTTGTCAACTGTTGCTGTCACTCCATCGTGGAAGGCCACCAGATTGGTCAGGCATGATATGCCCTTAGTGAAGCCATGCTGGCTGTCTTGGATCATCTCATCCTCTTATATGGGCTTAACATTGTTTCCATGAGTATCTGCTCCACAGTCTTCCCAGGCAAGGGAAGGTCTCTGGTATGTAGTTCTGTGGATCTCTGGTATGTAGTTCCCTAGGTCTTCCTTTCTCCCCTTTTTAAAAATAGGAATGATGTTTCCCTTTTTCCAGTCACTGAGGACTTCACCTGACTGCCAGGGCTTTCCAAATACGGTGTAGAGTAGCTTGGCAACAACATCAGTCAGTTCCCTCAGGACGCTGGGATGCATCTCATCAGGCCCCATGGACTTGTGGCCATTCAGTTTCATCAGATGGTCTTGAACCTGCTCTTCACTTACAGTGGGAGGGGCTTCATCCCCATTTTGCACCATGCTGCTTGTTAATGAACGTGATCTTTGTCCTTTTGATCTCTCTTTAGCGCTATCTTAAGACAAAAAAAAAATTATTTTGAATTTTTGTTTCGTGGTCCAAACTGCATGTTATAATGCAATTAAAACCAGTATACCCTTCATTTTTATCTTGGATGTGTCCCCTGGCACCTTACCTAAACCTAGTGGAAAAAAAATGAACTCTTTAACCCAAAACTAAAAGAAGTATTTCCATGAAAATGCACTACATTAATAATTCCTATTCAATTGCTAACATGTGACCATAGTGAGAGCATCTCTGGATTACCTGGAATATTTTAGGGCATGATTCTGTCTCCTCAGTGTGAGAGCACACCTGGTCAGAGGAGAGCAACTACTTCACTCCATTGACTGTATAAAAACTTAGGGTTCACAGCCCAAGGCAGCAAGAGGTTTGAATTGCTCTCTGGTGTTTAAATGCTACAACAGGTACCTAAAACCATACAGGCAGTGTAGTAGACATTTGCAATGCGGTTACAAAGGGTGTAGGTAATGAATGTCCTTTGTTATGTATTAACATATGTGCCAGTACAGCTCTGCACATAAAATACTTCAAGGGAAAAATTATGTAGAATAATGAAGCAGAGATGTAATTAATTGTGTGCTAGTAGTACTTGCATTATGTACCTTAATACAACTAAGAAATCAACTGACAAAGATTTCATTTATTTTAAAAAGCTAAAGATACAGTGGACATGTCAGACAAAACATGTCCGAATCTTTGGGAAAAACATTGATGTGCAACTTTCATTCCCACAGAACAAAAAATACTTGTTCTCTCTACTTTAGCACACATTTAGTAGCACACAATTTATATTTAAAGTATGCATAATTTAACACTGTAATTTTATCTTAGATTTCTGTTGACATGAATAAATGAACCACATTCTTTGGAAAACCATCTCATCATGCATAAAACATCCATTCTTCCTTTAAGTGCTCAATAAATCTTTCAGGGTGAGAGAGACTTAATTTTTCGAAGGGACAAAAGAGACGAGGAACAAAACCACTTACTGGTTCTTGAGGGCACCCTCCTATTTCAGCCCAGAATTGATTACCCTGCTGTCTGCTGGGTCTGTGGGTGTGTGGGCCTTTGTGTTGTGAAGTATTGCTGAACTGAAACCGATACATGGAAGTAGGATTTCATGGTATTATGGTTAATTTCTTCTCTTTTAGGCTGGTGGCACAACTGTATTAAAACTCTTTAGACAACATTTTATTACCAATGCATAAGGATGCATAAAATGTATTTGTGATTTAATAGAGTTCCTAAGTAGCAGGACAGTTGAAAAGAAATTACCCTGCCCAAATTCACATGTATTCTGAGGAGAATCACCCCCCAATGAAAGGAAAGAGCCAGAAGCTTTTATCCACCTTCAGTTTGTACCAGTTGTGAGAAAACCTAAGTAACAATGAAGAATTACTTGGCTAATTATTAACATACTCCTACTCCTCAAGTTTAACTTTGTGTGCTTTTCTGTGCTTTTGTGTAAGGGATAGTAAGGTTTTAAGGACATCCTACTCTTGAGATAAATAACTGGCATGCCCAAGAGCAGACTTGGGATGTAGCTCCCACTTCACACAACCAAGAGTGATGGCTGCCTTGAGACAGTGATGTATCTACTCGTGGGGGGTGGTCAGATCTCCTTCTAAGTGTGCCTGTTTCTCTCTGAAAACTAGCAGGAAAATCTGATGTGACAAAGCTTATTTTGGTGCCTGCTGTTAGGCAGTACAACTCCAGGCCTTAGGTGACAGACAACTGGATTGGAATTCATGTAATCTTAGTTCTACTCTGTGCTGGTATTGGCTGGGGTAGAGTTGATTTTCTTCACAATAGATAGTGTGGGGCTATGCTTGGGATTTATGCTGGAAACACTGTTGATAACACAGGAATGTTTTAGTTATTGCTGAGCAGCGCTTGTACAGCCTCAAGGCCTTTTCTCTTCTCACACTGCCTCACCAGGGAGGAGACTGGGGGTGCACAAGAAGTTGGGAGAGGACACAGCTGGGACAGCTGGCCACAACCGACCAAAGGGGTGTGCTGTATGACCCATACCATACGGTGTCATGCTCAGCAATAAAAAGTGGGAGAAGCAAAAGGAAGAGTGGGGACATTTGGAGTGATGGCGTTTTTCTTCCCAAGTAACACATGGTGGAGCTCTGCTGTTCTGGAGGTGGCTGAACACCTGCCTGCCCATGGGAAGTGGTGAATTAATTCCTTGTTTTCCTTTGCTTGCACGCGTGGCTCTTGCTTTCCCTATTAAACTGTCTTTATCTCAACCCTTGAGCCTTTTCACCTTCTGGTTCTCCCCCCCTCCCCGCCACCCTACTGCAAGGGAGTAAGTGAGGGGCTGCAAGGTACTTAGTTGCCAGCTGGGGTTGAACTACATAATAACCTCACAGTGTCACTAATTTGCTCTGATCTTGGCCAGTCCCTCCATTTCCCATCCCAGCTTTTATCTCCCTTTTACAATTAGAGGTTAAGCTCTGTAGGCACAGTCTTTCTTTCTCTATGCTTTTTCAGCACATACAACCTGGGGAATGTTTTTGTGACGTGCACAGATAAATAAATATGCAATTCAGTACAGATTCTGAACGCTACAAATCAACAAACACACACAAAGGTTGTGTGGACAGTTGTTCCTTCTACTCTTGTTCAGTGCAAGGACATCTTAATCTGTCAGCTTCCCAGAAGCTTCACATCATTTGTGACTGCCTGCAAACCTGTCACCTATGTATCCCTACACTTGCAAACAAACACATACACTCTAAAAAACCCGTAGTGGGATGACTGTAATAAGATGTTGGGTAATGAGATACTTGAATTTCCTTAGCTCTTTTAGCTGTCCAAATGACAATATTCTCAGTATTCCATCTGAGCTAGTCATGGTTCTTAACACTTACAGCTTTCTTACCAGTTTGAAGAGATTCATCCCCAAATGCATCATCCCTATAAAGAAAGTAAGGTTAAGTGACTTGAATAACAAGGAATTCATGAGTAATGATGAGTTTGCAGTCATTCATCTTGTCATTCAATAGGACAAATTATATCATTCTAGTAGGTGACTAGGAACCTGAAAATCTGAAAGTTGAGGGTTACAGCGAAGTTGGTTCATAATATATAAGAATGGACAAAAAGATTTAAGAACATTTAAAAATTTTTAAGAACAGAATTAAGGAATTACCAAGTGTCTAAAAATATAAAAGCATTAAAATGTATAATTGAATGTGTATTGCATATATTTATAACAAGTCTTCATTGTTAAATTAGCTTCAGTTTTAAAACATAAGATATGAAAAGCAGTGTCAAATTGTTTAACCAACATAGAGTGATGTAAAATGTGTACTTTATGTGCAGTACCTATCTGCATGGCACTGGTGTAATATCTTTAACTGGCATTTGTTGGGATTGAGCTTTGGTACTGCCTTTCCTGAAAAATGTGTCCTTTCCACATGCTATTTTATTGAAATCAGTACTTGCCACTGAGTGCTGTTTCTTTTTTTATTCTGCATGTTATATAATCCATATCCTGATATATATTCAGCCAGAACACTTAAGCTGAACAATCATCTCCAAACCAATACTGGTTTAAAATAGCTCCAAGTAGACCTAAACTCATCTCATTTTTCTGTTATTAAAATAACACAAAATTTTGTATCATTTTCAAATTTTAGTGTTGTCTATGTAATTATTGAATCTTTTCCTTTTTATGTATTTTCTGCTCTTCATGTTCTTCTTTTTCTGTTACTTCTGTTTTTCATATTTGATACGGTTTCATACTTACATCGCATTTTTTTCCATGTCTTTTTCTTGTGATTTTCTAGTCACTTTCTCCACCTCTTTCTTTCATTGCTGGTTTCATTCTTACTTCTAATGGGGATGTGCTAGAGTAGAGTCAGGTAAATTGCAGTCTGGTTCCTAGTTCTGTGGCCAGCCTTTCAGGAGTCACTTTCTCTCCCCATCTCTCTGCATCCCAGTCTGGAAAAACAAGATAATTAAAGCTGGCTCCTGTGTGGTTAGCTTTGAGACATACTGGTGGAGAGCTGCTTTAAGCACAATTATTCTCTTTCTGTATTACACCTCTTCGCTACAACAGTGATCTCCTCAGTGCTTATCATTATTTTCAGCTCCTCAACTAATTCTTAGCTCCCCTTTCTCCCTCCCTCTTCCTCCACCCCCCATCTTCTACCAGTAACATTTTCAATGTAGACCTTCAGCATAATTTTGCCCTGTTGTGCAGATTATGTGTCAGCTACATTCACTTTATCTCTCTCTTGAAGGAGAGCTGTGGCAGCTCTCAAGTGATGGGTTCCATTGATTTCATGCTGACTGATGTCAGTGAAGAACATGAAGGATGGTGCAACACCTGATTTTAGTTACAAAAATGATCAGAAGACTCTTAGGAAGATAAGAGATGTAGAAAAAGAAACAAATGTTCAGTTATGAATAGCAATCATGGTGTCCTATGAAACTGTCTAAAGAGAAAATGCACACACGTGAAGGCAGCCCTCACATGTTTGTTCATGAGGTTATTTAAATTGTGGTCACATGGATCCAGGGCCTTTGGGAAAATATTTAGACAAGAACTACTTGGAGATTATATTGCTAATGTCAAGCAGAAATCAAATGTTAGTCATATCTTGACTATGAGGAAAAGATATGCCCTGTCTGTGTCAATGTGTTTCTACATCCATGGTCATTTGCTATGAACCTATTTTTCTGATGTTTGTCTATACAGCCTTTGGCTTTGAAGGATCTTAATCACTTTCAGTGAAGGAGGAGGAAATAGTCAAAGCCTGCCAATGCTAAGTGTCTCAGACTAAGTGCCAGAAGTGCTATTCAGTAAGTAGTGAAGTAAAACTGGCTCAGTCTATATGGCTGTAGTGAAATAAAATGCACCCATCAACATTCTGATGTTACTCTCAGGAGCTAAATATTCACACTCTGTAACTGTGGACATGATGTAGAGACTGAAGGAAAGATAACAAAGCATACTGTAGTTTTTATGGGTTGTAAAGCCATAAACTATAGACCCTATCAGACTAAGCTATAGGTGATAAAAGTTAAGCAGCACTGGGTTTATTCTGCCTTAGATGGAAGAGCACCTAGGATAGATAAAGGAATTGTTTGAATGCTCATCATTTTTTGTGAACATCAATTCATGTTCCAGTTATGTGCCCATTTTATAGTTCTGTCACTGCTGATCACTCTAAAATCCCATGGCACTTTGTGAAAGAACACACTTTTAGCTCTGACCTCATATTTACAGCAACATCTCTTACACATCCTGCAGTTCTAGCTGGAACCACTGGTTTTCAGAGACTGCCCCAGGCCCCAATTCTGTATTTAGACTTACTGTGGGCTGTTATGTAGCCACTGTTTTCTCTGGTCAGCAGTTCAGCTGAGGGCTTCTGGAAAGATGCAATTCCAATAAAGTGCTGGATGCAGGCCAGTAAAGATATATTGCTGGTGATTTATTTTGATTTTATTCTGTAGATGAAAAAGAATCAAGACTAGATATAGGATTAATAGAAAAAAAGCAACCCTCAGTATGCCAAAAGAAACCAGAAACAAAAAAAACCTACCAATGTTGCACTGATCATGAAATACCTGGAATATTTTCTGAAATGCTGTCACTAAAATGTATCAACAGTAAGCCAAGGTTTCTTATGTTCTATAATAAATCTAGAGTATCTTTACTGAAAAAAATAATTGAATTCATGCAATAATATGAATGAGAAATATGTTGACTCTTGCGGGAGCTTTGGGTGGGTCGGACGGTTGGGACGGACGGAGACGAGAGATCTCTGAAGTCAGATCTTGGAACATGCGGTTTATTGCAAAGGGCGTGGGTACAGGGGCACTGCTTAGAGCTGCCAGACGCAGCTTGGAGCACGCCCAAGAGAGCAAGCGGGTAAGTAAAGAAAGAGAGAGAGAGAGAGAGAGGAATAAGAGTGTCTGTGAGAGAGAGTGTAGTAAGAGTGTGTGAAGTCCTGGTTACAATACAATAAATCATCTTCTGTACTGAATATTCTAATTGTCACTAACCAATCTAATACAAGATACAAATCCTATAGCATTTACATACAGCCTATAAGAGTTCTTATATTACCATAGAGTGTTACATCTTAACTTCTAAAAACTACTCTTTGGACCCCTTCTGCTGAGCTAGTAGGGTCTGCTCTGACCCTTGGACCTGCCTGCAAGCAGAGGGTATTGTTCAATCAAGAGGGGATTACCTTCAGTCGGCCATACCATTGTTTTCTAGTTGTTCAGTAACTAAGACTTGGTATTTCAAAAGTGGCTTTCATTTCGATGTCGCTTATAGTTTTCATATTCCCAAAATCTTTTGTCAGGCAATCATATTTATAAGGCTTTCCTGTTTCATCTTCCCCAATAGACTCTTTCTCAGAAAAACAAATTACCATTCAATGAAATGGAAAAATCATCAGAAATGTTAGAACTATGAAATTACAAAATGTTATTTTCATATGAAACACCATGTGCCCAGGCCATGCATTGTGAAGCATATTACAGAGTCAGGAATTTAGCAAGATGCAGACAACCATGACAAAAATAAACCAAGTAGTAATAATTTCTCAAAAGGTGCCTTAAGAAGCATGCCCTTTAAAAGGGAATAAGATAACCTGCAATTATTTGAGAGCCAAAGAGGATTTACTCTGGGGACAACTTATTTAGTAACTGGGCACATGAAGGATTCTTTCAGCAGCAGTTTTTGGTGAACAGTCAAAGAGATTAATCCAGAGCGGATGGGCATGCAGGATTCATGCGTTAATTCTGATTATTTTCTATACTCATGATAATGCATGTCCAGTTGTTTTGTTGTTTTGGTTTTTTTTTTCCCCATGAACTGACCCAGTTAAACATTTGTGTATTTAATATGCCTGAGAAGCTATAATTAGAACATTTTTAATTATTCATTACTCTTAACTCATCTCTTGAGTGCAGTAATTTGATACAACAGTTCTGAATAGTGGAACAGCACCTTATTCTGAGGAACTTTCTGATAATGCTTAAGCTTCTGTTTCTTATATGTGATTTTTGCCAATCCTGCAATTTTAAGTGAAGGCTAATAATTGTCTTGAAATATTTGTGTTGTTATGAAAATTTGGCATAGTCTCTATCCTGGAAAAATGATGCAAATTCATTTACCTAAATACATATGTTTGAGCACAATGAAAAAGGCTTTTTAAATTTTTTTGTATTTTAGGCTTATCAGCCATACTGTACTGTGACTAATTAAACTTGAAGTCCTCTGTTTATTTGCAGAACAGCTATTATGCAGACAAGGTACGCTGTGGCATGTTTTCTTCCATTGTTTTGGAAGTGTTCTCTTCAAGACAGTCAGCAAATAATTTACTTTTCTGCTTATTCAGGACATGATCAAACCACTGGAGTTAGTATCAAGATCACAGAGACTCCAAAGAGCTCTGCACAAACATTTATGAAAAATGCCACAAAAATACTAAGCACTACCAAGCTGTGGTACGTCATATTTGCACATACCCGTTCCTATGATCTGGCCTGAGGCAACCTATTTTACATGGGCCATAGTACATGTTCTTGCTCAGCAGAAAACATTTTGATAGATTATTAAAACAAACCTAAGCTAAAATGATCCCCAGAAATGCTGAAAACATGTTTTAAATTCATGCACCAATTCACAGGTAAAGCTCATGATTATAGCTATGGTCGCTGCTAATGTCAGGTTAAAAAGCAAATTAATATTTAATAACATACACCAAACTAATAATTTTACAGAAATGTGATCTGCCACAAGTCTTGAATTACATCATCAATTTACTTTTGAAATCACAGTTCACCTCCTTTGTAAAAACTGAAATGCAAATATATTTAACTCATTCAGCTGCAGTGGCTTTCTCTAACTAGTATGCTTGACATACACTTCTCCTGGGATTCCTAAGCCCATGCTTAGTTTTTTTCTGTAATCTTAGTGAGGCCAATGAACTATTTAGTTTCTACTCAGGTTTCTACAAACAAGTCAAAAATAATCTATTTTATATGCTATGAGACTTTCAGGTACTACAGCATGACAGATAACAGCTGAAAGCAGAAAGTTTGCTGTAAGGTGTCCTGAAACAGTGCCACCCAGGGTTTATGTAGGAGATGTGCTCTTCTTGCTGTAGACCTTGACATTCCCCAGTAACCACATTTTGAGCTAGTGCCTGTACAAAGGTTCAGGATTAACCCTTGAACCTCACACTGCCATTGTGCACTGATTCCTATGTACAAGCAGACTGCAACCTAAGGTGGCCACAAAAGGATGCACATATACAATGCAAACATTATAGATACCTTTTTTTTAATTCCCTACACTAAAAAGCACCACTAAAAAGTCCCTTTTGGAGTGCTTTCCTGTTTTGTTGAGTGATTGTTGCTATCATACTTCCCGCTGCCTTTGTCCCCCAGTTAAATTCAGTCTCAGAATACTACACCATTTGAAAAGATAGGGATAGACATTATGCCTTCTCCTTAGGACTTAGATGTGGAAGAACATGGCCAACAGGGTACCCCTTGGAAAGAGTAGCAGAGATGATGTTGCTGTGCCTCAAGTTCAAATACTAACCCCTGGGGACCAGTTTTTTGAAGGAGCAAGACTTCTGCCTTGCACAGCACATATGGGTGCTGTGTTGCAGGTGCTACAAAAGGAGCCTTGGTTTCTTGCAGTGTGAATGGAGATACAGGGTGGGTTGCAGTCCTTCTATCAGCATGAAGGCATGGGTGAGTCGGGGCATGTTCCCAGCAAGTGTGCTTGCAAGAGCTGGTTGGGGTCCACTGCTTCCCCTTCCTCCAGCTGGCTGAAGTGGCCTGATCTATAGGGGACTGTGGTTGCTGCTCTGTCATCCTCCCTGCAGGAGGAAGTTGCTGCCAGCTCCTACTCACTATACCTCCTGGGTGTATGCAAAGGGTATAGATGTCCCTCTCCTAGTCCATCTCTCTTTCCCCATGCAGTGCCTCTGGCTCAAAGGGGACACATCTCTGTGGCTGTTGTGCCCACTAAGTCAAAGAAGCCCTTTGTAATATTTCTTCTGCTTCTGGGGCAGAGCAAAGTGGGTGGCATGTTGTGGGACTCAATTTCTTCTCATTAATAACTTTGGAGTCTTCCTACCCATCTCAGACTGATGTATTAGGAAATTCACTCCTGTTTTTTTCCTGATGGAAGTAATGATGATGGAAGTATCACATGTCAGCAAAAAACTTTCTTTGTACATCTGTATTCTGTGTAAGGCCAGAAAGAATATTTATAAGGAGACAGATGATGAACTGAATGTATTCCTTGTCCCAGCCTCATTCTCATTCCTTGCCATCCCAATGACCAAAAAACCAAAAAACCCCTGCACTGAGATTATCCTCTGCAAAATCACAGGATAGTTTGGGTTGGAAGGGATCCTTAAAGACCATCTACTCCAACCTTCTTGCAATAAGCAGGGACATCTTCAACTAGATCAGGTTGTTCAGAGCCCTGTCCAACGTGACCTTGAATGTTTGTAGGGATGGGGCATCTACCACTTCTTTGAGCAACTTGTTCCAATGTCTCAACACCCTCATCATAAAAATTGATCTCTAATTTTTTATCTCTAACTAAAGTGAACTTTAATGAGCTCTGGGTGGGTGTATCTGGATATCTTAAGTCCATAGCAAAGCCTTGGTATTTATTAAGAATACACATATGAAATTGTGCATTGGTAAAGAAAGCCTAATTGTTTAACAAACTGAAGATCGGGCTGCATATCTGTATTTAATATTGAGAATACTTGCCTATAAAAATCTCCCCCTACCCTTTTTCTGTCCAAATCTTACAAAAATTAGATGTCTGTATGTGCAAAATTCAAGTAAAACATTTTTTTATTACTTCCTTCTTTGAAGCATAACATCTATGACCTAAGCAAAGTTTTACATTTGTCTTCTTCCAACATTTCTCGTTGCCAGTGTAAATACCTGCCATTATATTTAGAACATTTTGACATGTTTTTCAGGTGTTGTGACAGCTATTTCTACAAATGCTTTAATGGAACAGTTACGTTTAAAATACCAACAAAGGCCATGGACTGAAACTCTGAAACTTGTTTATTTTTGCATGGTAAGAATCACGGGTTAGGTGAGAGAAGGATATGTAGTATAAGAGTATGTTTCCAAGATAGTTAAAAAATTGTTTGACTTTCAAAAACAACAAGCGAAACCAACCAAACAAAAACCCCTATGCAATCCAAAACCAAACAAAAGATAACCCCAAGCAAAACTTGGTGCCTAGTGTAGCCTGGCTCCCCATTTTTCTTAGGACAATATATTTTAGAAATTTCCTGCCTAATTTTAACACTTTAGGAGTTGTTTCATGCATTATTTTAACTATTCAGGAGTTAGTACTGATTGTCTACTAGTTTAGGTTACCTTCCATTCATTATCGTTACCATATTCATGATATGTAAAGACAACTTATTGCCTATAGGACTGGGTGAAAACACTGTTTTTTAGAAACTGAAATCTGCTATCTAGACTTTCTGCTGCTGTGATATACCATGCTTCCTGCCCTTCCAGTAGCTAATTTAACAATCATCTTTGTAAAGAGTAGATTAGCACAACTGCTGTGAGCTCAGTATAAAAATTCCCATTTGTTTTCATGCTTCGTTTTATTAATGCCTAACTGAAGCCTTACTTTGAAAACAATGTCCTGAATTTGAACAAAGTGAAAACTCTTCAGCAGTAAGTGTTCTTTATTAATTGAAGTGTGAAGTATGAGAAGTTTTCAGAGAAGAGCTTGAAGAGAAACTGGGAGAGTTGGCTTGCTACTGAAGTGAACATCTTCAGCTGAAACTTGTATCCCAATCTAACAAAGTACTCCTGTGGCACTTACTGATCTATTTGCTCAGGCAGACTTTTTCTAAAATAAAAACACAAGTATTTTCTTAGCTTATCTCTAGCTGCACAGTGAAATTAGCTGACACATTTAGTGATCAGCTCAAAAGGAAAGGGAATGGAAAGCTGCTCCTTGCTTCAAAGGCATCTGGTATGTAATTACTGCACAACAGCATCTTCACAAATCCATTCAGTGCTGCCATTTCAGAGATAGCTCCAATCGTAGGTGACCTCTGTGTTTGAGAAAAACAAATAGCCAGTGTTTTGTTGTACAGGGCACCTGTGTGCTGTGTCTCTTAGCTAGTAATTTAAGGAATCCTTCTCTCTTGTTTTGTCTCTTGTTTTCACAAATGTGCTAGGATAACCCACTTCGGAGGCCTGTCAGTAATGCTCCAGATGGTCCATTGCTTTCTTGCATGGAGAAGATAGAGAAGACATTAAATGGTAATGATCTGTTGGATAACTGAAAGTATATTTTTTAATATTCTGTGGAATCTACCAATCCTTCTCTATTGATGTTCTTCACAAAGAGGTCAAATGTACAAACACCGAGGTGGACAAGAGACTTGCGACTTGTCTTTGGGCTAAGCCTTCAGGCTATAGCTGTTCTTAGAGCCTGAGAATATTCTCTACCCAGAACAGCACTTATTAATCATAGACTAATAGTTGTCATTAATAACAAGTCATTCAAGAGATACTATTTTCTCATTACGTAAATCATATCCTTTAAAGCAAGATAATACTGGTTCTACTTCTTGATCATTGCAGTTTCATTAAATTGCATTTCTGGTTTTTGCAGCTAAATCCATGTTTTCTGTGATGGACACACTGGAACTTTTATCCAGACAAAAAGGGTAAGTTTGTTTATGTATAAATGCAAATGAGCAAGCATGGCCTCAAGTCCAGAGAGGAATACCTGGATGGCTTGTCAAGAATGTTATTTTTTAGCTCAGTGTTCTAATGGAGTGTATTTGCCTATTTTGATTAGCCCTTTGTGGAGGAGGTTGTTGGGTAAAGAGAGGGCATAAATGCCTACATCCCAAAGCTGTAGGCTGAGGTTAATAGTTTCAAGCAGACCAGCATGATAATGCAAAGAGCAGAGCACAAATACATGCCCAGTTGGATAGTTTTCAGAATCTGAGCCAAGGAAGAGTTATTTTTGAAGCATCCCTGGTGTCTCTTCCCACGACCAAGTGAACTATACTCATTTCCTTTCTTAAGTGACAGGATTTTTATATATACAAGCTTCTTTTTTTTTTCCTTTTTCTCCTCAGACTTACTGTTCATGTTAGCCCCAGTGGGACTGCCTGCTACATAACATCAATGATGTTTTATGTAGAAATTCAGCTGGAGAAAGATGGAGATGTGATGGATGTAAAGTTGGCTCACTTTGAAGAAGCTCCTGTGGTAAAATTATTTTTCTCTGTCTCTCACCACCCTGCGGTCTCCCACCTGGCTTCCAGCTGCCATGTCAGAAAGGATTTGACTTCCTTTTGGTCTTGTCACACTTGCAAGCCTGTGCATGACACTAGCTACCTCTTTAGGCATCTGAATCTCTCACCTAAACTTACAACTCAGTTACAGATACTAAATACTCTAGTGCTAAGTATTACAGTAAAAGTCAGCTGACAGGCCCACCTTCCAAGTATGTTGTGGTATCATGCATAAATATTTTTTATTTTCATACTTCAATGTTACCAGTATATAGTAAATAACAGGGGCTTAAAATATTTTCCTACCAAGGTGTAGTGCAATATATATTCTCAATGGATGTCTTGGAGCTATTCTGTTTTTTCTTCTGACTTCTTTAGGAGTATATGTATTTCTACTAGTGGGGATGTTTTTCTAGCAAAATTTATATTAAATTATTTACACAATATCACCCTGAAGTTCACATATCATGTTCTGCAGTTGTTACAGGGTTACAAACAATCCTTCAGATCAAAGATATAACAACAAGCTGTTGTGGGGGGTTGGGGAATATAAACTCTGTTTTTTATCAGTAAGTATCCAAATTACTACATTACCTTGGAGTTAATTTTGTCCATTATTTTTAGCTGAAGTCAACCCTGGAATTTCAAATTGTTCATCTAACCAGCACAGGTCTGTTGATCAGTGAGTGCTGGGAAATATCATTAGAATGGAAATGCATATTCAGAGAATTCTAGCACTACCAACAAAAGGAAAACTGGCCAAGATGCAAATTTTTTTTTCTGGAAAGAGTATTTCTGTTATTTTATATTGTTACTGTTATAAAACAAACTATTTCGGTTAATTTTATCCTCTTTCACAGAGCCTTTGTTCTTCCAATTATTATAGTAATATTTTTTTTAACTATTGCACTGTTAGTCTTGTTTTTGAGTGTTGGGGGGTTTTTTATGCTAACCATTCAGCTACTTAAAAGTAATGGGGATCAAGCTTATCATTACTAATGAAATGCTTATAAAACATGTGTCACAAAGGATGGCAAGAAAGATGAAACTCCTGTCTCTTATTCCTGTAGGTTTGTGATGACTTGGTGCAGCTTCTAAGGTAAAGAATCATGTGTAGGGTTTCATTTTGAATGGAAAGGAATTCCTGATGCTAGAACCATTCCAGTGTAAAAACTGAAGAGGAAAAAAAAAAAAAAAGAAGGAAAGAGAATCAGGAAAAATAATATGAATCCAGAAAACAACAGAAGAATTGACACCTTTTTGGATTCCATTATATGTGGGAAGTTGTAACTATTATTACCTGCTTCCAAGTTGTAAATTCAAGGCTAAAACTGTAGCAAATGTAATTTTGAAAAGATACTCCAGGATTATTTATTTCTCAAGTCATTCCACTGAATCATCTGCTTCAGTGGAGCAACCGTAGAGAGTAATCCCCAATACACTGGCTCTAGTTGCCAAACACAGCCTTGTAATACTGGCCTTTGTCTTAATTGCAAGAATTATAGAACTACTTGGACCCATAGTTTTGGTAATGGACTGATGATGATAATTCAGAACTGGCAGATTTACAGATATGAACTAGGTATTACTTTTCCTCTCCTCCTTCCATCAAATACTAAACAGTCTTTGTACTGTCCTTATGCAAATACTTTAACTACATGTCCTTCAGGCTTCTCTCACAACAGTGAAAGCAAGGTGGTGTCACATGGCCTGAGTTTCTTTGCAAATATATAGGGAGAGATGTGACCCCAATTTTCTCATGTAGCAGTAGGGCACTATTTATTTATTTATTTATTTATTACCGTGTTTTGTTCTGTCTGAATAGTTGCTGTTCCAGGTCAGGCCATCACTTTAAAAGTCTATTTAGAAGTTCTTCAGTGAATATGATCAAGGTTCCAGGTTTTAATAATAATGAGTGTATTTAGGAAATTGGATTTTTACTTAAATACTGTGGCAAAATAGTAGAAAGGGAAGGTAAAAAGAGAAACAATAATCATTGACCTTGAGTGTTTCACCTCTCTTTTATATTATTCATCATCAGTTTTTCCAGCCCTCTTTTTCCTCAGAAAGGAAGTTATATTAGCTTTATGGGTGTAAACATCTATATCTTAAAGCTTGAACTTGTATTTTCCTATATTTTTGACTTCCAGTGATGTTAATGCCAGCAGTTTGGCTCTGAACATTGGCATATAGTTACCATTGGTACTGTGGGTGCTACCTCTCTGCTTTTCTGGTTTTGTTAAGATTTGTCACAAAGCACAAGTATCCCTTCTACACCTCTTGGTGTAGTATTTTATTTGGTTGTAAGGCAGTTTGTTATATGTGTAATGTTTCCCATGAGTCTCAAAGTAACTATAAAATCAAAATGAACCAGCCAGCTAATGCATAGGCTGGTGCTGTGTCTGTTTCTGCACCATGCATGCCTGCTTCCCTCCTTTTTCCCCGCTTCCCCACTAGTCTAGCGGGAAAGAGACAGTGGAGAGCTGAGTGACTTGTTTACATTCCAGTTTTGAAAGGGTTTGTCCCAATGTCAAAGTCCAGGCAGGCTTATTTTGTCTCTGCTGATCCACATTGCAGCCACATCTGCATAGGAAGGGAAGGAAGGTCTTGTCTGTGTGACTGCAGCACCACAGAGTCTAGTAAGACTTGTAAACCTCATGTAACATCTACTTAAGCAGGTGAGTAAATACCTGGTGGGTTAGTCTGAACAGAGGTCCAGGCTGTCACAGCAAGTTAGAATCCACAGGAATTCTGGGGTTTGAGCAGTCTGAACCATTCCTTTACAAACCAAGCCACCATTCTTTTTTTTTTTTAATTGATGTATCTATCAGTTGTATTTAAGGTCTGTCTCTCTCACATGGTGCTGTGAAGTGCAGCATTAATACAGTTTTGATATTTTAATGAAAAGAGCAATGTATATATGGATGGTATTAGGGAAGTAGTACTATATGACTAGCTTTATTGGAACATCCAGAAAAGCATTTTGCAGCTGATGAGCTGTCAAATTTGTGTTTCATGTACATTTATTGCTTTCAGTAGTGCCTACTTTAGTGCCAATTTCAGCTATAATTACAGTGCTTCTTGAAACAAAACCAAAGGTTCACATTTTTTGGTATCTTCTAAGAAAATTTAAAATCAGTACTGCTACTTGATCTGATAAGGAGGGGGCGTCTGTCACTCTGAAATGGTGTCTTTTCTAGCAAGTTACATATAAAAGAGTTATTTTCCATCTCATTTAGTAGTGTGATAGTCATTATTTCTTTTTGCTAGGATGAAGAACTATGATGCCTTTGGAAAGATTCTAGAAGACCTTTCAAATATGTATCGAATTCCAGGAAACAGGTTGCAGTTATTTTTTACTGAAAAACTTTTGAAATCCATAGCCTAACTTTTGTTCACTTACAAAAATAACAAATTGTCTCTTCTCTCTCCCAGCAAAATGAAAGCTAAGGGATATCTTGCTTTGCAGGCCCTTGAAAAAGACCTTTATTCAATGTCTCTTCTAGACAGGTAACATAATCTATGTCTTTGTCCCTTTACCTCTACCCACACCCCTTCATTTCACTAAAAACCGGATCTAACTATAGAGCAGGATGTGGAAGGCTAATAAGTTTTCTCCCACTGGGAAGCTTGAAGCCTTTGTCAACCCCAGACATACCAAACGAGACGATCTACTGACCTCCTGTGCTTTATCTAAGGGACTTCCTGGGAAACTGGTTGGTTAGAGAGCTTGGGAGTGTGTGCATAGGACCACCCACTGGGAGCAAACAGTGCATCTGAAAGTCAGCAGTCATGTTTAGATCTCCCTGTGGCAGAAGTAAAATAGACTTTTGGGGTTCTATTGTTCAGGTATCTCATTTTGTCCTCAAGTTTTAGATCAGGAGTAGTAGATGCCAGCTCTCCTCCTTCCTTTTCTCATTTCTCCTTTCAAAGAGTAGGATTACAGATAGATGGGGAACAGAGTTTGCTAAACCTTCTGGTAATTGTACAAGGATTTTCATTATTTTCAGAAAATCAGAGTTGAGGGTAGTGCTTTCCTTCTGGATTTTTGAAATATCTTCTCTGATATTATGCCTGTTAAGTTACATACACATACCTTGGCAGGTATGGCCTTCTGTAACTTGAAACACACTCTTGGATTATTTTTGCAGTTTTCCCTTATGAAGCATAATAACACTATGAGCTAATATGCTGTATCCTGGCTGGTCACTGATATATCAGTAAATATTATTTATAAGTTAAATAGATTATATGTCCCATCTATGCTGTGAGTTAATGCACTGCAGAGTTAGTACACAGCTATGTAAATGTATGGCTGTATGTAACCAGCTATGAACACATTTGAGGTCAGAGACTGGTTCTGTTCGAGTTAGTGTATCCAGGTTACGTCCTCATTCTTTGCACAACCAGTTGCCACTCTAATATTTTTGATCCCCTTAATTTCTGGTAAATAGCACACCAAAATGCAACATGAAACAGCTCAGATACAGGGAAAGTGGAAACCCAAGTCCTAGGAGTAATGCACATGTGGAAGTTGTGGTGTTTTGGAAACTGGACATACAATTTACTTCCAAGAAAGCATTGTCTCCTTTTGATTAAGGATAAAAATTACAAATTACATTAGCCTAGCTAGCACTGCAATGCAGGAAACACTAATTAAGATGTGTTTTGAACTAGAACACAGGATCTAAACAGAGTTACTGAAGTACTTAATGGAAAAGTAGGACACCTGGTGCCAAGAACTGGAGGTGATTTTTTTTTTTCTTTTTCTCCCTTTTTTTTTCTTTTCCCTTTTCTGAATTCAAAGAATTGTAATCAAAAAACACTACTGAGTTGATCTTTGTGTACAGGAAAGATCCTCTACTATAAATAAAACCTGCTGTAGGGACTTACTCTGCCTGTATTCTCAGATAACATACAGACATACAAAACATATATTGAACATGTATTGTAAGTAGAGATGTACTCTTACAAGGAATCCCCTCTGCCCATCTACAGTGTTGGTTTTTTCACCTTTGTGTGAGGGTACTCAACATATTTCCTCTATTGACCTGTGTAGTAACCATTATTTTTTTTATTCCTCAGGCACCCCAATGAACATTGAATTTTACATTTCTCCCTATCAAGTTTTGGAAGCAGAACTAAATCACGGTAAAGCTATTTCAGCTATTCTGCTATTTCAGCAGAAATAACTAACATGAAAAGTTTTTCAATAGTACCCATTTCATTAAGCAAAGTTAATGAATGAAAGCTCAGAAATAAAGTTTAAAATTCTAGTTTAGTAGAACAGTTTATGTGATGCACTTTAGCACAGTTTTAATGTCCATCAGGAAACTACTTTCCATTTCTTTGTTGTTGATTCAGCTATTGTTGCTATAATCTTTGGGCAACTTTGGCATTTTGGGTGTGGTCAGTGCAAGCTTCTCCTCACTGCCCACACCACTGTGGCTGTCAGTTGGACCTGACCTTCCAAGTCCTTACCATTGTATGTTTTGCATGCATGGATTAATATACACTAAAACAAGGAAAATAATGCCATTCTCATTCTCCCGCAGGTTCCCAGGTATGTGGAACAAAAACAGTTGTAACTATTGAAAGCACAGATGCACTCCACAAACTCCCTCTTTCTCCATTAATTGTAGATCCTCGAGCTGGAGAGGACAGGTGAGGCTCTGGATACTTGTCAATACAGAAATGAATTTACAAAACACTGGCACTAACTTCAGCATAACATATTTAGCCTCTGCTGAAACAGGAACCTTTGTTTTATTTATGCCTTTATGCTCCATAGCTGCACCCTCTATAATCTCTGGCTTTTATGGTTTTCCCAAATGGACTTCAAAGGTACTGTGTTCATATTTAAATGTGTCAGTTGCATTGAACTATGAATTTATTAATAGATTTGAAGCCAGAAAGAGCCACTGGAACAATATTACTTAACTTCCTAGTATTCAACAAACAAGCCCTTCATAGATTCACAGTAAAGAAAGCATATACTGAAAGATAATACACCTAAAATACACAAAATAGTTTGTCATCCTACTATGGGTACTGACACCTCATCTCTCTCTACCTCAGTGCTGTCTGGAGGGAAAGCCTGAAGTAACTTTCCAAAATAAAATACTTTAGAATTATTTGTAAAAAACATCACTCAGTTTCTGTGTCTCACTTTTCCTTTCTGTCAGTTTTCACATTAACCATGTTTTAAACTGTTAAAGTTGCATTTATAAAGCAAAAAATTTTTCAAGTCAGAAAATGTATGGAACATAATAAACTGCTAGGGACCTGATAGTGTCCTTGCACTAAGAGTCCTTGTTATGGCAATTTCTGTAAAAAGGTTTCATTCTGACAATTTTTTTTCCTAGCAATCCTGCTTTTTTGCAACTGACTGATGAACTCAGCATGGATTTGCCAGCTCTTTTTGTTCTGAAGTTTCATAAGCCTGTTCCAATGTCCTTATCCAGTATTGAAGAGATACAGAGGCTCACAGGCATGTTCTAATTGTTTTTTAAGACTAAGTACTTGTGTGATTATGCATTGCTTATTTGCTTTTTACTTCCCAGTGTTAATGTTGCAAGAGGAAAAAGTTGTTTCTGGGCAGAACATAATTCTGTTCTATCAGTCCAAGTGTAACATTTAACAACCAGTGCAAAACAAAAGTTCTAAGAAGATATGACAATTACAGGCAAAGTTAAACACTCTACCTCAAATTCCCAATAGCAAAAAAGGGGAATAAGAAAGAAAATCAGTATTTTTGTCTTTTCGAAACACTGGGTTTGATTTTAATAGTAGCTTTCATAACCTACTGTCATAACCAAATTGCTAATAAAAATGTGCTAATAAAAATAATGACCTGGTTTCAGGAATTCAGATTTCTGGCTTGAAACTAGCTCCACTGTATGAGCTAATTGTTCAGTCTACTCTTAAAGAAAAATGCAGTGAAGACTTGTCTACAAATAAATCTTGTTTCCTTGTGGTAAGTATAGCGTGCATTTGACACACACCATGCTGTTGCGCAAGATATATATACTGAATTACCATTTCCCCATAAGCAAGCAATGTAGGTTTCCCAGAATCCCAACAATATTTAAGTGCTCTTTAGGAAATAGTTCAATTTACGAAGCACTATTAGATCCTTTCAAGTAAGTGAGCTTCTCATCCTCATTAATGAAACACTGTGTGCTTGGCTGCTGAAGTCATACTAATTGGTCTGTATGTAACACAAATATTTACTCTTCCAAAAACTGCTCAGAACTTTACCATTAATGCCTCAAAAAGAAGGAAACTTAATGAGTGGTGTGAGGAGCAAGTCCCAAGAAGGTACTTACCTAGATTTTTGAAGATCTTCATCATGCTGCATGTCACACTGTTTTAACAAAAGAGATTTCTTAATTAGGTAACACTGAGATTATTGACGCCTTTCAAAGGGACTGGCCAGAAAAAAAGTGTTACAACAGTGATGCCAATTGCTATCTAGAGACAAGGTTGTTTAACTGAAGAAGGCTTTCCTTTAAATAACCACATTATTGAAATACAGTTACTTAGCCTGCATTAGATGTAAAGTTTTAGAATATAAAATTGTAGCTAAGATGCTTTCTGCCAGACTTATGCACAGGACAACTACAAGACAAGCTTCAAAGATCTACTTGTTTTTGGTAGGAAACATTAATTTTGCAATTCATGGCAGCAAAAGAAGAGGGCACTTTTTTCTGTTCTACTATCAGTGTTTGTAGAGCCCATTGCCTGCTTAGTTCTTGGTCCTTGAGGTGGTGGTACAGAAGGTAGTAGTAAATTAAGACCATGCTAAAATAATGTTTGGCAAAGCTCTTCTGTAAAATGGAATTAAACTGTCAGTTCTATTAGATGCACATGAAAGGCTCTGTAATTTTTCAACAATTCCCTAAAATATTTGTAGTTGGTGGGAAAAGGTTTTACTTCTGAGTTTAAAGATTTTACTTCTAGAATTACTAAATGCATTCTAACCTTGAAATGAATGTAGGGAAAATCCTTTTGGTCCATGAACACGCAAGAAAAAGCTATCCAGCTTTTGTTAATGTAGACCCTCCTAATTAACTGCCCTGCCCTGTTCTTAAGGGGACAGTTCCCATTTGGCATCCTGAAGTAGATAACACAATAGTGCACTTCTAATTTTGTCACAGATTCACTGTCACCATGGACAGGTGATAACTTTTTCTTACTATTTTCTCCTCCTCTTCAAGTGAATCATCAGGAGATACTCTAGCCAAACATACCTCTCCAAAGAAAGTAGTAGTGATCTGATGTCCAGAAGGGATTTCTGGCAAAACTGCTATCCTGTCTGTGCAACTGTCAAGCAGCATTACTATGATATTATTATCTTGGTCACTAACATTTCTATAGCCTGTAGGGCTCTTAAAAGTATTTGGAAGAATTGGTGATACTTGAACTCCTGACCATGTGGCTCTGGGTATATTTGCCTAATTTGGATGCATTTGGGAGGGAGAGTGGATCTCATTTAGCTTCCTCTAAGGATTATGTTTCTACTAGAAATGCAGAGATATGATGGACATGCTAGAAATGTATCTTTCAAAATTATTTTTGTTGTCAGACTGTACAATTACCTGATAACATCAATCTTTACTTTCCTGTTTTCAGTCCTTGAAATATCACCAAATTTGTTGCTTAGTCTCTTCCAGATTGCCCAAAGCACTGTTACTTCATAAACAAGGGCTCAGAAAAATCTGATTTAGCAGGAACCTTGGTCAGTAAAATCCCATTTAATCATCCAAAGTGCGTGCCTGACGTAATAGAGATTCTTCGACATCAAGTGGCATATAACACTCTTATTAGCAGCTGTGTCTCTGAGAAGCATATAAATGAAGGTAAATTGTGTGGTTGGAAGTGATGGCAAAGTATTAGGGACAAACTAGTTTCTAAGTTGGGTGTTAACAGATTTTATTGCTCCCTTGCCAAAACTGTCATTACTTGTGGAGTATCATAAAAGATTCTTAACACTGTATTGAATTTTTTTTTAGCATCTCCTAGGCTTGGCATTTCTATAAGCATAAACTAAGTTGTCAAAGCAATGAATAATTAGACTGTCGTATCAGTATTTAAAAAATTCTGGCATGTAATTCAGCCAGAGTCCAACTTCAATGGTGGATATCACTAAACAGTAATTTTATTTCTAGATGATTCCGAACTGCTTTACTTTGAAGTGGTACCACACAAGAACAGCAGCTTTTCTGTCTTTTTCCTTCATCCTGTGAAAGAGAATTTAGCCTGTGGTATGTCTGGAACAATTGCTACTGTCCTCTTTACTGAGCTGACAAGGGACTTGGTTCTATCTAGGCTCTTCCACTATGCTTCTCAGTTACAAACATTCTACGGGCCACTCAACAGCATGCAGCCCATGAAAAACACAGAAGTAACAATTGTGTATAAACTACTTACTAAAATGTGTTCTGTATGCAGAGTAATACAGAAAGTAAATGCAAATATTCAAGTCCTGTTTTGTCTTGCCCTGCATTTAATTAATAAATAGAAATAGTTACAATTTCTGATTTAAGTATATTAAGAAAAACCAAGTCATGCAAATATATTGCTGCAAACCTCTTTCCACTGACTTCAGTTTTACATCTCTTCAAGCATTAAAATGAAAGGATGGTTTTCAGTGTTTGTAAGTATTTCAAAACAAACATTTTTCTGTTCCGTTCCTTCTTAGTGGTAATTGATGTTATAACCTCTAGAGAAGTCCAATGTCACCTTCATTTAAATCCTCAAGATCCAACTCTAAATTCTAGTGATGACTTCATAGCAAGAGCTGTGAAACGGTAAGTAGTTTTATTTTGTAACAGTTGGAATAAACATCAGATGTCCATTTAATGGAAATATCACGTGCATTCATAATGCCGTAAACTCGGCAACTGGAAAACTTCACCCTAGTAAAATGCTGTAATACAATAGTGGGAATAAGTTACTTCAGTGTATTAAGTATGTCTTTCAAAAATTTTAAACATTAATAGTGATGAAGAGCATGTGGAAGCAGGGAAAGACTACTGAATGAAGAGTTTTACCTTTTAGAAAAAGATGTTTTTCTGAAGACTCTAGCTGATGACAGTCTCATGTCTAGCATAACTTAGAATAGCATGGAAAGGTCTTTTTTTACACATCTACCTAATAGTAATCAGTGCTTCTCTTCAGAAAGTGAGGTGTATATGGCATGTCTCCAAAACTGTCTCTGGCTTGTTTTCTGAACAAATTCCAAGAGAGCAAGTTGTTGCAATACATGAACATAGGCTAGACAAACTGATTCAGAGCATAGTCTGAGAGCACTATTTGGTTTGGTATAAGCTATTATACAACTATTAGCTGTTTGAGGACAACAAAATCAACGTAGCTTGGATTTTGAACCTGATTTCAAAGTAGGTACTATTTTTGGAACCAGGTTAAGAGTGGGAAAAAAACTCCTCCAGTACAGATAGTGTTTTAGAAAAGATATGATCTGTACCTGTACAAAACATGAAGGTTACAATTATAAAACTCAACAAGAAAGAATATATTTCAATATTCTTAGTTTTGGTTTTCACTAGAAGCACCCTTATGACTATTTTTTTTTGACCAGACCCTCCCACACTTTCAGTCAAAGCTTCTTTGCACACCCAAGTTCAAAGATTCAGCACTACATTTCAGTGTATCAATGTATGTTTCTGGTACAGCACATGTAGTTTATACTGTGGTTACAATGTAACACGAGGCTGTACCAGACAAAAACATAAAGAGGTAATGCTGGTTTTCATTCAGGTGTCAGCCACAGTTTGAAAAACAGAAGTACTTTAAAGAACGGGTAAAGTCTGTAGTAGTGACTAATGTGTCATTTCTTTCTTCAGTTGCATGTCAGTCCCAGTTGTCATGAGAGCTGTTTTCAGGAACGCTGCCAAGGTGAAAGCTGACAGTGAAACACAAGACATGGACATGGAACAACAACCTGAACCACAACTGGAGCAAACTACAGATTCTAACAGTCTCAAAGAAAGCCTTTCTGGGGCTGGTCAGCAAGACTGGGTAGTGACAGATAAGCCAAATAATACAGACAGCACAAAAGAAAATCTCTCTACAGCCAAACTGGAAGCTCTGGGTGATAACAGGGAAAAAAAGTAACCCCTCACTATGCACCGAAACTTTGTGGAGGAAGACAATTCCATAGTTAGTATAGAAGCTGATATGATAGACAAAAAACCTGATGGTTTTATAAGCAAAAATAAAGTCTACTTAGTAATTTATGAATGGTGTCTCCTCTTTGCAGACTTTTAAATATGGAAAAGTAATTCACTTGAATCTGCATTTTTAAACATCCTAATCTGGAAAGTCTAACAGTATTCTATTAACCTTTATTTTGTCTTGTTACTGAAAACCTCCAAAATCATCGGGGCAAATAAGATTCCCTCTAACACTGTCTTTTTATTGTTAGAAGATAAGCCATTACTTTGTCAGCCACACACATCACTTTGTTCAAGAGATGTGTGTGGCTGACAAAGTTCCAGCCTCAATGCTGACCCCGATACAGAACTTTTTAACTTATTTATGCAGTTTTTGCAAACAAAGACATTCATGTTCATTGGTTTTAAGTTACATAATTCTCTTCATTAATTAGTGTTCGATCTCCTTTTCGTTATTGACTTCTTTCTCTTCATGCTAATCTGGTCCACATCCTTTATTCCTTTTTTTATCTTTTTCTCAAACAGAGAGTCTCCAACTTTCCAGGCCTTAATCTCCTCTATATCTTCTGGTTACTCCAGCATCCTTGAATGGCCATAAATTTAAGATCCCACATGCCCAACCTTCAAATCCCTTTGGCTTTGTTTAGTGAAGATTGTCAGGCTTAATTTTAACAAACTTAAGGTTTCAGTGATTTAATAATCAAAGTAGTCTGTGAAGAAACTTAACTAGTGCTGGCTAAAAGTGGGCGCTGCTTACAATTAGTTAAAACAACTAATTAAAAATTAGTTAGGAAAGTTAAATTACTTCCAACACTGTCTGCCCCATATTCTACCAGCATACAGAGAAAATACAGACTTTTGTATATACACAATAAATGCAGACACCCCTCTTTGTCCACTATTTCATAAATATGTTCAATGCAAGACTCTGAACTGCAAGACTGCTTACTCCTAAAGCAGAAATGCTACTGAAAGGAAACCAAACTTACAGTCTGCCAACTCTGACAGGACAACAGTCTTTAGTAAGAATGTGGTAAACTCAGGCTCTGAAAAACAAGGAATTTTTGCCTTAGATTTTTTCTGGCCTCAAATTATGGAAAGGTTTTGTGATTTTTTTTTTTTAAATTATAGTTGACTGTTCAAAATCTTACTATGTCTAGACTCCCTTTGTCTCCAATATAAAGGAGTTATGAGAAACTTCAAAGAAGTAAACTGCTAACTTACTATAAATCAGTTTAATTAATGTAAAACAGAGGCACTCACAAAGAACAAACTTTGTGAACAGAGCAATTTACAGCTACAGTTAAGGGAAGCTACAAGAAAACAAGTCAAATATAGAATATTGGCACAGAAATACAAAGTAATCAGAAATAGGCATGTGTGGCTGATGTGTTTCTAAGAGGTGGTGAATAAGCTTGGTTTACTTGAAGAGTTTGAGAAAAACATTATTGGAATGTGGGAAAGAATTCAGGCTAGAAGGACTGCCAAAGTAAGTACAAAAATAACACAAGGATGTTCATTAGACTGGAAACATGTCTAGTGTGGTCTGACATGGTAAGAGTAGATGTCTAAAAGTAAACCAATGGAATTGTCAGCAATTCTGCATTTGAGGAAAATTATGTGTTTTCAGCAAAATTGACAAATAGTACTATATAAGGAGGCAAAAATTAGCTTTTAACAGTGAAAGTGCATTGTATCATGGTTACAAAAGATAAGATGAAGAATCTGACAAAAGGTGACTAGTCACAGCACTCTAGGAATCAGGAGCAAATCATGTTCTATTTTACACACAGCATATCATCAACAGCAGCTTATTCTGCAAAAACACTGACCATTTGCATAGCACTGAGCATTTATTCTTTAGATATTAGATGGGACCAATTTAGAGGGACCCACTTCATTTCCAAACTGCTGCCAAGAAAAAAATGAGGGTGGAATGGGAGCTCCTGACACAAAACAGAAACATGTTTAGTAACTCTTTGTAGAGCTTTGGTCATTGCCCCTTTCTGTGAATGTTACCTTAAAGACTGAAAGTGAGGGGTTTTGCCATGAGCCAAAATCATGGTGAAGATTTACAAAAATTACTTCTCCTGTAAAGCATCAAAATCAGATTTTCCTAAAAGAAAAGTGATGCATCAGCCTGTACATGACCCACAAACTAAGAATCAAAACCAGCTGTGATAGTTTTAAGCACTCTGAGACAGAAAAACTAATGTTCCAGTTGCTGGACATGATAGACTATATCCAGTGATAAACCCAGTTGTTCTACTAACCAAATAGTCTGCCTTTTAACCCAAGCAAGGGTTGACTTTTCAGGATCTGTGCAGACGTTTGCCTTCCTGCACTCAGACTGCAAGGAACCCACCTCACCATTATTCCTACAAATGTTTTCACTGGAGCTGCCACAGTCTTCGTGTTTTCCATCTTTAACTTCCTTGTACTCTGTCCCAGCTGTGTGATTAAGGTCCATGTCCTGAACAGAGTCTAAAATGTGTCCAAGATGTGGCTGTTCTTCAGTAGAATTCAGATACTTAAGCACATCATCTTCATACTTTCCAACCACATCAAGAAGATTATTTATCGTACTTAAAGCAGAATCATGTCCATTAAAATGACACCAGGATAAGAGAGCACTGAAAAGTGAACAACAACAAAAGTGATTATATGCATCTACATCTCCAGTTGGTGGAGGTAGATAGCAATGTGACAAGGTACCTATGAATCATATGAATCATATGAAACATATGAATCATTTATGTATCATTCACGTTTTATGGAAAATTCAGGCAGTGGAACTAAATACTAAGCTTAAAGATGTAGATTCAGACAATTTTGGAAGAGCAACTGAAAGAGATTTTTTTTTAACTTCTACACCCACATAGACATTCCCTGTTTTCAAGATCTGGGAATTCTCAGGTTGCTCACTTTGTACAGTTTTACAATGGGGGGGGGGGGATTTGTGGGGTTTTTTTTGGTAGTTTTTGGGGTTTTTTGGTTGGTTGTTTTTTTAATTAAAACAAACAAAAAACTTCATGCATGTTCCCTTGTTACACACCCTCCACATACACTTAACCCTAAGGAGTTTGTAACTTACTTCAGGGTTCCTTTGAACTGGCCACATGTAATCATCAGCTCGGCACCATGTCTGTAACCTTGATTAAAGCCTGTCTGGAGTGCAAGTTCTTTCCCGGCCTCAATTCCATCCCTATAGCCTTCCTGTAACAAGAGCAGTGAAACAGGTTGTTCACAAGATGACAAAGTGGACCTATGACAAATGCATAACAACAATAAAAAAAGAAGTTTAAACAAGTATCACAAGTACTCAATCTCTTAAGTTACAGCTTCTATATCTGAACATCCTTCACAGCTACACCCCCACTGCCAAACCAAAACATGCTTGCTGCAGTGTATTATGATTTACTGACCTGTAAGATGCAGTTTTTTACTTTTCCCAAACGGATCCCCAGAAAGTCAGAAAATAGGGAAACTACTTTTAGAAAGATCAAAAAAGTAAGACAAATACGCAGGAAAACGTATTTCCTTTAATGATTACCAACTCCTTTGTGAGAAATGGATTTAGGAATATCACATATAGACTTCTTATTTCTATCTAAAAAGATATGCAGGCTTCCAAGCTTCCCCTTTAGGAGAGGTACTCTCCTATCTGTAATCCATCTACATGGAATCTTTTTATTTTCACAAAACTAACTGCTGAGTATTCCTCCTTTATTTGCTGGACCTCACTCCATTTAAGAGTTATACCAGAAAAAGAGACTGTGATTGACTGAGTCACATATAAATACACTTAACATTGGGGCTGCTTTCTTTAAGAAACAGCTAATGATTGTAATGCAAATTACTTTCTTTATATTATAACCACATTAAAAGATTACGCAGAATAATTCTTAACTTTTTTCACATCAAAATTTCAAGTTGTGAAAGTGAAAACTCCTATTTGCTCAGGGTGGCCTTGCTAGAAATAGTCTGGAACACAAATATTTATTTTGCCCAATATACAACTCTAACTTCAATAACACTTCATAATTTTGCAGTATCTACTCATAAATATCAGAGGGATTTGTGTAAGACCACTAAACAGTTCCTTAAGAAAACCAGTCCTTTCACGAAACTCAGATGAAGGAAACTACACCAGGTCTGCTGTAATACCCTTCCTCGTCAACTGCCTACACATCAGTTTCCATTCACGTTCTTCAGCCAAAAGCTGCTCAACTGTGAGCAGACAAGCCCTACTGGCCCCATTCTGACATGGTATCTGTCAAACTAACCTGTTTATGAACTTGTTTTGTTCCCTGTAGAACTGCAGAGAGGCAAAGGCTGTGGAAAGCAGCTTTCATAAAATATATTTTTCACTAGGAGAATAAACCAACCAAAGACCTACACAGACCACAACGCCCAGCTGTGGTTGCACATTCAGTCACACATCTTATAATCTGACTATTAACTCTATTCAAAACCCCAAACAGCTCCCATTTCTTTATTAGCAGTGTTCAGCTCTGTTGCCCTACATTTACTAGGGGTACACCTACAAGTACATAGCAAGTAATTTGCATCACAACTCAGCACTACCTTTTATAAATGCACATGGTTGTGCAGAAGGAGCCAATGTCTTTTGGTAAAACAGTAGTTTGCTCTGGTGACTACTAAGAAACGTTTATGTAAATTTCTGCCACATTTTCCTGATATTCAGAAGAAAGTACACCACAATAACTTTTAAGCAGCTACTTTTACTTTTCCCTATAAATCATTCACATGTATATCAAGCTATGTGTCAGTAAATCTAAAATGGCTAAAAAGAGTATTAAATCATTTTTATAGAAATACCTTCAATCTCTTTTTCATGGTGTTGTTCCATTCCTTCTTTAATAGATACATCTCATCTGCATCTTCATCAAATATATCCTCACTGGATTGGCTGACTGCAACTTGTACCCAGGACATAATAGCAGTGGCCTATGGCCCCTGTTCACGTGGTAAAAAAACACTGAGAAACTCTCAAACTCTTCTCTGGTGAAGCGTCAAGATTAGAAGTATTGGCAAAAAACCATGAGTTCTGAAGAGAAGCCAGATATGGAGCTGATTATTCAAGCTGTACATGGGAACTCGGTGCTGTTCGCCATTGGGGTGCATCTGTCAAGAAAAGGCAGTCAGATCATCATTCTTACAGTAACTTCTGAGATATATTAGGGCAATTTATGATAGCTCTTTCCCATCTTATGGCACTGACACACATATGGATGCCAACGCAGCGCTTCTGAATACTGCTTGTAAGGACAGCTGACAGAAACAACTTTATGACTTGATTCCAACAGCAGCTGACAAATAGTCCCACACAGCCTCCATGCGGTGCCCTAAGTTATACACACAGGTTATATGTACACACACAATTTTGTATATTTGTATATACACAATTTACTACACACAGGTTAACACCTGCAGAGTTAACTACTGGAAAGTACTTTCACCTTTGACTTCCAATTTTCTGGTTGTGCCAAATACTTAAGAATCTTATACAACAGAAACAGTCCATTGTAATTTGAATAAAGTATTACAAGCGCTGGTGCAGTGGAAAGGAGAAATTTTCGGATTATTTAATCTTTTCCTACGACGAAAACTCTGAGAAGCATCTTACAACTAATTCGTTTACATCACTGTGAACTGTTAGAACCCACAGACACTGTTCCTTGCGAAGGCACTGGCGGCTCTCAGGGAACCCAGGGTGCTAAGACGCAACCGGCTGGGGTCCTGCAACCTGCGGCGGGCAAGCGGGACATCCCCCGGCCCCACAGCCGGCCCGGGCCGCAGGCAGCGGCCAGGCCCCGACCCGCCATTTCACGGCCGCGCACGTGCCCAGTCCCCCAGAAGGAGCCTTCCCTCTCCCCCGCCCGGCAACGGTCGCAGCCTCCGTTCGCCTCGCCTTTCCGCGCTGCTCGCACAGCCCCGCCGCCAGCCCGGCCCCGAACACTGATCTTCACCGCAGCCACCGGCACACCGCGCCCTCTCCACACTGCGCTCGGCCATCTTCACTGAGGGCAAACAGACGCCGCTGCCGGCGGAAGCACTTGGGGAACAGCAGCCATGTTGGACAAGGGCAAGTTCCGCAGGTAAACAGCCGCCATCCTGACCAGCAGCGCTCTGACGTCATAGCCCGTCGGAGACACTGGAGGCGCCATCTTGAGTGAGGGCGCAGCCCCCTCCAGGGGCGGCCTGGCCCCGCCCTGGGGACGCCGGGCGCCAATGGGGCGGGAGCTGCTGCTGCAGTCGTGATCCCCTCGTCTCGTCATCCCCGCGCCCTTTCTCAGGAGGTAGCGGAATGTGGCTGCCTCGGGTTCACGCAGTGACCTCAGGACAACCCCAGGGAAAACGCGTTCCTCGGGGCACGAAGGTTTCATCCTCTTTTCAGTCATAAACGGTGGAATTAAAAAAAAAATTCTGCCTTGTTGACTTCAGAATCGTCAAGCACTTTATGTGAAGCGTGCCCTTAAGCTATCCTCTACAAGACCCAGGTATTACAATGATAAATCCTTTTTAATATGAAAGGTGCCAGTGGGAGTCAAGTGTTTCATTGCTGACTTTGACTAGAGAAAACAGGGATATCCTGCTGACATAAATACATCTGTGTTGGTGCATGCTGCATTTGGCTTATGGGCATAAATTTAAGGCTGATTAATCTTCATAAACACACAATACATCAAGCTTGAATTCAAGCTGCATGTTTCTCAGAATTGCCAGAGCCTGTACAGTAAACGCCCCCGTGGGATGAGTGCCCTGCGGGCCCCTGGCAGCCGGAACATGGTCCCCCCAGCCACTGCCGGGTGTCCCGTCTCCTGTACCAGGGGTGACATTCCTCACAGCAGGACTTGGGACACTGCACGGGCAGCAGCAGAGCCTGTCCGTACTCTGCAGGTACCAGGAGATGAACGAGCGTGTGCTGCAAACTGTGCAGCCACTGAGCTCCCTTTCCCTCCTCCCTTCTGCTCTGCAGACAGCCTGTCCTGTTTCTGGCCGATCTTGGATTCTCGCTGATGGTTGAATGCAGAGGTACAAGTAGCCAGGTAACCCAAATCTGTCTAGAAATTCATGTGTCAGGGGTCACAATGACACTGATGCCTCTGGATGGCCACAACTGCATATCTGTTCCTCAGCAGTTACTATACATGTCAATGACTGCTGATTTCCTAGCCCACTTCTATCACTTCCAACTCTGGTCTGGCAGAATCTAGCTCTGCCATTTTTAAAAAACTGATAACAATACTGAATATAGCCTGCATGCACAAATGCACAGTCATGAAAAACCCTTCTGGCAACAGAAAATTTAACTGGTCATAATGACACTTAGCAAAAATTCACCAGGTGCAAACAATTCTTCATCTGGCAACAACACTATTAAACTTGGGTTAACCCTTTGCTTATCAACTTCCACTCTGTCTCCTCAGCCTCTTGCTCTTCTGGAAAAGATACACAGATCATGGCTCAGGGAAGCTGTGAGTTTCCCAGATTCATACTATCTCAGTTTAAATGTCTTAAATTAAACAAAGTTGATCATCCCACACAGATGTTTAAGAATGAGTCCTTATAATGTTGAGAAAAAATGAAGAAATCTTATATTCCCACCCCTTTCTCTTTTTAGTTGTGGGTGGATAACTAGGTGAATCATATTGTATACATAGAGCAACATTGTTGGGATATGAAGTACAGTTGCAACTTGAAGACAAGGTGATTCTATGTTGATGGCCTGGACAGGAGTGCTGGGATTGAGGGTGTGGTGCTTCGGGGTGTGGATGTTTTCCACACTTACATGTGTTCTAAATGGGGCAGTGTCTGTGTATTACAGTGACACTCTGTCAAGATACATACCAGAAGATCAAAACAGGAGAGCAATATTTCACTGGCTAAAAAACAGTTCTGATATTTTTGCACAATAAAGTTACCTGAAATTGTTAAAAACAAAGTAGTTGACTTGTGACCTGTTGTAAAGTTTGCCAATGCCGTATCTAAGTTTAAAACCGGGCTAATTTTAGGCTTAGGGTATCTGATATACCAAAGGTACTTCTGGAACATGAACATATGTATCTCAGCAGCTACTCCCTGCTTTCCTGGTGTACTGGGGAGAGGTTCTAGAGGGGTCGGTACACAGTCAGAGCTTAGTACTACCAAGTATTCCCAAGTTTTGGGAGATCATTACAAAGGAATTCTGTCAGCTTCATCTTAGCAGTAAGGTTTGCCATTAAGCAATCAGACATGAGTGATCTCCAAAAGTTAATATATGAGCATAGTGTCATAGGGACCATTTTTACTACATATAATGCTTCAGATAAAGCATTGTTCCTATTCAGATCATTGTAACACAACTTTGTCTCTCAAACAAAAATGGATGGGAGCATCCAATGGATTTTGTCATAATGCAGACACCTCAAGATTTCAAGCTTTTTTGAAGGGTGGTTGATTACCATGGCCAGGACTTGTATATGGGGCAAGTTCCTTTCGTTCTCACTACAGCAATTTCTGTTGCTGTGTGCTGTTGTCTCTGGCAGAGTTGAGTTAAGCCTTGTGAAAGACCCAGGGCAGAGGACTATTTACACTGTAAGTTGTTCTCCAGTCATGCAATGCTTATGGACTGACAAAACCGTGTTTCATTGACTCCAACTTGGGGAGTAATATAGTCCTTTTAAGAGATCACAGCTCTTAAATGGTATTTGGATAAATTTCAACATTTAAATCACTGTTTACGTGTCTTCTATAGTAAACAAGAGAAAAAAATAATGAAAAAGAGCAAGCTATCAAAATGTGAGGAGAATGGAAACCATCAGTGTTTAATAAAGATGGTATATGCATTGTCACCAAATATCGGGCAATGTTTCCAAAGAGCCTTAAACCATAGTCTCTCCCAAAATATGTACATATTCTATGGTCAGGTCTGTAGGTTTTTCAAGACATGTGGCTCTACTGTCTGGTCAGATTCCAGGCTGTTTTCCATGAATATCATGAATAACAGGGCATTGCTAGGACTGCCTAAAACAGCATCAAGAAAGACATACTCACATGCAGTTGACGTCTCTGTCCTGATCTTCAATCTGTGTATCTTTTCCTCATGCACAGGGTGGCGGGGTTGTGTACTGCTGGCTGAATTTCAATAATAATACAGTGGCCTCCAGTGCATAAATCCTTTGCTACCACAGAGAAGGAAACAGTGAGCAAACAGGTTAAGTGCAAGGTCATAGGCTTAATGAGGTTTTAAATATTGCAGCTCACAGCACAGGAGAATATAATGACCCTAAATTGAACAAGAGAGTTAAAATAGACTTCTAGGATCAATGATTATTACCAGGGCATGGTAATAAACACACATTTCTGTATTTTCCTATAATATCTCTCATACAGGGTTTTAAGACAATTTACTAGTGAAGCCCTGTCACCCTCTTCTGATGAAGGTAACTAATACATATGAATTACTTCCCTGCTTTTGTGAATTCATTTCTCTCTTATTTAATAACATACAACAATATTGCAACAACAACTTTTTGGGTCAAAATGTCGCATTTAATCTGAGAAGAAAATGGAAGAATATGAAAAAGAGCTAGAAATTGATGAATATATTAAGGGTAAATGTCTAACATTCACTTCCAAGCACCGCAGGAGTCTTAATAGCCTTTTTGCCATTACTTCTTACACAAGTGTTTTCAAGGCAGAGGATACTTTTTTCTCCCTCTTCCTTCACCCGTATAACCAAAGCACAGAACTTTGATGGTTAAATATTACAACAGGACAGTTTTCTTATTTGCAGAATCATTACCATTTCAGACCCTGGCAAAGAAACCTTTCCTATTTCATGAACTGCCAGCAGTTGGGCTTAAACTGAATTGTAAGTGGAAGTGGCTAAGCAAAGGAATAATATTTTTTCTCCCAGCTTTCCTCAGGCTTTCTTTGAATGTCCTCAGGGCTTCCAGTCTGGAAAACTGTACTCTGCACTGCTGCATACTAAGAGCAAAAGGTACACTTTATTAACACCAAAACAATTCTCTTCTGTCGTTTTCTTTAGTTTGCTCCGCAAATAAGAAGGATTTGTTGTCCCTAGAAGTAACCTATATTTTCATTCTGGAGCTTTGATAACAACTCTAACATTACAAAAAAGATGGTATGGCTGAGATCAAAATGAGCTGCATACACATCCCAGCTCAAAATTAATGTTGACAGAACAGAATGTAGTATGAGACTACACTACTATTTTTAGAATATACAACAGAGAAACAAGGAAGGAATATTCCTGATTGTCTTCAATCTGTTGACAATGAGCTTTTTACAGTGTGAAATTCCATGTGAACAAAAAGAGGTTATGTCAATAAGGGCAAGAAAATGTAATAAGTTCTACATTTTAGTTGTGTAACTGAATCATGTGTCTACTGAAATTGTAATATTAGAGATGAATCTCACTGGGTTTGTATCATCAATAAATCAGGACGTCAAAGCTTTCTGACTCAGATATGCTTAAATAAGATTTTTTTGATGCAGAGCTGCCTTTTTTGTTTGTGTAATACTTGATCATAATATGCAAATGTTTACTGTAAATGAAATTGATCCAAGGAAAATGCTGTATTCTGCTTATGGATTTCCCCAGCGAATTGCATCTCTATTCAAATTACAGACTTTTTATCACACTTGCATTTCTTCCACAGGAGAGAAATGCCAGCTTTTTTCTTTTGGCAAAGAGACGAATTGCTCTCTCTGTGTTATCCCTCGTATAAACTCAGGCAAATGCTGACAAACTGCGGAAATAGCAGCTGCACAATGCTGATCCAATTGTCTGAAGTGAATAGAACTGCTGGAAGGCATGGAACTTGTGGAGTGCACTGATTTTCTTGGTCCCTGAAGCCAGGAGAAAACAATTGTTTCAGTGGCAATGCACAGTTTCAGGAAGGTTGAGGTTATGACAAGGGTGGTTAAATGGTGGCTTTTGAGTTACATGTGGATTGTGAACAATTCCAGTACAGCATGTATGCCATATCTGCAGCGTATAATTGGTTAGCTGACTGTGCTTGCACAAAGGCTGCTGGGCAACTCATATTCTCAGCTGAGGAAAAAAGGGAGCTGGCATTGCTGGGCCTCTTGGGACTCCCTTCCACAAGGAGCTACAGCTTCCTTCAGAGCCATTGTCACCTGTAAATGGCTACCTAAGCTCCCAGAGGGCAGCCCTGCTAGCTGAGACAAAACAATTGTCCAGGACAGTATAATACTGGGCATGGAAAATGTTTATGCCCCTTTTGCCCATTTTTACCTTAAAACTGCTGCAGCAGCCAAGTGGCATGTTAGACATTACTGCACCATCCCTGGCAGGGCAGTTGGGCAGTGACTTTTTCCTTCTCCTAGCTCCTTTTCTTCTCCTATTCTTAGTCCTATCCTCTTAACCAGTGCTGGAAGAGCAAGTATGCTTATGGCTTGTGCTCAACTACCTGAAGGTGATAGCATTCTGATAGTAGCTAAACAGTCAGGGATTTACTCTTCTACCTTCCCTTGAATGTGATTTTACCACTTCTGTGGGTTATTTTCTCAGACCTGCAAGTACAGGTATGCTCTTATCATTGGTGTCAGTGGAAGGTGCTATCTTGAAGAGCAAGTGCAGGTGCCATGCAGTCAACTGGACAGGGACTTTGTCATTAAACAAGATCATTACTCACTAATCTGGAAGAGACTGAGCAAGGTTTCTCACAGCTACTCCAAATTTATTTCACAGGACTTAACTATATGAATTTACATGCAGTTATGTGCCTAAACGTTGCCACAGTCTCTTGTTCAAGAACAAACAAGTGCAGTTAATTTGACCCAACAATCAACTGCCATGTAAACAAATAAAATTTGGTACTTTTTTTCATTGAATTGTTGTAGTCACTGTCTGTCACCCTGACTTACAATGAGAAGAACTATTGAGGCTAGGGAGGTAGTTGCTGATTTCTGTGGGTTTGCACTCAGGGTAACAGAGTTCTTAGTGTGCAGAATCACAGAGAAGGTGAACTTTCTCATCAGATACAGAGCTACCAGCAGACTTGATAGCTCTTTAAGAAAACTGAAATGTCAGTGCTCATGTTGCAAGCTCGGGCCCGAGTTTAGAGTAAATGTATGATACATTCAAAGCCTGAAGCTGCCTTTTTTTTGCTCATGCAAAAGCAGCAATGAGTGGGTCAGTGAGGTATGCCATGCAGGCTTGGATCATATTTTAAATAGCAATAAAGAGCTTCAAAGTTCTTCAAAGAACTAGAAAAAAGAATTAGGAACTATACTTGCCCTTTGTGAAATAAATGAGGTCACATCTGCAAAACTATGTATTGTATTTTACTACTGCCTCAATGCATCAATTGACTAATTGCAACTAAACAATTTTACAAGTAATGCAGCCATCACATAAGCAAAACCAGAATGAATTCAGCACCACGTGAAGGCAAGTAATCAAATTCCATTGTAACATGACAGGAACTCCGAGTAACCGGAGATGAAATGTAAGGGAAACTGATTTGAGGCAATTTGTACACAGAGATGGCAAAAAGCCCTCTATAGAAATTTTATTTCTTCCTCAACCCAGATTCCAGTCATTTCTCTTTCTAACTCACATACAGACGTCAATTTCTCTGAGAAACTTTGTTCAAATACGTCAACTCAGGTGAAAAATGCATCTCAAAACGGGAACTGTGTTATAATTTTAATTATATAGCAATTGCAAACTGATCACATTGTGTATTGTAAGGCTTTAAAGTATTACCTGTCTGTGGAACACTAATATCAAGGTCCATTCCTGTTATTTATAAACATGGTATAAGCCTAAATTAACTGTCAGCTCTGTTCCCAGAACTCTATAAAAATTGCATATTTAGAATATTTTTCTGAGTAAAGTTACTAATTAGAACTTTTTTTTTGTGTATTACTGGATGCCATTGAGAAGCACCCTTTATCACAATGTTTGGCAAAGTAAATTCCAGTTTATTAAAGAGATTGTTATTTAGTAATTTGGCCAAGGAAAATCTACAGGTCTTCTGAGAAACATCTTAGCACAGGTAGAATAGTTCCCTTTTTTTTTCCTAGCAAGCGAGAGTATGTAGTGCTGAGAGTTACATTGTATCCTCATGCAATATTAGCTTCTCAAGAAAGTTCTCAGAATATATTAAGACATAAGATGGTATAGCTGTGATTACTTGAGACCATAAAACCTTGTCTTGTTTGTCATTCCTACTCCTATATTCCTATGCAATGCTTCCAGCCTCCTTTCAGAAGCTAAAACAACAGAGACAAAGCTTGAGTCCTGATTGACTGATGGGGTACTGAAAATTATTAGTAGGCCTTACAAACACCATTGATTTTTTTAAAAAACTCCTCAAATACTAGCACCTCATCTTTGTATTTGAAACAAGCATTTGTCTGTTTGTTGTGTTAAATGTAGGTAGGCATCTACACACTGATATCAGCAGACTCTGAGGAGCTCACAAGTGTATTTCAAATTCACTTCAACAAGGGCACCAGGCACTGTTATAAGGATTTCGTAAAAATCCGTCCTTTAGAATCTTGTAAGTAATCTCTTGGATGTCCTACAGGCTTGCCTTCATAAAGCTTTCAACATTGAGTTGAGTGGGCTGCATGTGTGTGAAGCTGCCTTGATTGAAACGCCAATATTCTCTCTTTCTCTGGGCTCTGAAATTTACTACTGCGATAAAACAGAAGCATTCCCTTGCATACAAACTGAAGTGGCTATGAAGAACAACTACTGAAGCCCCTCATTTATTTCATGGTTTCAGTGTAATTGACATCAGCATTCAATCCTTTCTACTGGCCTATTCATTGTCTCCCTCTCCTGGAGATTCGGTCTGGTTTCAGTGTGTGGATACAATATGCCAGCTAGCGAGAATTTCTCCTGCTTCTTTGCAGTCCCATGAGATATTTTTCTCTCTCATAGAAGATATTAGCAGAATTCTATAAGCTATGAACACCTGCGACCTTGCAAAGCTTTGTTTATGGTACAGTAGAAAAATATTTTGACAATGGATGCTTTAGGATTTCAGCCAATCACCCCAAGGGGTGGCTTATCCTTTTTTCCAATTAGACTATGAAGAAAAAAGTCTATAAAAGAGTTTGTAAAATAATTAAATAAAGGGATCTTGCTGCACAATTCCTGCCTGTTGGATGTCTCTTCTCCCTATCACTGTGGGACACTGTGATATCAGTGTACTACAAATTCATTACTGAACTGCAGCACCTTCCCTCTCTAAAAGGAAGGGGAAAGAAGAAATCACCCTGTAATTACAAGAAAAGCATCTTTTACTTTTTTTTAGCTCTTAGTTATTTCCAGTAATACTTACAGCAAGCAACCAACACCACCTCCCACATCTCCCACTCCAAGACTCTATGTTAAGAGGATATTTATCTTTCTTTCTGACCCCAAAGAACCAGTGCCAGAGACACCCTAATACAAATATTTCTTAATAATTCATGGAATGATTGATGGGCAAAAAATATTGCAAATTATGTATTTTTGGTGTATTATTTAATCAGCAGGAATACAAATGCTCTTTTTATAGAGGACATGAATAATTTATTTTAGTACTAAAGGCTGAGAATTCCTGTAATGCATAATTTGCAAGAATGATGCAATGAGCTCTAACCAGAGACTGGGAAACAATGAGAGGAAAATGATGAAGGGCCACTGGTACCCACTGGTCCTTGCATAAGAATGGGGACCAAAAAGTGTTTGAAATTAATACAGAAGAGCTGGTGTGGCATAAAATAAAGAGAGAAAGAGGGCAGATTGGGAAAAATCTTGCTTCACTTGGGGAAATAACAGCAAATATTACCTGTAGAGATTATGAAGAATTACATGGGAGGGCACATGGAACATGGAATGTAGCCACCAGATGAATGCAATTTTATGGGGAAAAGTGTTAGGAGAAGGATGTGGTAACATTTTTCTGTAGTACAGGCAGTATTTTTTAGTATTGAATACACAACGGAAGGCTCTTTTTAGCATAGTGCAGACTGTGTGGGAAAATGGTCCCCCAAAACCTGGCATTTTGGTATCTCTCTCCTGTTCACAGGACACATCCTCTTCTTTAGCTATCTGTGGCATTTATAAGATAGTAATTGTTACTTGTGGGGACCACATAGCCTTAGAGCTCAGCTGAGGTACGGATGGTATTGTGGAATAAGATGATTATGAACTCTAGGATAAACACTAAGAAACCAGTAATTTATTCCACAGTTGCAGCTTACCACATTTCTAAAATGCATCAAAAATGTGGTAAAAGCTAGGGGATTCTGCCAGCAGGTTTTCACAGCAGATGCCACATATGATGTGGCTTTGACAGATGCTATAGAGCATGGGGACTTCTGGTGAGAGCAGAACCATTTGTAAGATAAAACGTTTATTGTGACTTCTGTAGCTGAGAACTTAGAAAACGCCTAATTCCCCACATTACCACTGGCTGAGAGGAAAAACAGTCTCAATCACCACTGTGGACTTGGATCCCATGTTGCCATATGGCTAGAAGTCAGTAGATTCGAAGTAGCTGAACCCAATCAAAAAAGTGAGGGATATCGTAGATGTTCTGTTTCTACTCCATTCAGTGGACATTTCCTAAGTATTCGAGGGGGGAAAAAGTAAGTAGAGGTACTTACTATGTGAAAATATCTACAGAATCTAAAGCTGTGCAAAAGAACACTCTGCTACTAAATTATATAATAGTGTGTATCACTCATTCATTAAATATCAAGAAATAATTTAAAGTTTTCTGCAATTTGGCATGCTCCTGAAATTATATCCATTCCCCTGTTTTTTGGTTTGGTTGTTTTTTGGTTGTTTTTTTGTTGTTGTTGTTGTATACACCTGTAAGGATAGTTTTATAGGCTTTCTTTGGTTTAAACTCTTGATGTAAAAATTTTTCTTAGCGCTGATTAACTTTAAGAGAAAATGGAAGATCAGTGGATGGACCATAATTTTGACATGATTATCAGGAATGGAAACCAGAAAGATTTTTAAAAGTGAGAATAAACTCTTTCTTTGACAGATTAGCTGCTGGTTTCTAAATCTTATTTCTGAGAGAAGAGTACACATGAGGGTGACATGAGGTCCTCTCTTCACCTAGCTGTTAGCAGACTTGCAAAAAGTCCAGTCATCCCTTCACTAGCTCTCCTGCCCTGTTTTTGAGCTGCAAGGTGTAGTAGGGAGACATGGGCTTTGGATGCAACTTTGCTGATGTTGATTGAACACTAACTCAGTAGGCAGGATTTCAACCCATGTGACCCAGTCAAGTGCTGGACATGGGGTAGTCCTCGATGTTAAGGTGGAGATTGCTCAGTAGCATTTTATGTCTGCAACAAAAAAAACCTTCCATCAAATTTTTATGGGTCATTGATGTGTTACTCCTTCTTTGCTGGGTCAGAAGTAGTGGCCTGACCTTAAATATATCACTGTCCTCTTGCTGTATGCATTTTCCCGCTCTAACAGAAAGCAAGGAGCTTTTCAGATTCTGAACCTAAAATAATGAGAATATGTTTAGGCTTATGAAACATGTTCCCTAGTATAGTGTCATTAATAAAAATCAGAACAAATGTACTTTAGAATAAATGAACGAATGAAATTTAAGACTGATACTGCAAAATAAATTTGAACTGGTTTTTTTTTTGGTGGGGGAATTCATTGGGCTGTGAAAATTAATCACACTGTGCATAGTATCCAACTGGTACGCATTACTCACTGCAAAATAATTCTGTTGTTTTGAACTTTGCATGTATACTGGATTGATTCAATGTTTATTGATATTTTTGGTTTGCATCTCCTTTATGTTTATGCCTACCAGATGGTCTTTATTTGTCATAGTATTTCTTAGGATTTTGTTTTCTATCTCAGATTTGAGTGTCTGCATGATGAAGATGTGAAAGAAGAAACTGAGCGATATTGAACATCACAGATGAGATTGATAAGGGTAAAGAAAGCACATTATGATTACAAATAATAGTGTAAGAGAAAAGCCTGAACTGATCTGTATTTTGGCTCTAGGGATAAGATTCTCAAGCAAAATGTATATCTTAGGGTGTTCCTAGTGTTGAATTTGGGGATTTAAAGTTAAAAGAAGCTAAAGTAGATCCTTTTCTAAGATTTTTTTTTAGTAGCACAACTTTTTTTCTTCTTCACAAGCCTTTAAAATCTCATTGCCCAAGACATTTACACAGAGAAGCCCTATGTGCCTAACACTGGATTATAAGCATAATACAGGAGCTGTATAAGAACCAATATCTGCCTAACCCTTTCAGTCTCTCCACCTCAGAAGAGTAGACTGGTTTGTATCAGATCCACTGAGCCAAGGTTCAGTGCTCACTGTTGAGGTGAGGACTGGTTGAGGCAAGGGGGCTTCTTGTATGGGAAACAAATTCCACCCCTTCATTTGCAGGAGGGGACACTGATGTCTATAGTATGGTTTCCTTTGGCAATATTGATCTTTCCTCCCCACCCCCTCCCCCTTCCTTTCCCAATCCCTTCCTGAAATGGCAAGGACACACAAAAATTTTGGAATCCATGAGAAATCTTTCATCATTTCAGATAATGGAATAGTCTTTTCCAGTCTTTAATGGCTGAAGCTTTATGAAGAGAAGCTAGGTCATATGTCCTCAAAAATATTTTTCCCACAGAGGATACTGGAAGAGCTTTTGGCAAGTTTCCAGCAAAAGAACACCTTGCTAGAAGTGATAATCCTTCCATGGACAGACATAGAAACTGGCATGAAAACTCCTGGGTCTGTTAATCTTGCAAAATTTAGCTAATAGTCAGAGATATGCTCTTCATGCAAAGTCAACCAAATATAGTGAACACAGTTCCATAAATATATATAGTGAGCATAAAAGCAAATAATAGCCTTAGATAAACCCGGGACACAAAAATACAAGCTCCAAAAGTCCTTTGTTTCTGTCTTAAAGCTAACTGAATTATTTTCCTTTAACTGTTAATCAGTAAATCTCAAGACAAGATGCGCGAGGAAAGCTAAAATAAATTGAGTTTGAGACCATAGACCATTGTCTCAAAAAGACACAATGTGAACAGGAATTAGTTATATCTATATATATAGCAATTTGTTAAAGTTTAACAGTGAATAAAAGGAGGCTGTGATACCAATTACTTGGTGTAGACTAGAAAAGGAAAATTGTTTTCTGGTAAACCAAATTAAATCCAGAGTGACCAGAGAAGATGGTAGATGAAGTTGGTGGTGAAAGATATCCAATAATTAAATCTGTCTTTTGGTAATGGCAATATTAACAGCAGTCATGTTTAGAAGTCTCTCACTGTAATAAACAGAGTTTTGACTGTAGTCTTCACTTCTTTCACAGAGTAGATTGAAATAAACTTCTTATTTTCTCACCCAGAATATGGCTCTTACCATTGGGAAGTATTTAGGGGTACTGAAGAAGGATCAGAAATTGTTCTATGAAAGGAAGAAGGGAGGACAAACAAAGACTGGAAGATTTGGAAACCCTGAAAACAGACACCAGATATTTGCCATGCACAACAAAAAGAGCAAAAGGGTTGGGCAGCAGCTCTGATGCCTGATTAAGGCTGTTGTATGTCTATACTGTACATTATAAAGAGCTGATAACCATATATTAGTGACTGGTGTTAAGTTGATCTTTTGCATGTAATGTGTTATTCAAGCAGTTTCCCCAATAATGTGACACATGTTTAAGGAGACCACAGGAAAAAGAAGACTAGTGACCTTTCTGTCCTTCAGCAGATAAAAATTTTATCATACCTTTTCTATTTCTTTATTCTATATTGACAGCTTGCCTCCCCATGTGGTCAAGTTCTCCTGAACGAATTTTGATTTTGTAGAGTTACTACCAAAGCTGTAATCACAGCTGGGTTGAACACCATGCTTCACCAGCCCAAGGCAACTCAAATTCATTGTTTCGTGGGACCCAGTGGCAAACATAATTTACAGCATCCCTGACCCTGTTGAAAACACTCCTTTTTTCCTGACCTCTTTCAGTTTGAAGAAGATAAAAGCTGTCACAGTTCTCTTCAGGCAGTAACTTTTCAATAGCCATTGGTGAAAAGCACTATATTTAAAGTTCTGTGCTTTCTTATATGGAACAACGTAGACTTTTGGGGAATTACACAATCCTTTTGTAAAGTTCTTTCTCACTAATCTACAGCTCTGATATTAAAGGTATCCTTGGAGAGATTTAGGAAAGCAATTGTTTGCTCCACTTCAAATTAAAAGAAATAAAGAAAAGGACGTGAATTCAGCACTGTTATTATCTCAATAACAGGAGTGGTATATACTTTGTCATAAATATATTTTCTTGTGTTGGAGTGGGCAACAATTTTTTTTCTCCTAAAAATAACCTTCACTCTTTTGCACAGCTCTCCTCTGGCCTGTAGGTGTCATAGTCAGAATATGGATGAAATAGATAAATATTAGTCTACTTACATGAAATAACTTTCTGAAAAGCGATGTTGTTGTTAGATAAGCACTGTTATTTATTGAAACTTTGTAAGTGGAGAAACAACTCTAGTATGTAGACAATATAATGGATTTCACTGCACATTATCTACGAAGATGAAGTTTCTCATGTTTCTTGGGTAAAAAACCATTTTTCTCAAAATTCTTAACTTGATGCCTCCAGCTCTGAACTTGCCTGTCTTGATCCCGCTCTTTGTCCATTTTTCCTTTCACCCTTGCTTCTTAATATCTAACTCAGATAAGACCCAGAGAAGTGACTGAAAATATTAAAGAGCAGCAAGTTCCTATGCTAGGAGTAGAGTGTTGGACTGTAGGTGTAATAAAGCCACAGGATGAAGCACCAGTGAATGCTTGGGAAAGCTGCCTGGCCAGTATGGTGGTCAGGACCAATTCCATGATGGAGTGGTGGCAACAGTCAGCAATGGAAGACCGACAGATGTCATCTATCAAGACTTCTGTAAGGCCTTTGACATGGTACCACAAGATATCCTTATCTCCAAATTGGAGGGACATGGATTTGATGGATGGACTCTCCAGTGGATAAGGAATTGGCTGGATGGACGTAGCCAGAAAGTTGTGGTCAATGGCTCTATGTCCAGGGAGAGGTCAGTGATCAGTGGTGTCCGTCAGGGCTCTGTCTTGGGATGGTGCTCTTTATCAATGAAATAGTGAGATCAAGTGCACCCTCAGCAAGTTTAGAGATCTGTGAACCTGAGCAGTGCAGTTGGCACAATAGAAAGATGGGCATCCATGGGACATGGACAAACTTGATAAGTGGGCCCATAGAAATCCCATTAAGTTCAACAAATCCAGGTACAAAGTGCTGCCCCTGGGTTGGGGCAATCCCAGACAAGAGTCCAGACTGGGAGAAGAACTTGCTGAGAGCAGCCCTGCTGAGAAGGACTTGGAGGTTCTGGTGGATGAAAAGCTGGACACAAGTGAAGGAATCCACTTGCAGCCCAGAAGGCCAATGGTATCCTGGGCATTATCAAAAGAGGGGTGGCCAGCAAATCAAGGTAGTTGATTGTCCCCCTCTTCTCTGCCCTCATGGGACCCCACTTCACCATGCACTTTACTCCTGACTGTTACCCATTAATCAGCTCTAACACATAGAGCACCATGTGCTGGGAGATTATGAGAGTTTTGCTTGTTTTCTAAGACACCTCCATCCCAGACACTAGATATGTCTGCCAGACACTATATGCTATTAGGAGGAAACTGGAAGGGGGGTTGCCTTGTGGTCTCTTATTTCAGTCTGTTGGTGGGCAGTCTGGTAAGAAAGTGGTGCTGAAACTTACTGTGTACCTTGCCACTGGCACCGTGCTTGAATTGCTGTTGAAGGTAAAGGTGCTCAAAGTCAGCTATTTAATTGTGAAAGAGTGGGACATAAGGCTACTACCCATCATTTACAATGGAAAGAATATTAGTTTAAGTTTTGGAAATCTGGGGTTAGTTCTGGATATAGCCACAAAGCTCGCAAATTGTTCTGATATACACAAGTCTGAGTTTTGTAGAGAGTTTTATTTTTCTTATTGCTCAAACTAATATTGGCTGAATAAAGAGGTCCTGCCTGTCCATCTGCTGTAGAAGTGTGTTTGACTTTGTTATGCAAAGTTTCACTCTGGCTAAACTAGAAGTGTGAGTGGCATTAGGAATCATAGTATGCTCTGCCTATGTTTGAAGGCTACATCTAACGCATGTTTCTTATTCTGCCCTTCGGAAGATCTCCATGTTTTTCAGAGTGACAGGGACACGATACGGCTCACTTCATACAACTTTATGTTTCTTTTGTATAGATATTTACACATCTGAAGAAGTCATACTCTGCTCCCCTTATAGATATTGGGTATAAATAAGACAATTTAAAGGCATGGTTTTTGACACAGATATTTGTTTCAAAATTTTGTCTGTTTTTCCTCCATGACTCTAAAGGTGCTCAAGACTATTAACTCACAGGTAAACCTGCATTTGCTCACATAAACTAAACGGAAAAGTCTGAGCACAAGCAATGAAAGAACTAGGAACAGTTACTTCAGGGAAGTCTGAATGCATAAAAAAATAAAGTTGGATGATGGGAATCTTACTGTATGTTTGTGTACTTAAAAGTGTAACTGACTTCTGCAAGAATTACAACAGCCTTGTTAGAGTAGGCCAGGTAACGGATTAAATTGCAGTAAGAGCAACCAAGGACAGATTACTTAAAAAATGTAACAAAACCAATCATTTATATCAGGATGAAAAACATCCCCATCATCTAATTAGATCCTACTAAGTGGGGTTTACGGAAATTCTTCTTTAGGATTGAGATGTTACTTGTGAAAAGGGAAGGCTTTCTTCACAAGGTGCTGGGAGAACAAGTGGAATGAAAAGAGCTTGGAAAAAGCTTGTAGAAAATAAAGCTTGAATTTTTTTTTCTTCTTTAGAAACCTTGAAGATTTTTTTTCTTTCTTTCTGAATCTAGGGATTTCTTGTGCCCTTGTAACTGCTTTAGTTTACCTTTTTTATAGCTAGTCAGCACACAAGTCACTATTTCTTTTGGAGACACAGAAACTTAACTGTCACAACTAAGAAGAGATGCACCAAAGACTTTCTGACAGAGACAAGGTTTCCCAGTCCCCAGGATAGTTTATTAAAGCAATAGTATCAATGTTTAGACAAATTCATAACTTTTTCTTCCTTTTATTAAAGGCAAGGAAAACAATAAACAAAAAATAAACAAGAAAAACCTTTCCCAACCCTATATGAGGTTCACATTATAAGACTTCCATCATCTTCTTCAGAAAAAAATGTATCAGGAACAAGTTCACAGCCTTACTCAGTAACTTTACCTGTATGGGCAAAAGTATTAATGCATATAAATTACATTGGTGACAGGACTATTCTCATGAGTATAACTGCACTTATTCCTGATGTTTCCTTTTAAAAATAAGAAGTAGCCCCTCAATATATCTCAATAATACTTTAATGCCTGTGGTTCAGAGGCACATGTCACTTCGACTTGCCTAATCCTATCACTTTTAACTCTGATAAGTAAATAGAATCTAATTTATTAACACTTCATATCAGGAAAGGAATCTGAATTTGTTCAAAAGAGTCCTTGTCAAGAAGTTTTCCTTAAGCAAAATTTTACAAAGTGTCTTTGCAACCAATATTTCTCAATTCTATGAAGAGGAAAAAAAGCCTGTATAGCTCTTTCAAGTCCCAGGTAACTTTAGAATGATTTTTGTTGTTGTTTGTGGGTTGGGGTTTTTTGGGTAGTTTTTCTGGGTTTTGTTTATTTTAATGTTTCTTTGAGGAAGAATTATTAGTCGCAGCACATCTCAATCATCCTTTGACTTGGTATATTTTTGTATAACATTCTGGCAAGCAATGAGAACTCTGGGTTTGGTTTTTTGTTTGTTTGTTTTCTTGCTTGCTTTTATTGTGGGGTTTTTGGCATGTGTGTGTAAAATTATTATTTATTTAAGGGTTTTCTATGAGTTAGTGATATTCCCATTCTTCTGGGGAATCTGCTGTTTCAATGTGCTACAGTATGTCAGAGCTTCTGCTCTCAAGTATATAATACTGTAATGTTAACTAAATAAAAATAATAGGAGCTGTTATGAGGGAGCTGCTGCGAGCTGGCTATTCTGTGTGCTCCTTAGTATAAATACAGGTATAAAAATATTTGGATCTTGACTGAGCTGCAGCAATAAGGATGGACATGAATTACATTTTTTAAATTATTTACAACTTCACAGTTTCTTTGGCTTTAAATTATTGATGCTTGTGACAGCAACTGTCAATGAGACAAAGCTTACACTGAAACAGCAGCAGCATACTGTGGTGTTCAGTGCTTCCAGTCCTCCTTATTAGGGAAAAATGTCACTTCTTTCATCGTAGGAGAGCAGAAAAAAGGAAGCAAGATCATTATTAAAGGAGAAGTTTCCTGCAAGTCTCTGATTACAGTGTGTCTCTCAGAACTCTTGGCATAACAAAAGTGTTCTAACTGAGCATGAAAGAGATCAGTCTTACCAGTAAGTGACTGCATATTGTTTGCTGTAACATGTTTTTTTACATGTAGGGTTATAGCAGCAAAAAGGTCCCTGCTGGACCACAAAGGATGAGGCAGCACTGTGTATTACAGAGAGACTTTAGGGGGAACATTTGTCCCCACCTACGCCCCACAGTGCATTGTTGCAGTGGGGATTACTGCAACAAGTATATTTCAAACCAGGAGTCCTGTGGAAACGAAGTATATATGGACAGATTCGTGGTAGATGTTTCAGAGATGTTTATTTCTCCAGCCGCATGGCCGGGGCTCTGCTCAGGAACTCCCCAGTCACGGGACCCGAGGGTCCTTGGCCACCCCGGGGAACCCAAACCAACCAATGGGAAATGAAGCTGACCAGGGGCAGGGAAACCCCGTGTCTCCCCCCCAGGGCCCGTCTCCCAGGGCTCCATGGCAGGGGGAAGGGACCCCAACATCTCACCCATTTTATTTTAATAAAAGGAGAATGAAAACAACTGGATAAACATAACAAGAACAGTTTCAAGACAAAACAAGCCACCCTCCTGAGTCTTTAAATGTCCAATCAGATTCTGTGGAACATCTTAGGGCTGACAGAAGGGAGACAGAACTCTCCGGGCATGCTTTGTGGGGAAACTGAGGCAGGAGAGGGTTTAATTTCTTCCCTCCCCCTTTTCATCCCCCCCTCGGCATCGGAGAGGAATTGTAGGGAAATGGAATTGTATAGGGAAGCCATGGGGTGAAAAACGAATTAGGAATAAACTGGGGATAGGGTAAACTTAGGAAAGGGTTCATATTGGGTATAGGATAAAAGGGGAAAGTAGGCTGTGAGTAGGGAAGCTGCTGGGATGGATATCGTTTATAATTTTGTGCATAACGATTGCCTTTGACTGGAATACCCCCAGGCCCAGAAACATTTGCTGCTTGTAAACCCTTCTTTCCTTGTACTATATCAAATTGTACAACTTCTCCATCTCCTACACTTTGCAGGTAATTTTTAGGGTTATTCCTTTTAATGGCAGTTCTATGGATGAATAGATCTTCCCCTGTATAATCTCGTGTTATAAATCCATAGTTGTTTTTCACATTGTACCATTTCACAGTTCCTGTGATTTTCGTTGCTATAACTTCTCCTATCACGCGCTTGCGTGTTCGTTGTGGCTGCTGGTCCCACGTGGCCGCCGCCTCGCCGACTCCGACATCTCGGCCGGGCCCCCGTGTTGCGGCTGCTCCGCGCCCTCCGAGCGGCGCAGCTCCGGCGCGTGTCTGGGCTCTGCGCGGCCCCGCGTTGCCATCGCCGCTGGCTCCGTGGCCTGTGAGTGGTTCTGCTCCGCAAACTCCACGCTGCTTTGAATGCGGCCCCGTTCCGGCTCGGCGCTGCGCTGCGCGGCTTCTCGTGTCGCTGTGGAAACCGCCGCTTCTCCCTCCACAGGGCTCTCCGAGCCGTGTGCTCAGAGCGGGCTGCCACGCCAATGCCCGGTTCCTGGCTGCTCGTGGCCCACGGCACCCGCAGCGCCTGCGGCATCGCTCCCGCACTCGCGGCCGCGTGGCCGGGGACCCCAAGACAGGGATGGGGTCTGCGATAAAGGCGCGCGCTCCCGAGGGGGCCAGGCACATCCAGCGCAGGCACCTCTGCCGGCGTGTGCCACAGGGATGGCGGCCGCGCGGCCTCGGCCGCGGGACTGTGGCCATCCTTTGCTTTAATAGGACCATATAAATGCTCTTGAATAGCTCCACTGACTACCATGGATCTACGCAAGGGTTCAATCACTAATACATGTTCTGTTTGATCTTTCATTTCCCACAAGATCTCATCCCAAAAACACCCCTGACAAGATCCAGGAGGTTCAATATCAAAAAGTAACTCTCGAGAAATATAGGAGAAATTTTTGAAAAGCCAGTTTAAAAAAAGTTCTAGATCTCCCGGTTCCATAACTTTTTTGTTTTGTTGTTCAAGGATTCCTTTAACTTCTAGGTACATTTCTTTCTGTGGCTCAGATAGCCCTATTTCCCACGATTCTTCCATAGTCCAGAGAGAATATCCAAACCAAGATGAGAAGAGAGAGGTCTAGAGTGGTTATTTTACTCACGAATTTTCCTCAGGGATCGGTATCTTGCTCACATTCCTCCACCAGTTTGTCGCAGCGGGGATTACTGCAACAAGTATATTTCAAACCAGGAGTCCCGTGGAAACGAAGTATATATGGACAGATTCGTGGTAGATGTTTCAGAGATGTTTATTTCTCCAGCCGCATGGCCGGGGCTCTGCTCAGGAACCCTGCAGTCACGGGACCCCAGGGTCCTTGGCCACCCCGGGGAACCCAAACCAACCAATGGGAAACAAAGGTGACCAGGGGCAGGGAAACCCCGTGTCTCCCCCCCCAAGGCCCATCTCCCAGGGCTCCATGGCAGGGGGAAGGGACCCCAACAGTGCATTGTCTAGGGTGGTGTCACTCATCATTCAGGCAACACCTTCAGAACAATGGTATCAGCTGTCCAGATGTGGTACAAAGACTTGCACCTCTATTGATATAGCAGCGACTATCAGGAGTACCACAGGTCGTCTGTCTTCTTTATTAATGTTGCTCCCTCCTGCTGACCTATGAAGCTGTTGTCTCCTGAATCTGTCTGTCTATATCTGACAGATTCCTAATAAAGTTTTGTTGCTTTATGTGCAAAAGGACAGGCCTATTTTAATTATGGTGGTGGGTGGCTCTGTTTTCCCTGTTTCTTTATTCAAGTTCCAATCAACAACACACTAGGTGAAATTCATGAGGACAAAAGGAGAACCTTGTGTTATTTGGATCTGGGAGCTTGCTTGAACCCATTTCTGCTGAAAAAAGAGAAGATTCCTGATGCAAAACCACCAGTGAACCACATGTGTGTGCTGCACATGTACTTGCATAGTGGAAGAAATCTGTGTGGAATATGAAATTGCATCCTGTACTGCTGGGGGTCAGGTGCTGAATTGTATAAAGACAAGTGCTGTATTAAGAGTGGGGAATGACTGAAGAGTGATTGTCTGTAGATAATGATTTTCAAGAGAAGAAGAGAATCATGCCTATTTTGTGTTCTTTTATGTGCACAGGTGGAAGGAGAGAATCAGTCTGCTGTCATTTAGGAAACAAAGATTGCTTTAATGACTTAGAAAATAGTAATAGGTACATGGGCACAATGCCAGGGAGCCTGTGAAGCTGCAAGAAATGAAGTGTGTTTTCATGGTTCCGGTTAAATCTCACAAAAATGGACTAGACTGACATTAAGACAATGGCTGACCTCTGGTTGCAGGTCACCAAATGTCAGGAGTTCGATCTCCCCAGAGTATCTAAATGGGGCTCATTCGTGTAGCCTAGAGGGACCTGCAGCTCTGTGGCTTTACATTGCCCAGGGCCCTGGCCTCAGGGGTCTATCCCTGGCCTGCCATGCAGAGGAGAGTGGCCTGAATCAACATTACTCAAGGGGTCCCTTTTCCCAGCAGAACAGCCACAATACATAGTGTTTGTCATGAGTCCCAATATATTTGCTGTAAGATTATTAAAAATAATTTTTTCTTTTTCCCCACCCCTTCAATATACCTGAAGTAGTGACTGCCCTGTGTTTTAACAATGTAACACAAGTGCACTAAGGATAATCAAGAAACAAGGACTTGGGACAATGACAGAATGCTAAACTCTTTGTCTATGCAAGTGTACCATGCAGGACTTAGAGACCCAAGAAAAGATTTATATAACTGTATTTGTATGGTAGCAAATGCAGTATTAAGGTGAAAATTTAAGGGGGTCAACAAAAAACCCCCCAAACAACCCAATAGTAGGATTTCATAAGCTGGCCTTAAGAAAAAGCAATGTGAGGAAGCTTTTCAAGTGAATCCCCTTTGACTAAAGTAGCCATGACTAAATTATAGTCTTATTCGATACCTTCAGTGTTCATGAAAGCAGAATACTGTTTCAGAAATAAAGGTCACCAAGATAAATAAGATGCTTTAATCTATCATTGGTTAGTCTTTTTTTTATGCCCCATAAAGGTCTGATGTTTGGTAGCTTAGGTTGTCTTGGTCCCATCTCCTCAAATCAGTAATGCAGTATGTTGTTCTGCAACCATTTACCTGACCTCCAACACTGGTATAGAATGAAAGTATGCCATATTAGAGACAGTGACTTCACAGTTTCTTTCTTACACAAAGATCATTCCAGCAGTTCTTACTGTAGCTAGTAGCAGCACTGCTGACATCATAAGGAAATGGATGACATAATCATTTTGATTCTGTACAACTGTTCATGGGCATTGACTATGGAGTACTGACATCAAGTAGCACCTACAGACTAAAAACATTTAGGTCTTTTGATACTAACTTGCAGGATCCAGCAAGAATATTTAATTTTGTAGTTTAACCACTAGTTAGTGGCATAACAACAACAACAACAAAGGCAAAAACTCTTATTTTCTTTTTAAAAAACACTGAACAGGGATACTAATGGGAAGATCTCATTGACAATACGCCATGAAGAAATGAAACCTAATGAAATACAATAATTCATGTAACATGGGGCAAAGAAAGCCTTTGAAAGCAGAAAAAATAGCATTTCTTATTTGTCTAAATCTATCCTGTATGTCTCTTAAAAAGAGAAAATTCACTTAAGTACACACATTAATTCATTACATTATAAGAACCATTGCATTTAACATTTTCCACAGAATCTCTATAGTGACATATAACACTGTTCATTAGGTCAGATCTTTCCCACCCATCTCATGGGTTCATTGTCCTTGACTGCCACTGATCATAATGTAGTCTGGGGTCTTTCATGTATCCTGGGCATAGGGAGGGCAAGGCTGAAAGGCAACCAACCAACTGTATAGATTCTTCTATCAAATGCAGGTAGATTTCTCCAGGACCTGGCTACCTGAGCATCTCGGTCTTTTTGACATCTCATATCTTCTAGAGAGTTCGCAAAGGGCCAATGCATAGCTGAATTATTCGTAGCAAACTAGGAGCTGTTGGTCATTTCTTACAGGTAGGGAAACTGGGGAACTAGACAGTGCCCAAAATTAAGCAGCTGGTAACTGACAGAGCTAGGAACTTTAGATCTTCCAAGTCCAAGCATTGCGTACTTTACATTTTACAGAGGAGAGAATTAACACCAAAAAAAAAAAAAAAAGAAACAAAGATTTTTGTCTGGGTCAAGAGGACAGTCAGCCACAGCAAGTAGAATCCACCTCAAGACTTTGATACTTAGACTAGTGCTTGTCCCACTGAATACTTCTTTATGGACAGAAAGGTCCCAGTGTGATCATCCCTCACAATAACATGATGGAGGAGGCAGAGAACAGACCAGATGCTACAGTTCCTTCAGCTCAGGGATGAAGAAATTTTGTTTACACAGTGCATTAGCCTTACCCAAACCATGGCTTAAAGGCTGGCCTAAGGAGCAAAACCCTGGACTATCAATAGTGTTGAACTTTGTGCACTCCAGCCTCTCAATAATGCAGGCTCCTGTTCATACAGGCCTTGACTATGGGCTTTCCCCCCTACTAAACTAAACAGAATTTATTTTTTTGATATATATTTTTTGAACAGCAGGTGATGCTGTAAGACTTGGGATTAAGTTCTCTCCTGACTCCGGTTCTCTACAGTTGCTGCTGAAGAGTGAGGAAAACATGCTGAGCTTTTCCTCTTATCTCCATAAGAAAGGTCTATAATTTCAGATTATAGAGAGACTATGACTGAAATTGTTGCACTCAGAGACCAGAAGAAATACTAAGCTGTTTTAAACCAGTAATTTATGTGTCTATTTAATACCCCAGAAAAATGTGGTAACAGGGTCAGACCAATTCAGAGAAGATCCCTCTGTTTCCTGATTTTGGGCTTGTGTTAAAATTTCATCTCGGAGATATTCCGAGGCTAATAGTAATCTCAGTCGTGAGGTGAATTTTAACCTGCAAAAAAAAAAAAGAAATAAAACAAACAAGCAAACAAACAAACAAAAATCACTGAACTCTACTTAGGAAATCAAAACTTAAAGAAGTGGACAAGAATTAGAGGTTTCTTGCCTTAAAATCTGGTGTAAAACAACCGGGATTTTGATCTCCCTGTCTCCTGCACTAACTCTTATGTTCTTCTGTCTATATCCATGGTACATAGGAGAATAACAAATCAGGCATAAAAAGTATTGCTGTTTCACCACTGTTGGCACGAAGGTTATTTGCTGTCTCTTCAGGCACCTGATTTCCAGTGTAACACAAAGTGTAATTTTGCACTTTACTCAGTTTCACAAAACAATGTAATACTTTGATTTTTAATTTGTGTGACCACATTAAAAATCAGGTTTTCATTTGCACTTCAGAGGACCATATGTCAAGCTCCTCACTGAGTTCCTGTGGAATGAAGCTAGCCCTCAGCCTTTACATGGGGTGAAATAATGTTGTGTTACATTTTAGGAGGCAGAGATTATTTCTGTGGACTACAGTGTAGAAAAACCCCAGTAACAAAAAATGCAGCTTTTAGTAACTGCCAAAGATGTAATACCATTTAGACATGCATAAAAATAGTTTTATATACTAAAATTGGTGTATTTATACCCAAAATATTAGGATGAGAGTCTTTATGAGGACAAGCAGTGGAGGGGACAAAACCACCCAATCAGCCAGTGCTATTTTGTAGTAACTTACAATAAATAAATCTATTAAAAGTCAATAGTTTTCCTCTTTTGCTAGTAGCACCCAATAGATCATTGGCATAAGCAGTGACAAGGAAAGGCATGAAACCTCACACTCAACTTGAATAATGCAGAAGTGCATTCAGTTAGTGCAACAGTTACACTGCTTTGTCTTCCATTTATTTCCCTATAAGAACAGAACTGTAAAACACAGACCCATCTATTAACAGTGTTAATAGATTACAGTTATTTAATATCTGTAGACTCTAAAAAAAGTAATCCATGAGTTATTTTAGTGGTGGCTGGGGTGTTTTTTGTCTGGTTTTATCTGTATTGAAAAAGTAAATCAAAACAGGTACAGCAAAATTTTCACTGCTTTTGCCCTAAGACAGGACTGTTTATAATTCTGTTCTTAAATGAAATCACGCACAGAAATTTCAATGTCTATTTTCCAAACTCAGAATTAAAAATTTCTTTCAGATGAGTACTACCTTAGAGAGGAAACAGAAAAGTTCGAATTTCACAAACTTCTCAACTAGAGAACAAACGCACAGAGAAATATCACAAAAAAACCCTACCAATATCATTCTTTGATCAAGTTTTGTTGTTTATGATAAAAGGCTGGATCAACCAATGATTTAGAGAAATATTAACAGATTTTATCATCAGATGAAAATTCCTGTGCCCTATGTTGATGCAATGATATTGTAGGTAATCAGTCAAATACATTCCTACATTAGAAACTGGAAATCTTTATGGATTCCTTTGGCATTCATTGAAGTTTTTCACATGGCTTTGAGGTAAACCTCATGTAAGATTTCTTAATTGGAAGAGCAGTCTATCTGGCTGACTGCTTTTAATTACATGTCATAGGAAACTTCCTTGTAGACCCCTATTAGCAGAAAATTATGTGTTTAAATGCAGAATTCCACTGCTACTATGTGTGCTGTTATTTCTGGTAGCTCTGTAACTAAATGTTCAGATGTGATATTTGAAATGAGAAGTATAATTTTCTTGCTTTCTGTACAGCTGTTTAACTGCTTGTGACTTCTCCCTGCTGGGCAAACACCCATCCCAGCAGGAGCCTTACGCACGACACTGTTACAGGTGAAGTCTGTATACTGCAACTATGCAGACTACAGTCGTTCCCCACTACATTTAGAAGAACCTATTATGTATTATGTGTCTTTCCTCTCAACTGTTCTCACCTGTTAGCATGGCTTCTGCAGATGCTGTTACATTAGGGACAACAGCTTGCTTTCTTCCCTTTCCATGATTGTGTAGTGAGATTTGACAGTCTTCTCTAGGGACTTCAGACTAAAGTTTTGGATTTGAGAAAATTGTCAAAGAATTCCTCCTGCCTTCCTGATTCCCTTGAATAAGCCCTCTGCTAATTTGATTTTTGTTATATCTCAGCTCAGTACACATCATCTGGGAAGTGTTTGAGCTGAACATGTTTAGAACCTATTCCCCTCCAATGTAATTGTCGGAAAGTACAGACCAGCCAGTCTGGCTCTGGGTCACTTAATGTGGCAAGTTTAGATTTTTTTATTGAAAAAGCACAGATGAAATTTGCATGAAATGGCACCTGCATAGATCCAGGACAAAGTCATGTAATAAGAGATAAAACTCCTTGCATTGACTTACCTGTACAACTTAAGCCTGTTTCATGAGGAGCCTTCATGTTGTAAGGTTGCTCTTCTTTGCAGGGAGAGAAGAGATTGTAGCTGTCGGGGAACAACATGAACAGGGCTACACCATGACAGGAGCCAAGCCAGGAGCAATGGCTGATCCCAGAGTAGGGCAGCATCTCACTGACAAGCTACCATCCCACAGGGCTCAAACTAAAGGAGCAAAGCTGGAGATTTGAAACAGGGTCTATCAACAGCCTCTGGGATACTGAGGAAACCAGCCATGTCCAGGGTCTGACTGTAGATAGGGCTGTAAACAAGGCTGCACTGAGGGTCCCAGGTCCATCCAGAACATGGGGCTAGATGGCAGCTACCCACAACACACATCCTAGCTTCATCCAGGAAACAAAGCCAGAGTCAAGAGTAGAGACAGGCACTCCTGTGAGTCAGTCTAAGCAAGAAGTGAGTGTGCTGAGCCGAACTGAACTAAGGCTTCTGGACCAGTGGTCAAAGGGTGTGGGGAATAGCTGATCAGGGCTATTAGAGCCCACAGGACCATCATGGTGCCAGCTGAATGTCTGGCTCTTTTGGGATTGACGAGAGCATGAACTGCAAATCTTGTGTCTTTCAAATAAGGAATGATCTGATGTACATGAAACAAGAGACACCAAGATCTGTGTGCTTTAGTGATTTGAGGGCACGTGTCAGAGCCAGAGCTGAGCACCTGCCCTCTCCATTGCCCACTGGGAGCTGCCATTCCTTGCTTGCTTCCTTTCAGAGTTTGCAGCAACTTTTTGGCACCTCTTCCTTCATGCCAGCAATTGTGTGTTCCTTCATGGCATATGGTAAGAGTACTTGCTTCTTTGCTCCCTCTGACTGTGCACAAAGCAGCTGGCAAGAACAATCAAATAAAGCAGAATTCTAGTGGGAGTGGTAGGCTCTGAATGACTGCTGATCACCTCCTGGTCTTTGTAAAATGGAACAAGTAAAGAGCTGGAGTGAAAGAATAAAGTAACTAAAAGCTTCATTGGAGGCAAAACTCTCTGGAGATTTGGAAAGCTCACAGGAAGTTTTAAATAGCCTGTCACGCTGTGCTTGCAAGCATCTGTATTAGGATGCCAGCAACAGAGGAAATAATTTAGAATGTTGCCCTATTTCTAGAATAGTTGTCTTTGAAGTGCTCTATGTGCCTAATAATTTCGATGTAATTCAGACAAAAGGAAAGAAATGCTGCAAGTGTTATAAGGAAATTTGAAGAGTATGGTAACCACATAGCTGCAAACAATGAAAAATACAAACTGAAGATGAAACCAGAGAGTAGTCTGTGACAGAACTGAGACCTAAGAGCAATTTTTAAGGACTAGATGTGTTCCCAGCTGGAGGTGAGTCTGCGAGCAGAATAAAAAATTCTGGGAGCTACTACAGAAAAAATCAGAATTAAATCCTCATGAAACATTTTGAGTTCACCAGGCAAAGAAAATCAACCAGTCCACAGTAATACTGTGGAGGATGGTCAGTGCTCTGAACTTGAAGACATAACAAAATCCAAACCACTAAGAGCTACCTGAGGCAGAAAGTCATGCAGAGCTCAAAGTTTCAGTCCAGCAAAAACAGCAAGCAGAACTGGCATGTATTTGGCTCCTAGGGTGTTTTCTGGGAAAATTCATCAATATTTTGATGGGATGGAAGGCATGAAGGTTTAATGGAATGACGTTTTGATCTGGGAAAAAACACTAGCTGAACATAGCTGGAGGCACAGAGAGAATCAGAACTAAACTAAAGAAAACTTAAATCCTGGACAGTGGAAGAAATGTACATGTAGATCACAATGAAGCTGAAGGTATCACTAACATCTCTCTGAGAGATAAATAAGAAGTTACAAATATTCCTTGAAATGCTGAATTATGGAGGGAGAATTGCCTCTAATCTGCACGATACACATAGAGCCCTAAGTAGGGGTTGGAAAAATTAAGTCAGCAGCAGCGCAGAAATAGATTTTGCAAAATGAGATTATCACTTTCAGCACAGAGCAGCCACATGAGTGCATTCCCAATCCATTTTGCTAATCAGAGAAGAGCTCTCAGTTGTCATCATGTCAATAGCAAACTAAAGCACATTTAATATGTATAATGCTAACACCTAACTTCATAAACAGAAACAGAGGAGAAAGGGTAGAAAAATGGCTAGGGAACAGTTCCAGGATGGTTTTTTTCAACCTCTGTATAACCATAAACATCTAGTTCAGTCCTGAGCTGCCAAAGAGTCTCTTCTTGCGTGGTGGTTTGTCTGCTTGTATATCACATAATAATTTCCTTTGATCAGCTATGAGTAGACTGACCTGAAGAAAACATTGGTATTATTTTTGCTTCTGTTTTCCTTTGGGTCCAAATCTCTGCTGAAAACAGTATTACTTAAGAAACTACAATGTTAAATTTTGGGAATGGCAGGAAATCTCTAAGAATTCAGTAATAATAACAATAAGTATGTTTTGAAAAAGGATCTAAAGGGGAGTGATTTCAAATCTCCTTTCATCTGACAGCCCTACAGAAAGACTGGAGAATTTGGAAAGCCATGGCACCTCTATATACATATTTTATTCTTAGCTCTACACAGAAATGTTTCATTGATCTTTCAGTAGCTCTTGATAAGCTACTGAGGAGGAAGAAAATTCCAGGGTATAGACAGTGTGCTGATATGTCCTTGACGTTGTAGAAATTATAAAGCCATTGAATTGGAAAGTCTTACATGTATGGAGAAATTATGAGGCTTGGCAAGTTGGATCAGTTGTCTTTTGTTTCCTTTGTCAGTTTTTTGGCAGAAAACTGCCTCGGAAGGAGCTGGAATCTGTCAAGGCCTTTCACAGCTACCAAACGAGCAGCCAGAAATCCAGCTTTGCCTTACTCAGGATAAGAACTTGGTAGGAAAATTTGCATGGCACAGCTGTATATCTAGTCAGACATGACAAGAATTTGCTTATTATGCTGTACATTCATTTCAATATCAAATTTAAAAGGAAAATAAAGGTATGCTTGTATTGCCTGTTCTGAATTCTATCTCATTGTTCTGCCCGCATTGCTTTATAGGTACATTTTTCAAACAACTTTGCTCTATCTATGACAAATTTAAACTTCTGCATTCTGCCCCTAAAAAAACCCCCTTTTCTGCCCTCCAGGTTTGATTTTTAGACTGCACTAGACTTACATTAGACATGAATCAATTTTTATATATATTGATCAGCATTAGGTCATGATCTTTCCATTAATATACACTCAAGAACTCAAGAATAAAGCTGAAATATAAAATCAGCCAAGAGTATAAATATGTCAATTTTACCTCATATTAGCAGGTGATAGTGTTTCAGTTCAAAAGAATATCTGCAATATTTTTTAAATTTTCTGTTTTTCACAAAAATTTCAACAGATCTTGTGGGAAGTGTACTGAGAACAATCCTATTAATGTCTGTCTTCATGCTAGGTACATTAGTCAACTCATCTTCTATTCCAATGAGGTGTTTTGTTTTTTTTTTGTAAGAGGTGAAAAGGGGAATTTTTAGTTGTAGCCTACTGAGATAGCCTATGTTTACATTCATGAGAAGAGGTGGAAACATCCATTTATATGCAGCATTAGTAGTCCAAATGTCACTATGGATAACACGGCATTAAGAGTAGCAAGCGTAGACACTTGTGCCCTTACATTTTATATCTTTACAAATCCCCCTTGCAACGTTCCCGATCAACGGGTTCTGCAAAGAACAAGTATTGATTGAACAGCTGCCCCCTTCCAATATTCCAAAGCATAGGCAGAACAAACCCTACCTGATGTCATCCAGTCTGCTTCTTATTACTTCTTAATGTGCCCAGATACACAGTGTGATAGTTCAATTGAAGTCATATTGATATTCTTGTCATACTGGATATCAGTGGATGGCAAAACTGACAGCGAGACCCTCTAATTGGGACAGTACCAGTCCTTTTCCTTTTTTTTATGAGCCAACAGTGCATTATTCCACACAGAGAACTGAAGACTTCTGTGGGTGGTGGGTGATTTTGAAAGAATTACCTAAGTCCACTGAGGTCTTTCTGTGAACTAGAACAGCTAGGACATCACATAATCCTGAGTTGTTTAAATTCTCCTCCAGTAATCACAGTCCCCTCCTGTTATAATGCAGGTGTACTGCTGTGACTCTATTAGTTGTTCTCACTGGAATTTCACTACAAATGATTACTGGAACAAGGAGCATCAGCGGGTGGGGGGCAAAGATTTATATTGTAACGAGATGATGTAGTCTGTGTGGCTTCTGATGCTACCAGTGTCTGCTTAGAAATTGGGTGTGCTGTTTCTCCCTTTTGTGGTCAGACAAATCCTTCTGTGGTACTCATGCAAGCCTATTTGCAAAATATATGATACAGTGTATGTTCTACATAAGTTTAAAATAATCCTCAGAAGTTTTTTGTTCCCTTGTCATTTAACGTCTGCTTTAACTAGTGGTTTCTATTCAATTCCTGTCCTGCAAGCTCTACTTTCATTGAGCCATGGAAGCTAGTGCTGGAAAATAAGAATGCTGGTTTGGCAACTCTGGTACGGAAACTATCTCACAAATGCGTGTTTTTACCTTCCTGAAAGTATACAATGTTTTTGCAAGCCTTGTTCAGACAACCCTTCCTCTTTAATCAGTCACTTAAATCCTTGATATTTTTCCTGTTTTTTGTCTCACTGCCGTCTTTTAAATTGTGAGTCCAGCACCCAATAGGAGCTAGTTCTTGCTAATGGTCACTCAGGTCTTCCTCGTGGCCAAATGCCAAAACTTTTTGTCTATCCTCTAAAATATTTTGGCTGCTTTTGGTAGAGATTACTGGGGTTTTCTTCTGGTGTGTCATAATATTCATCTAGCTATTTCCACCATACTTGTAAGGTCTCTCTCACTGTCTGCTACATCTCTCTTATCTGTTACAAGTGTCCCTGAAGACTTTGCCACTGGTCTTATCTTTTCCTGGATTTATTATCATGAAGAACTTCTGAGGCCTTCTAGCCTTCTGTTCTGAAATAACTTCCCTGCAATTAACAAGCTACATGCTATATTCCTAAAAGGTTGGAGACTTAATTTTTTTCTATCTTGTTTATTACCATTTTTTGGAGTGAGAGAATGTAGTGATGGAAACAAGGAGTGACAATATGGTCAATATAATTTGACCTACAGCCCATGCACCGTAACAGCTGAAACCACCACTATCTCAGTTATCTACAAAACCTCGGGATAGAGAAAGTCAGAGGAAAACAAAAATACGAAATAAAAAGTATATGCTACAATAATAAAAGTATAATTTTACAGTTACTATAATGAGAAGAGTCTTAGATTTTCCCTTTCTGCATTTTTTTTTTTTTACTACTGAAGTCAGGAGGATGGAGACAAAAAGAGAACCAGACAGTGCAATAATAAATTACAGACAAAAATTATTCCCCAACATGTATGTACTTCTAAAAATGCCACAAAATGGTGTATATTTTGCTTCTTAAAGTTAGAAGCTGTCCTTGCTTTGGGGATGTGCAGGGTGATTGAACCAGATTACCTCATTCCAAAGGTATGCTATTGTTCTAAAAAGTCAAAAGAAACCCACTTTTTTAGAAAAGTCTTTTCACTGGCACTTTAATAGAAAGTCTTTTAAAAGTGTTTTACTAGTTTCTTAAATAATTTATTTGACTGAGAAAATTTTTACTTAGCACATGCTTTACCTTCTTATTCAACCCAGTATTCTAAGAAAGGCCTCCTTACAGATCCACTGCTTCCCAGACTGACAATGATCTGTCATTTCTGATTTCCACCAGTTATGAGACAGATGAAATTTACACCTTATCTGGACCTACCCTGTGAAAACCAGTCTAAAGCAGACATAAAAAATGACTATGGTTTGATCCCCTCAGTTTAACTTCCCATAGCAATTTTCATGCATGTACATGAAAGTCAAACTTATATGCTACCCATTTTACTTTCCTATAAGAAACACATCTAAGGGAATGGTTATAGTTATTTCCATTTTCAAACTTACTTGATTCTCAGTTGTTACAGTGAATAAGACAAACATTGCTTATATATTTGTCTGAGAGAGGGGGATTAGTCACAGATACCTGAATAATATAGCATATACTTTTTGCAGTGAGTAAGACCAGATATTTTATTTATTATATGATGTTTTCTTTAGTAACACAGCCATACTGAAATAATTCATTCTCAGCTTTTGTCCAACTTATTTTTTTGCTAAAAGTGGACGCCTAACATATGTAGATGACAAGGGCAAAGTTGTGTTGTCAATGTGTATAAATTTTCTTATAGTTTCAGCTTTACCTGTTCAAATCAGGCCATTGCTGAGATTCCTGGAAACACATTTTGTCTTTGAAGAGAAAGATCATTTCCTACCTTTGGAAAAAAAATTCTGGAAGTGTGAAAGGTAATATCTCTCCTCTAGGAGGACTTCATAAACCCCTGCAAATTCACTACTTTAAACCTCTCATTTTCTGTATTTTCCCCCTGCCAGGATCCATACTGGCAAAACCAGCAAACAAAAGCAAATATTCCCCCCAAACCCAATCCTATATCAAAATGAATTCCCTATTATAACCGTAGAAATTTTTTACAGCAGGGATGGGTTTTGAAACATTACATGAAAATATGCCTTATTAATAAGGTACAGCCTTTTCTTAAAAAAAACCATTAAAAGCAGATGAATCAAAATTTCTTCTGACTCTGCTTAGATTTCTAAATCTTAGAAATAGTGCTGACTTCTTCCTGAGAGTGTTTTATGATAATAAGTTGCTATGAGCGCACTGCTAAAACTGAACTCTGCTGTGACAAACATCAGCACTTTAATTAGCCTATTGGAAAACCACAAACCTAAGAAATACTGCCTCTGTCTTATCCCTGTTAAGCTGTAGAATCACTACAAATTTTCTTTCTCCAGCCTATAAGGCTGAGACCACAATGTCTTACTGAAACATGGACACTCGGTTCTTCCAAGATACCAATCAGAAGTGGAATATAAGGAAGCCTTGGAAATCGTTGTCTCAGAGATGACCTGCCAGCTTTCGCTGACTCCAATAATCTGCTGAAAATTCTCAATTGTCATCTTAAAATAATGCTTTTATATTTTTGCAGTGGGCAATTACAGGCATCACAGATCACAAGAAAAACAGGTGTGCTGCTGACCAGTTAACTTAGTTCTGCAGAAAACTGTCTAGAGCCAAACTGTAGCAGAAGGCCACTTACCCTGGTTCCACTTCATTACCTCAGTAAGGTGTGAATGGCAAGGCTCGTAGTTTGTACCACTTAGATACTATTGTTTTAAGCCTAGAGAATTTCTTTTTAAAAAATGTAGTAACAGCTAACACATCTTCACTTCTATGACAGTTGGTCAGAACAGCTAAAACCATGAACAGAAGAAATACAAATATCTGAGCTTTCAACAATAGAGTTTCACAGGTTAGCTGGGTTTCATACTGTATGTAAGGCAGGACTCTCAGCTCTGTGACATGAGTAGAGAAGTAATTTCAGTACTGTGTGTACTGGTTGGGGCTGGGGTAGAGTTAATTTTCTTCACAGTGGCTAGTGTGACACTGTGTTTTGGATTTGTGCTGAACACAAGGTTGATAATACAGAGATGTTTTTGTTATTGCTGGGCAGGGCTTACACAGAGCCACGGCCTTTTCTGATTCTCTTACTGCCACACTGGTGAGGAAGTTGGGGGTCTATAGGAGGCTGGGAAGAGACACAGCCAGGACAGGTGACCACAAATGACCAAAGGGGTATTCCAGACCATATGACATTGTGCTCAGTATATAAACTGGAAGGAAGAAGGAAGAGGGAGGAATCTTTGGAGTGATTGCATTTGTCTTCCAAAGTAGCTGTTGCATGTGATGGGGTCCTGCTCTCCTGGAGATGACTGAACACCTGCCTGCAGTGAATTAATTCCTTGTTTCACTTTGTTTGTGTGCATGGCTTTTGATTTCCCTATTAAACTGTCTTTATCTCAGCTTGTGAGTTTTCCAGCTTTTACCCTTCCAATTCTCTCCCTTATCCTAACAGTGGGAAGTGAGTGAGTGGCAGTGTGGGGCTTGGCTGCTGGCTGTAGTTAAACCACAAGACTGTCAATTAAAATCAGTTGCATTACACTGGAAAAAAATCTGGTGAAATTGAAAGCAGGAAGGAACTGAGTTCTTGCTCTGTTTCTTTCCCACTCTGAGCAAGCACTAATTCTTTGGGTTTCCTATTAGTGTCTCTGCAGAGTAGATAACCAGTTCTTTTCAGAGATTGCTTAGAAATAATCACTAGGAAAAATAATTAGTGTACCCAGTCAATATCCTCAAAGGCACTTGGATGCCAAGTTTTATGAAGAAAGTTGCCTCAAATATTTTTCAGTGTTTGAACTTGAAGCTAGAGACTGTAAGGCTTTAGCTATGACATTAATTTCTTATCTACTGACCAGTTTCTAATAAAACGTATTCGTTGACCAGAAAAAAAAAATATTCTACATGCACTAAACAAAATGAAACAGAATGATGGAATGATGAGAATGAAAATGAATAATTTCCAAGCGAATAGTTCAGTTATAGAATCATAGAATCATTTAGGTAGGACAAAACCTTTAAGATCATGGGGTCCAGCCATTAACCCAGCACTGCCAAGTCCATCACTAAGACATGTCTCTAAGCACCACACACACATCTTTTAAATACCTCCACAGATGGTGAATCAACCACTTCCCTGCATAGTTTTCCTGCTGCACTTTCAGCTCCTGGTTTTTGCCCATGCTCCATGCATTGTTGTAGATGCAGTCCAGTTCGGCTATTGAGCTAGCTGCCTTTTTTGTGGGAGAAACTCTAATTCCTGTGTGACAATTACCATGTGTTTCTGTGGTTTTGAATACATCAGTGACCCTTGTGAATTTGCTATTACATGAATCACCATACCCTACCTCCGCTGAGACAGCAGACTGAAGGACCTTGCTAGCATACTGTCCCTCAAACTTTGGTGTGCTGCCCCCAGGCTTATCTCTAGTGAGCCTGGGTTTATCCCTCTCCCCTTTCAGACCCAGTTAAAAGCTCTTTCAATGAGCTCTGCTAACTCCTCCACAAAGATGTGTTTCCCCATTGAGATCCACGTGTCATCAGCAGGCCCTGATGTTGTGTAGACTGACCCATGATCTAAAACCCCAGAATTCTGTCGGAGACACCAGGCTCAGAGCCAGGCATTGATCTGCTGGATCATCCTATTCCTTCCCTCATCATACCCTGAAACCGAGAATGTTACCTGTGTTCCTGATCCCTTAACCAGATGTCCCAAGGCCCTGAAGCCTCTCTTGATTTCCCTTGGGCTTCTTGCTGCAATTTCATTGCTGCCTACCTGAAAAGTCAGTAATGACCTGAGTGCCGTACCAAGGTGCGGAACTTTCTCTTTTCATCTTTAACCTTGGGTCCCTGGGGAGGCAACAGACTCCCCTAAGAAGTGAGTCTGCTCTGCATGTTGGGCATTCTCTTCCCTTCAGAAGGGAGCCTTCTATGACTATGACCCAGCTGTTTTTCTTTACAGAAGCAAGCTTGATGCAGGATGTAGTCCAGTTTAACCTCAGCGACACCTCCATGCCTGGTGAATCATTGTCCTCATTATTGTTTGGTTGCACTTGCAGAGCCTCTTGCCTGTAATGCCAGGGCAGTCAGAGGAGGTGTGCCTGCTGTGCTGGGCAGGAGCTTGTTGCCATTGCCCCTATAGCTTCAGTCACTATGTTTGGCTGGGTGGAAAGAGGACAGGGAATCCTCTGTGTCATGCGTCCTGTCTGCTGTCAAGCCTGTCTCAGGGAAGGTAGGGTGTGATTCCAGTGATCTGTCTCTCTGTTGTTCCCGGGTACTCCTCAACTTACTGACTTCCTCTCAGAGCTCTTGCACTAAGTGCAGGAGTCCTGCTACCTGGGTGCACCTCCCACAGAGGTGCCCACTGCTACTGAAGAGTACTGCTGTCAGAGCAGCTGACACTTGGGTCACAGCATGTTCTCACTGAGGTCTGTCTGGGAAGCTGGGTCAGCTGTGGTGGGTGCTGAGCTTAGAGAGACCATGGCTTTCTGCTGGGTGGATAGCAGGGCTGCCAGGTTTAGCTGTGTGGAGGCTTGGCTGCCATTGCTCCTGGCCCCACTCAGGTAATTTCTGTTGCTGTCATGCATGCTGTGGGCTCCTGGTGGCTCTCTCATCCTCTCTTGAGTTTTCCCCAGTTTGGGAAACTGCCCAAACTGTGCACCACACTAGAGTGTTTCATTGCAGATTGTGCCAGCACCGCAGCTGCTCTTCTTGGCAATCCTTAGAGCCCATATAATAAATACTTCAGCAACATCTCTTTCCCTGAAGGAAGAAATATGGACTTACTGGGAATCATCAGCTCAGTTACAGAGATATCGGTTAAAGTGTTCATAGGCTCTACTCCAGTTGTCTTCCTAGAGGTTTTTGCAAAAATAAGTAAGGGCAAAATATCAAATATTCGTCCAACATAACTGATGAGCCTTCTACTTCTGAGCAATTCTTCCTAACTCATTTACACAAGTCTTTTCACTGAAACGCCTACCATTGGTGCAATTAAGACAATGGTATACAGTTTCCCTTGCTGTTTGCTCAGAATGAACAGTCACCCGAACTGGAAGGAGGTGGTAATTCTTCAGTATTGTTGGTGGGACACAGCTGAATTCAGCTAAATGTTATGTTTTTCTTTCCTGAAAGAAGAATGCCACGTGAACCACTCTCAATTATCAGATACTGCTTCATAATGGAATTTTTCCTTTGGTTTTTTCAAAATGTGGAATTTACATTTTCATGTTACAGGTGTTTTTAAGGCATTTTGATACCAGTATTTCAGCTTCTTTGAAGAAGGCAGCTCTATGAAACTATGAACGTGCTTTTCTTATAAAGATTTTTAATAGTACCATTTGCTTCCTTATTTAAAAGTGTCTTTTTCAAGCTGCTTGGAAAACTGTACTTGTCGTTATTTTAAACTGTTGTAATTTCTCCTTGAAATTCTAATTTTTGAAATATCTTCATAGAAATAGACATGTAAACTTAATACATTGTGATATGAAGCCTGAGACCACATACCCCCACCTATGTGAATTCTACACCCATGTCATTAATCCTCTGCATGATTCCCTCTCTATTTTTGTCAGTGAATATTCTTAGCTATTAAAAATGAGAAGGTTGAACTATCCAGCTCTGCTGTTTCCTACAATGGTAAGAATTGACATGAAAATAATTTAAAAATACTATTACTAATGCAAAGAAAAGTGTTAAAAACTGTCAGCTAGTAGTATGTTCCTCAAAGCATCCCTAGAATTAAGTATTTTTGTCAATTATTTAGTAAGTGCCTAATTTGCTACTACTGGGGAAGAAAATTACATGGTTGCTTCTAAATTATTAAACAATATTTTGATGGCATTGACAGAGCAAATAGCAAGATATTGACCACAGTCATCATGCTATGGACAAATTCTCACAGTTTTCCTTTTTATCATCTTATGTGAAATTGAAGAGAAGAAAAATGTCATTAGCTATTATGAACTATATGTGCAAACTGTGATTGGAAGCCATACCAAGAGTTCAACTTCCTCTAGGTTTTCTTGTTAAGTCACCAATATATAGGGGTTTTTCTAAGAAAGCATTTAGAACTTCACAAAGAACCTTGATTGCACCATACAGTCAATTTTCTGGCTTTACAGAATTTTTGCTCTTCTGTTGATCACTGGAATCAAGGTCTATTTTCAGTCTTTTGGAAAAAATGTCTGCATCTTTAACAGTATTTTAATAAGGTGATACCTAGACAGGCTCAATCGCACTGTACCTCCCTTTTTAGTCCTATTCATTAGAAAAGCTAATTTTTTCCCCCTTAAATTTCCTGTGATTGACATTTCATTCTGTCACATATTCACCTGTAGTTGTCCAGAGAAGTCAAGACTTCATGATCAGGCACAAGGCAGACACACGGGCTGAGGAAGATGGAAGGGCCGCTCATTGTGCCTGGTGGGGACGAGTTTGTATTTAGGACTAAACGCAGGTGGTTACCACATCTCTAATATGGACAGGAATAATCCTAAGGGAAGGTTATTCCTGTGTTATGGAAAAGATGCCAGATCCATATGAGAACAAGAAGCAAAGGTGTTCACAGTGGAAGAACAGGAGTGTTTATTTGAATTTGTACATATCTTGGTTCTGGCCAGGACAGGGTTAATTTTTGCACTAGCCAGGACAGGCCTGGCTAGGACACAAAGGTTATTCTATACCACCTCATGTCATTGCCAGGATGGGAGGAAGGGAGTCTCTTCCAGGGAGAAGGGGTTCCTTCTGGGCGGGGTAGCTTGGTAGAGGGAGTGGTGGAGTGGTGCTGTTTCCAGTAAACTGTTCTTACCTCAGTCCATCATTTTTCAACTCTTGTGCCTCCAATTCTCCTCTCCAGCCCTCAGCAAGGGACGGAAGGGAAGTGAGTGAGAGGCACATGGTTTGAAGAGTCTCAGTATGAGCACTAAATTGGGGAGTACCATTCCTAAAGCATGACAATACATCACAAAATTTGGGTTGATGACCACACGAGTATATAGCTGTGGCCATGTATAGGAATGATCAAAAGATGGACCACAAGCCATTACCAAAATTTAGGGTGCACAGGAAAATGAGGTAGTGCAGAGTTCTTTAGAGTACGTACTTAAATATTGTAGGTCTAGGAGACCTACAGGGCTTTATTTACAGAATTTGCTGTATTAATCAAATAATCAATCAAGGCCAGTTTAGACTCATAATTTGAATGTGTTTTTCCATGATGTCAGGAGCAATTTTTATTTTCAGTTTGAAGGACAAACTCAACCAACAGTCTTAGAATAACTTGTCAACTTATCTCAAGTTCTAGATCCATTAAGTATGAAACTTGGCTAACAACTGTTGAAAATAGGAGGAGCTGCTCTACTGGCACATTAACATGGGAGATGAATACAGGCAGACACAGAACTGCATATGAAAATCTTTTATTCCCTTTTTATTTCATATACAACCTAGTCATGGTCCCCTTCTCATAAGAAAAAATGAAAACCTTAGTTCCTTGGACTCGAATTATGTTTTGTTCACTGAAGAATAGTTCAAAAGAACTTGAAAATGTTTGGGCAAAGCCCCTCATTCCTGCAACCTTTTATTCACATAATAGTTCATGAAGACTAGTTGATTATCAGCCTATATCAGATGTCCTTAGAGTTGAGACTAGATGCCCAAAGTGTCCAAAATACCAAATGGGTAAAACATTCCAGCAATACAGATGAGAGAACTGAGAGCAGGAAATGAGTGAGAAAGCAAAAATGGCTTTAGAGAGAAGAAGAGCACAGTAATTAAGAGCCTGGAGTATAAGCAGATGTTTGGAAACGTGCACCCACAATGTAGTAACATCCCAAAAGTTATGATACCTTCATAACATCTGCAGCTTGTACGACTGAAACTCGTAATCATCTTGTGCACCTTCTATGCCTGTAATGATGTATCTTGTGCAATGGTAAATTTCTAGATGACACCCCGACTCCCACATTGAGCAAGAGAGAGTAGCAAAACTGTGACAATTATAAAAATTCAGTTCTTGTTTGGAAACAAAATCATTTGCATTGAAATCATTCCTGATTGCTTAGGTAGGCTCTTATGTACAGATATCCACATGCTTTGCCCTGAAAGTTTTTTTCCCAGAACATCCAATCTAATCTGTTTGCTGCAGGTTAAACCTGTGACCAAATTTCCTCCGAGGCATTTTTTACCTGCATCATGTTTAACATCCACTGGGCTCAAAGCACGTAATGGATCATTCCTGTTTCCACTGAAGTCAGAGTTTTGGCTCTTTTGACTCTCTTTCATTTTCTCTTATATCTAAGAACAGGACACTGTCTTTAGTTAGGAAAACCTCTCAATGTCTTATCTGAGAGATGGTCATTTTTATATTTCTTCTGCAGGTGTGTGGATATGGGCTTGAAGAATGGGATTAATTTTATCTAATAGTAACACTTTGGCATCTAGTCTGAGATAATCTTGTAAGACCCCTCCTGAAACTAATAGGCAGGGGAAGGCAACTTTGGAAAACAGTTCATTGTTCCTGTCTTAGCATGGTATGACTCTTTCAGCAAGGTTACTATCTTTCTGAGACAAGGAAACATGACACATTGCTTTTAAATGACAAAAAGGCAGAAGAAACAGATTATATTATTTCTTCAAATGAAGTGGTGTCTACATGGACTTTTGTATTAAAGACAAGACTGCTTGTGTGGTTGGGACACAGATTCTGGAGGGAACGATTGGTCTTATTCTGTAATATTAACATAAAACATCATTCTCTTTTGCTGTTTTGATGTTTTTAGATCTCCAGAGTTCCCACCAAGTAGAAATAACTGTTAATTCTGTGTAACATGCCTGATAGGATCCTCTATGCTTGCCCAGAAGGCTACAGTATTGGTCTGGTGCACATTTATAATAGAAATGTGGCAGTTGTCAGTGAGGATCATGGTAATCTGGGAAGAGAAATGTCTCCTCCTGATTTTAAACTCAGTGTTGGCATTCTAAATGGTTTTCTTGGAAGACGCTTAGACTGTGAAATCATTAGAAAAATAAGGATTAGTTGGGCATTCCAGGTATCATCATCCCTAGCCACTCCTGCTATACTGCTTGGAAAGGCATTTTTTCCCCTGTAGATATTAATGGTTATGGTTATGTTGAAAAGCTTAGATTGGCCTCATGTAGAAGAATTACCTACTCACTAACTCCAGCCTGGGTAATCACACATGGACCATCAACGTCTTACTATATATACACATAACATATGTTATATTCAAGGTTTGAATGAAAGAAACACCAGAACTAGACAGAAAAATTACAGTTTTTTGTAAGTTCAACCCTTATTGTGAGATCTTTATGCGAAAGTCAAGAGATACTGATTCACAATTAAAATGGAAGATCGTAGGTGCAGAATTTCAAGTAAAAAATTCTCAAAAATTACTTTAGAGCCATTTTTGGTGGGAGATTACAAAGAGGGTCCATATTTTAGAGAATGAGCTCTCTGGTATGTCAGCAGTTGGAAGTTTGATGGATTAGGCTGCTCATGAATATTCAGTCAGTGATAACATATCTTTTGGTGATTTTGTTTGCTGCTTCCATTCTATCCCGGCATGCACTTCCTCCTGATAAATGGTTTTCTAGATTTTCAAGCAAAGCTCCAGATCACTTGAATCCTAGTACAATGTACATACTGGTGATGTTTTTTGGAGTGGTTACAAAAATAAAACTTTGGTGGTGACTTCTTTCTAAAACAGCTGCATCTCCATGGCAATTTTGCATTCATTAATGTGTTTGGGAGCAACTTCTCCAATCTCAGTGTACTCCAGTCAGGTCACCAAGAGTGATATAGCACCTCCCCATGCTCCAAGTACAAGGTCTAATGATGCTAGCCATAACTTCTCTCTCCACTGGAAACTATCCCTGTCTATCAAGAGGTTAGGTTCACCTTGGCAACTCTGCACCAGATAAATAAATACAAATATCTCATGTCATGACTTTTCTGTTCCACATATTCAGCATGTTTTAACAGCATAAGCAGACATAGGTCAGGCTTAGAATGTATAAATACAAAGATTAAAATGCCCTTTTGTCCTAGAGTGTGGCACCTTGTGAGACAAGGAACCACACTGGCTGCACAGCACGGGGAAGCCAGTGCAGGGGCCACTTCCATGGCTCCTGGCTGAGCACTGCGATTGCCACTGAGACTGTTAAGGAGGCCTGAACACAGATTAGCCAGCATGGCTCAAGCACTGGGTTTGCCTCATGAAAGTTTTTGTGGAAGAAACTGGTAAGCAAAGGAAGGGGGGTGGAATGTTACTTTCTATATGGCAAACAATTTGCACTGTCATTAATATTGCAAGCCTTTATTTCAGAAGAAAAAAATCCCTGCTTTATTTTAAGATTTTTAGTATGGTTTATTCTGAGATTTAGAAAACACAAGAGAGTCAGGCCTTCCAGACAAATGCATTTACCTTGACGGAATGCATTTGCAATAGCTTTACAACAATGGCCTAGAGAATACTTGCAATTCACATTGGACTATTTTTTCTCTTTTTTTTTTTTACTGCTTGGAAAATGGACCTGGTTTGGGGGCCTAATTCACAGCTACCACACCTACTCTCTCTGCCCAGAGAGCGAAGAGAATGAATGGGTCAATCACCTGACATATTTCCATCCAATTTCAAGGGTAGAATGTGTTCATTTTCTGACTAATGGCATGTCATTTTGCAGAAGCCTTTGGTCACGAATTAATCCTGGAATCAAAACAGATTTTCCGGGGAGCAATCTTCCATCACGTATTGATTTTTTTACACTCATGGAGTCTGTACTCCCTAATTTAATCTGACAATGATTCTGCACAATGGGATGGGAGCACCTTGGCAACTCACAGAAGGAACTTTTAGTGTCTTTTCTTTCTGCAAAGTAGTGGAGGGTGGGGGGAGTGAGGAGTGGGGGAAAAAAAAGACCCAAACAACACAGTTAGTCACTGGGGGAGTGTTTACTGTCTGATGTTTTATTTCTGATTATTTCAAATGGAGAAATAATGCTAACTTTAGAAGTAATGTAAGTGGAGATGTCTCTGAAAGACTCATGACTCTGTGAAATCCTGTTTATGGCAACAGTCCCCTGCTGCTCTTGCACCTTTTTCTCACCCCAGGCACTCTTGGATAGTAATAACAGAAAAACTATAATAGCATCTCTCATTGCACCTGATGCTTTTATGAGCATTTTACTCTACAAAAAATAAAAAAATAAATATTGCACACATAGAATCATAAAAATGCATCCTTTACTAAAAAGATGTTTTTTGACTCTGGCCTCAGAAATCCAGTTGCCAATAGCTAGGCTTTGGTGTTTAGTTCTCCTACAAGACAAACTTCTTTGTAACTGCTTCTCTAAATGCTCTGTACTAAATTCTGTTCTAGCTGTTTGTTCTATTTATTTGACTACTTACACCAACAAGAAAAAATGAAAAATCTATCATTATTAAACGATAATACACAACCCAGTGAAAAGTGAGAAATCATTTAGAGACAGGAGGATTGATGGGACAAGAGGTGAAGAAGCTATAAGACGCTGTTTTTTAACAGAAAACTAAGATGGGCCATTTTTGTTTTTGAAGGTACCACTGCAGAAGTGAAATAATGCAGTGTAATCATCATTCCCAGGGTAAAACTTCTTTGAGATGAGAAGTAATACATATATTCAAGAGATAGTGGGTAAGGTGCCCATCCTTTTGCCTTATTCTGAAACTGAAATGGGAGAGATTTTAAGCATCTTGCACAAAGATCTTTACAGAAGAATAACAACATCTCTGATGATGATTTCTCCATTAGAAATGCTTCATTAATGAAAACATTACTATATGACCTGAAGAATAATACTTTTCTATTCTTTGCCATTTCAGAGACAATCACAATTGGTATTTTGTGGGAAATAATTTTTGCCCTCTATAAAATAGCCTTTCAGCTTTACTTTGAATAGAAGAAATATAAAAACTTTTCATGGCCTAACAGGAAAAGGTTTGGAAAAAACACACTTCCTTCAGTTTGGCTACCAATACCATAATATAATAATTGCATTTTTAGACATTTAATTCCAGATAGTAATCTGTTTCAGATCTGACTGTGCAAATTTATGATTGATGGATCTCTGTCATTGTCAGTTCTTAATTCAAAAGAGGACAAAAAGTGTAGAAGAGGAATATGTCTTTGGAAGAGACTGTGCCTGGCTGAATCAGGACCTAAATTCCTGAAAACTGGAATTCCAGAGCGTAATACAGGAAATGTTCGCTGAAAATAAATAAACTGAGGTACACAGAAATAAGAGCTCCACATACAGTTTCAATAATGACATTAAGTAACAAATCAGTAATAGTTGTTCCTGAACACTAACAATAACATATTATTTCTCCATTGTACTATTTCAGGAATACCTTGGAAACCACAAGGTAAGTGTTTTCTGGCCTCATCAAAAAGGTTAGGGTGAAGAACCCTTGTGTGAAAAGTTTTCAGTGATAGAATATGTTTAAATTGTTACAAATGTTTATAAAAGTGCTTCTAGGCATAAAGATGATGACTGAAATCATACACAGGAACAGTTGAAGATAGCTCTCTCATTGTTAAAGAACTCTTTTCTTGCAAGTTTTTTTCTACTTTCCTCTCATTTTCCAGAGACATTTTGAAAGAGGACTGCTTCTTTTCTTCCTTGTTTTATGAAAGTGCCTTTGTACATTAGCAAAGTGCTTTAATAACACGCACTTTGTAAAAGTCAAAAGTGCTCTGTTACCCATAAGTATAGAAGTAAATAGCACTTGTTTTAATTGAAAACATCAAACTTTTGTAGCTCTAAACACATCAAAGACACATCCATTTGTGCATCTGTTCCAAAAGGTGAACTCTAGTGCTTTTAGACAGACTGCAAAAGAATCAAGCTTATTAGAGCCATGAGAAATTTTCAAATTGAAATGCCTTTCAACCTTCAAGTGGTTAAAATATGGAAATGGTTAATGCACTTAGCATGTGAAGCCACTTTGAAACAGTGAGGGGTTTAACCAATTATACCCATCAGCTAAGAAGTGCCAACTGACCACAGTCAGGTCAGTCTGACTTCAAGGAAACACGTAGTGGTTTACATTTTAATGAAACAGTTTAATCTCAAGGTTAAGTAGCAAAGGGAGATTTAAGCTGTTGTGTTTTACTTTACAGGAGCATGCACTCAGCCTGTTGCTGTGGCTTGATAGAAGGACAATACAATTTTGAACTACTGTAACTTGACAGTTCTTCAAATGTACTTAAACTTTATATACACAGATAAGTGTAGTGATTTGCTTAGTGTCGGTGTAACAAAACTATTTCTAAACTAATTTATCTTTCATCCTTCAAGACAAAACTTAAATGGCTTGAGGAGTGTCCTATATTTAGTTGGTCAGTTATTAACTTAACCTGAAAGAAGATCGTGTCTTGCAGTGGGAGTAAAGAAGTGGCCAGAGTGATTTCTGAGACAAATTGAGTTACATTAATAAAGCTTTTGAGACCAGATGAGGGCTACTGGCTCTGGTACAGACTGGGGCAAATGATGAACACAATCACACAACCATGCCTTAACAAGTTACCATCTGTCAGCCAAGCTCTTGTAGCTGACTGTGATTAGATTTCATTTTGATAAAAAGCTAATGGAAAGAGGACAAATAAAATAAAAAATCAATCATATCCCCAACCATAAAAATACTAATAAAATTTTAAATATCTGTCCAGGACTTGACGTCCTGTTTTCTACAGGTTTCTTGTCCCTTAAAGGGTGAGTCTGCTTTTTCAGAAGCTGCCCATGCATTATTATTTATTTGTATTATCATTTGCCTAGAGGCCTGAGTCAGGACTCCAGCCATGTGGTACCAGCATATGCTAGTTATTGTCTTGCTTTGACTGACAAGGGTAGCAATAGTGCTGGAAGCCTTCATAGAGTAACACGCTATACATGAGCCCCTAATGTAATTTCCACAGTAGGCCTGTACTATGGCCTTGATGGTGTATGATGCTTCCATGTGGACAAAGTCTCCTCCATATAAACTTGGAAGCAACAGTAGGAGGGTCTATGTCGCTGACAGAGAAGAGATGCGGCAGCTATAGGCAGAGCTAATATCAAAACTGAAGTCTCCCAATTCTCAAAATATGACTAATACTACTAATTTCTTGACCTCTATACCATCAATAGCTAGAAAGCAAAATCTTCTCTAACTATTTAAAATAGAGCTTAACATGAAAAGTCTATTTCTTTTTCAACAGAATGACTAGCTCTGTAAATTTCTTAGCCTCCTGCTGCTGCACTTCGAAGTGTGGGCACGATTAGGTATTATGTGAAGAGTTCTTACTTGTTTTCAGATCTAAAAGTAGAAATGTATCTGTGCAGAGTACAGACACTTTTGAAAAAGTTCTGACACCTCAGAGTCAGTAGTCTAATATTCTTTATCTCAAGCAGACATGTTTATTCAGGGTATTGTGCACAGCTCCTAGAATGTTCAACTGGCAGCAATTTTATGATAAGGGGAGCAAGGTGTTTCTAAAAAAATTAAATCATATTTAAGACCGTTGCTTTAAACTAATTTTAAAAGCAGGTTGAGTCCCCAAAAACTCCTTTTGAAATGAGTAGTGAAGGACCAAGTGTTTTCCACTTTCACATAGAAGCCACAGTAAGACATCTGCATTTGGACTTCAGAGCTTAATTTCAGATGATCTACTTGATAAACTATATTATTAATTTATTATCAATCACTTCTACATAAGGATACAAAGAGCACAACATATAGCATGTGGCATATCCCATGCAGTAGGCAGTTAGGGAAAAGAAAAGATTAAAAAATAGTGTACACTTTTTTGTGTGCATCCTTTCAATTTTCTTTTCTTGCTTTGTGTCACACTGAAGGTGAGTAATTTATTTAGAAGAATATCTATTTAATGAGTTTAGATCACCTTGCAGCTAAAAGGCAGTCTGAATTGCACTGTGGTGTTCTAGTATTGCTGAAGTATTGTGGCATGCCATCCTATCTGAAAGAAATAGTCACAATGGAATAATTATTGACATGATACATTTAAAGAAAATACTGTGGAAAGATGAAGTGGTCATGGCCAGTTTAGTAAAGGCATAAGTCTACAATTACCTTACAATTTATCCTAACTCATACACACTCCAGTAATTCAAGATAACTTATTAGTAACTCTGATTGCTAATTAACGTTACTAATCTGTAAGTTCTCACAGTGTAAGCAAAACAAAGAATTTCAAAAATATGTTGCCAAATAGCTACAAATATTTACTCTCCCTTCTCATATCTCCTGCTATTCTCTTTTTACCCCACATTTCATTCTTTTATTAACCCAGTCCACTGTCATACCCTTGTCTTGAGGACTTCTTTCTGCAGAGTAAGAACTATTGCTTATCTTTACTCAATACACCACAGCTGTGGCTCAGGAATGCAGGTACAAATCCTTGTATGTCATCAGCACTGCTGACTTGGGCCTGACTTTGTAGCAAAGGTGGAATAAAATACACTAGCTTCATCCTAGCATGATTGAAAGGTCACAGTATGCTAAAATCCCATTAAGCCAGTTGGGGTATTTTAATAGTTAATTGCACCAAGCTGCCTATTTTCCATCTCCTATGTCTTACAAGTATATAATATGAACTTACCCCTTAGTCATACCAGTGGTAGGTCTGGCACCTTTATGTGTAATTAGACAATGTATCGCAGCTTATCTAGAAGCTACAAAAAGAGACTAGTCCCATTTCCTTTGTGCTTTGTTTTGTCTGTGATACTTCTCTGGTAGCATGGTTAGCCAAATTCAATTTACTAATCCAGCAGAAAACTGACTGAGGTACCCTCGATCCATTGTATTTTCTCCTGTATCAGTGAGCTGGGTGAGTTTGGAGTGCAGTTAGATGAGCATCAGAGCTGGTAACAGAGTGAAGGACTGAACAGCCAGGGAAAGGTACTGGAGGCAGTAGAGGTGGGAGCAGAAATGAGCCCTTTTTATAAGCTGTAAGCTCTCAGAGGTGCTCAGCTTCTATTGCCTTAGAGAGAGTCATGGGCTATTTGACTGCTGAAACACTTTTTTCTTTCCTTTGGTGGTGGTGTGGTGAGTGCAACACAAAAGAGAAAGCAAGCAAAAGGTGGTATGAATCAGCTCTTGGGCAATCAAGATCTTAAGCTGCTGCAATTCCTTCTGCTGGAGGTCTGCCCATGACCTCCACAACAGAGGGCTGTGCTACTCATCTTGATTTCATATTTGCAGTAGACTGGGAATATGGACTCCAAAGTTACCCTTCTGTCAGCATGTGGTGCATTATTAAGCCTGTTTCTGGGTATAAAAATACAGGTATGTCTGAGTATACAGGCATGACAAGCCTGTGAAAGCAAAGTTTTCTTGTTCTGACTGTAGAATGAGTACCTCAGCATTCAGGTTGTTCCAGTCTCTAAGATCCAGGTGAAATATTTGGAGACTGCTTCTGTCCAAGGGAGAGAAAAATCAAGGTTCCCAAAGCAAAGCTAACATTGCATAGCACCTGTCAGGGGACAGCAATAGCATGTTCTTAAGAGATCGGAAGGGGAATTTTCTGGCCAGGAGCTGGTCCCACCATCCCTGGGAGGTGTGAGCAGGGTGGGCTTGGGGAGGCTGGGAAGTTGGGTTCATACCAGATTGTCTGGCAGGTTCAGGATGATAAGAGATATAAGGCCATGCCAGGACACTGCCCAGCTCAGTGCCAGGGCAGGACTGTGGGGAGCTGGATGTCAGCACTCCTGAGACAAGGACTGATGGTCCAAGCTGGGCTGAAATGGACTTCTTGAAGGCAGGGGCAGGGATGGTAAGGTCTGTTGGTGCTGTTGGGGCGTTAACTATACTGGTCTTTGCACAAGTCCACATCCTTGAGAAAATAACCCCCAAATCAAACTGATAAACCCTGAAAATGCTGAGAAGAATTTTTCCCCCTTGAAGGGAAAAAGCCCAGCGATGCCTAAACCCCCCTGCCATTTTGACAACCCCATAGGTTTTCTCCAGGATGGTCCTTCCTTGCTCTACCTATGCCTCCTGAGACAGCTACTGGTTTTCAAAGCACTTTGTTACTCAGAAATTGTGGCAAAGTGACTTTAAAATTGGTTCTTCAGTTTTCTGTGTGCACACATACATGTTACTTACCAAGGCAAATGCTAATTGCAAGATATCAGAGTAATTGTCAGCAGCGTGGAACTTAATTTTCTACTATGTAGACATCTATGTTGGTTGCATATATTAGAGTTGACATGCTTTAAATGTCAGCACCATTTTAACATCTATAGAAGTCTGTAGAATTAATGATGAGAGAGATTCTTGCTGTAAATGTATTGGAAATGGCAGCGTTCAGTTACCTCTAAATGTTAAAACATTGTCTACTGAGAGCTGACAAAGACAATCAGTAGATGCATGCTTTGTTTTGTCAGACGTTCAGCCCCTGAAGACCTGTTCCAGCTCACTTTGTGTTCATCTGAATGTTATTCATGGTGCCAAGAGGAGCCATCTGGCCCAATATTATAGTGACTTCTGCCCTTGGGAAGAGAGGGGGGAAACTGTAAATGCCTCAATATGATCTGAAGGGGCTGCAGTCACTGGTGCTCTGGGTGGAGGTTGGTATGTGAGTGCTGCAGAGGTGTGCCCTGTACTGGCCTTTTCAGAGAGGTGGCAAGGAAGCTGTTGTAAAGGCTTTTGAGGAAGGATAACAGGGCAATCTGCCCTTCTAGGAAGCAAAGGCAGAGCAGGTACCTGGGCTTATCTCCAGGGTTACCCTGCCAAAATGCAAACAGAAAGAGTTTTAATGTTTCTGTACAACCTTCCAAATGATGAAAAATGTCAGTGTTCCTAGAGCTAAGTAATTTATGTACTTTCATGTAAATAGCTCTATTATTTTAGATGGTATTGGGTAGTGGAGAATAGCCATTGGTCTGTATCATTCAGAACTAGTGCAGATTTCCACACTACAGCTGAAAGGAACCCAGACCCCTCTGAATTCAAAGTCTGAATATGCAGCTGGCTTCTTTTACATCCCAGAAAGATGCTTCCACTAATTATCTTATTTGTGCTTTATGTAACATAATACTCAAAGCAGCTAGTGAAGATAGTGCATCTGCCACTGAAGACAGTGTAAGTGATTGAGTTTTAGACTTGGATAATAAAGATGGCACTGCAGCAAAAATCCCCAGATGTCTTTAGAAAGCAAACATAGAAAGGTCACTAAACAAAATTCACGAATGAGTTCCAACACATATGCGAAGAAATACTTTTTCTTAATTTTCATTCAAGTCCCACTCATTGTTTCCTACCACTGAATCTACTTATAATCTATTCTCACTGAATATAAGAAGATTTATTAATTTAAAACTCTTCTGAATCTAGGCAGGTGTACAAATATCCTATCCCCTCTCCTCTTTCAACATCCTGCACACCCCTGACAACAAATCTCTGTGATTTTTCTTCCAGGAGGATGTGTAAGAAAACACTTTGAAAAAAGTTGTTAGACTTTTATATGGTTATTTTATGTGTGCATTTCACTTTGCTGCAGGCAATGGCAGGAGAAAAAAAAATCAATCCATATTTGTGCGGAATGAAAAGATGAAAAGAAAAAAACCTCTTCCAAAATAATTAGCTGTGTGGTATAAGGAATGGAATCATCAAAAATACTTGACTTTTTCTCTAGCTGCTGCTGCTGCTACTGCTGCTGCTGAGCCCTTAAAATACCCAGACACATTAAGAAAAATAGTTAGGACGGTTTATTTTGGAGAACAGGCTGCTGTTGTTCTGGAGACAAGTAAATGCTAGCCTTTTTCTGAAGCCTGAAACCTCCCCAGTTCTAATTTAGGAGTGAGTGCTTTAAAATGCAACTGAAGCCAAAAATAACATAGCAAGGCATTTCTTTAGACGAAGATTAAATCGGTCAACCATTCATTCAGCAATGGCTTCGAATGTCTCTACAATAGCCACAGCTGAAATGTTTTATGCATATGTATCCATATCTATGGCATGTTTGTGTGTGCATATATAAATACAGAAATACATGTATCACATAAACATTTGCATTTGTGTGACTGTGTATTCACATGGACATACATGGTAAATGTGGTTAATCTTGAATCTCTTCCAAAAGGCTGAAGAAGGCTCTAGAAGATGCAGAAAGGAGATGTACTTGCATTTTTTTTGGTCCGAATATACTTGAAAAATAGTTTATTTAAAATATGAGGACTTCTGAATGACTTAAACATACAACCTTACTATGACAGTACATTCATTAACAGTGGGTAACTCCAGCAGGAAAGATTAATATTGCTTATAAAAAGCCTGGTGTAGAATGTTTGTTGTGCTGCCAACAACACTGTATAGGAGGTGATTTTTTGGTGCTTGGCAATGATTTTTGCACAACGTACTGTGTAACCATTGTCTACAATGCACTTTTTTCTACCATAAAACCTGTAGAAGGAATAATATGGCCCTCATTTTTTCTCAAGCTTCTAAGGAGAACTCTAAAATATATACCTCATGCCAGTAGTCTATAAACTCCAGTTGTGCTAAGGCACTGTGCAACCTGAGGCTACCAAGATCAATAAAATCATTGAACCCACAAATTTTTCTATAGCTATAGTTCTGTGAAAAGTTAGAGAAGCATACATATCTATATGTAGGAAAAATAGACAAAGAGGCTGTTGTTGGTAGGAGGAGCAAAATCTGCTGGGTTTAGACTGCAAGACAGTGAACTGCAGAAATGTGATGTTCATGGTTTCATGCCAGAGCAGTATAAATTCAAGAGATGCAATACATTCAGGAAATGGATTTAAGGGGGATGGATGACTGGCTCTTGCAATTGCTAATAAGACATAGAATGTTTCCTTGCCAAGGTCACTGATTTTACTCCATTTCATTATCAATTATTAAATATCTCTTCCTCTTATTATTAGTTTACAAGTTGTTTTCACATGAGGGACGCCATTTGGTGTCCTATGTGAGGTGAATTTTTGATGATGAATCAGGCTCAAAGCAGAGTGGTATCTGTAACAGGAAAATTGTTGTTACATCAGTAGTAGCTTGCACTCTGTCCTGACTGTCAGGAGTCTCAAGAGGAAGGACAAGGTCTATGTAGGGGTATAGAGCTTGATTATTTTTTTTTCTCTCTTGTTGTATGTGCTACACTGCATCAATGAGAAAGATGAGTCTAGGTTTTTTCCACCAGCCTGATACTTCTCACACGCAATAAACCTCTTCCCAGCATGGTAGCATGGAGTATACTAGGAAGTCAGCACTTGGTTCTTTACTCAGGCATGCTTTCGTCTAGCACTACCTTACCTTATGAAATAAGAATAATTAATTGTAATTTTTCTTCTTAATCACAACAGCAGCTTAAATTGGAATTTAAGAGAGGCAAAGAAGGGATTTGATCATGTCATAATGCTAAAAAAAAACAAAGAAAAAGCCTAAACTACTTCAATAATGATATGAAAAAAAGAGCACATTTCAGTTCCTTTTTCCTTGCAGAATTCCTTATTTAAGGGAAATTCTCTGAGTTTCATTAACAAAAATACAGATATTTCCAGCAAGTCAGTCCTCAAACAAATAGTTTTCCTTCCAAACAGATACAGTATATTCTTCATGTTGCTAAAGGAGGAAAAAAAAAATTAAATATTACTGGGATGGTGTGAGCAAGCAGAAAATTCAAAGCACAATCATAAGGTGGTATAAATCTCTCTAAAGGACCTGATGAAATTCTGAGGCAGTGGAAAAATTACCTGCTTTTTGTGGATGTGGAGGGGTTTTGGATACACCTGTGCTCACGCACAGTATTTCTGTGCTCAGTCCTTTCCTTATTCCATTCTTCTTCCACCTTTGCCATTGGAGCAGCTTGTGTGATTGCCTTTTAACCAGTTGCAGTCATAGAGAAGTGAGTTGGTTTAAAAAGTTTGAAAACTATGTGTTTCTTGAGGTTGTCCCAACTATAATAAGATAATGAATTATAAGAAGAGATTATCTGCTGGAAGATACAAAGAGACAGTTTTCAGTCCTTGGGGGTAGGGATGAAAAAGGGGCATAGCAGGTCATCCTGCTGTTTGCTGAGCACATTTGCCTATGCCAAGAGAAAATTATGGATGATCATCTTCTGAAATTTGCTGCCTAGTGGATCTGGATATGAGGATTTTGGGGAAGACTGTAAATTGCACTTGACAGTTATATTTATAGTCTTTGACTCTGTTTAGATTGTGCTGTAAACATCAAAGGCAAAGAAAAGCAATGGTTGAAACACTGGAAAGCCTGAAGGAAAGTCACTAGGACTGACTAAAGAGAGGGGGAAAAAAATACATGTTGATTATCTGGACTATACTTAAAAATTGTTTTATGTAAGAAAAGGTCTTCAGGATTACATTTTTGCCCAATTAGCTGTATTGCTAAATCCACTCTTTCATCAGATTTTCCATTTTGGAGACTGGTAGGTCACCTCTGCAGCACTTTCCAGTTCCTCAGTGTCTGTGGCTGAGCAATGATCTTGCTTCCTTATTCATATCTCCCATGGTGGCATCCTGAAATGTCCTTAGGCCTCAGGAGACAGGCACCACGTGCTTCAGGTGTGTGCATTGCAGGGAGTCCTATCCAGTCACAGGATTTATCACCAGACAGCCCCTGAAGATGCACCCCCAGTGCAGAGAGATGGCTCTAAGTTTGGTGCGGTTTAGCCTTGCAGAACTTCTGCCTTGCACAGTGTTTTGTAGTAGGACATGTCTTTTTCTCTTTGGAGGGGTGTTTTCAGAGAGAAATAAGCCTCATTGCCAAGCACGATCAACCTTCATTCCAACAAACTGAATTGGATATAGACTTTTCTGGACTCCTCTAACCCATTTAATGGCACAGGTGGTGCAGTGAGCGTCAGAGATCCTTTGAAAGCAGATAAGCATTTGAAAAAGCAGAAAACTTTAAAAAAAAATGTCCAAATCCTTTACACTTCTGGAATTGACACTCCAGCAGGTAAGCAACAAAGCTACTTAAGGTAAACCTATACTCTTGTACACTTGCACATCTCCCCCAGTTTAAATAGGCTGCTTGATGACGGTAGGAAACACAAATATACTTAAACCTGCTACAGATTTTGTTAGAGTAATGAGTGAAAACTTGTGTTTATTTCACTCCTGTGTTCAAAAGTAGCCTATTTTATTGTGTTAAACCCTGAACCACAGTAATAGAATTTGTAATACAATACTTCATAACCAGTATCTACAGAGATGCTATTATCCTCTCCCCCTTCCTTTTAATCACCTTCCCAGTGCAAGAGGAATGGAGGGCTTTTTTCAGCTAGATATTTTCTTCATCCTGAATTATAATAATATATCTGCTGTATTTGAAATTGAAGTGACAGACTGCTTTCTTTTAAAGACAGTACCTCTCCACAGTAAGGAACAGTTTTACAGGAAGTCACAGCCTATATACCTGTTGTGCTGGGAAAAGCTTTGTACCCATTTATTGTAATTTAAATGCACCCCTGTAAAATTAACTTCTCTGAAAAATTTAGGAGTGTGCTTTGTGAAAGGAAGGATGTGAGACCAACACTGGTACTTTCTGGTATGCCTGTTCCAAGACGTCAGTGCTGTTCTTGTGAATCATATGAAAATTATGAAGAACTTTGAGCACCAAGACAAATGAAATCTGGTTTCCTAGGATATGCATCTCCTGGTGGCTTGTGAGCTCAGTGATATTTCTTCCTCTAGCTGGGTTTTTAGAAGGACTATCTTTCTCCTTGTCTAAGTCGATTCTCTCTGGTGTGGAGTAAGGGTTACTTACTCAAGTTCATAATGTGCATAACTTTGTTTGCCCAGCTAGTGTTACTGATACTTTGATGCTACCTTCATAGATACATTTAGTGACATGTGTAAGTCTTCACAGGATTGGACCTACCCTCGGCATTTGGGAATCAATACTCTTATTTATCACTTTTTCTGGCTCATTCATCAGTAAATCTTGATGTGCCCTTTACTATTTTGGAAACACAAACAATTCAGAAGGGACTGTATCTCAACAGGAAAGGTATGTGCGTGTTTCTTCTAAAATTAACACATCTGTTTCTGGCTCAGCAATTGACTGCCAAAAACACTGTCGAAGATAATCTGGAGGGGAACACTGAGGGAAACATTGAGGGGAACATTGAGAGGAATAAGTGCAAGAGCATGAGACATTAGTTATTTTCGAAATACTCTCTATTGTTTCACTCCATTTAAGATCCTTCCTTCTGTAGGTGCCCTAACAAATTTCCATACTGACCATTAATAAGGAGAAACATCAGCACAAGTATAACTAATCCTAAGCATGTGCATCAGCAACCTGACCCTAAGACTTAATCAGCTCATCTGGGGATCAAAACTCACCTGGTGGTCTATACATCCAGAGTGAGGAACACAAAGAGCAGGGATCCAAAATCCACATTGGCATATGCACTTTTCAGGTCATGATACCTTCAAAGAAATTATTCATCAGGCAATACGTAATAAAGACCAGATCTGAAAAGGAAAAAACACTAATTCATTTGTTAAAAAAAAAAAAAAAAAAAGGAAAGGAAAAAAGGCAGAACTGACAGTCCATGTCTCTTCCTAAGATATGTTGGAACAGCCATACACGGCAGTAAAAGCCTATCAATTGCTTGGTATCAGCTGAGCATACACTCACTGTACATCAAGGTTCTGAGAAGTCTGTATTATTTACAACACACTTTCCTCTGCTGTGGCTAAAGGTGTGATATCAAAAGCACATGTGTGGCCCTAGATATCAGCTGAAGATCAGAATATGACAAGTTACATTTATATCTGGAAATGGGTTGAATCTCACACTAAAATTGAAACCTGACTGTTCTAAACAAGTTAACACTTTTTAAAAGATAAATATTGAGATTGTTTTACTGGAGTAAGGGGAATAATTTCCTTAAATCTAATTTAAATATTATTTTATATGCAATCATTCATGGTTTTTAGAGAGCAGGAAGGTAATGTCCATTTTCAAAGAATCACATAATGTAGTTATTTATTGTTTGTGAGCAGATTTAGTTTTTTCTATTTTAATTATATGTAATTATTTAATATGTAAAAATGAATGTGCCTATATGCAAAGCCAGCATCTCCTGTTTAGTCCAATCATGTCTCAGGTAAGCAACCCGTAGGTATTTAAATGTTTACATAGCCATGTTAGCTTAGTATCATAAAGAAACAACTCATTGCATGCTTCTTTCTTTACCTACTTAGATTTCACACAATTTTAACCTCAATGCTTTAAAAGATTGGCCAGTTTCAAACAAATCTGACATAAGGGAGATAGATAACTACGGGTTTAATGAAAATAGCCTAGAGAAAAAAGAGGTAGATCAGACTCCCAGGTGAGAAAAAGGCTGCAGTAATATTTGTAAGTAAGTTCCCCTCCTGATTATCTTCGACAGTGTTTTAGGCAGTCAATTGCTGAGCCAGAAACAGATGTGTTAATTTTAGAAGAAACACGCACATACCTTTCCTGTTGAGATACAGTCCCTTCTGAGTTGTTTGTGTTTCCAAAATAATAAAGGGCACATCAAGATTTACTGATGAATGAGCCAGAAAAAGTGATAAATAAGAGTATTGATTCCCAAATGCCGAGGGTAGGTCCAATCCTGTGAAGACTTACACATGTCACTAAATGTATCTATGAAGGTAGCATCAAAGTATCAGTAACACTAGCTGGGCAAACAAAGTTATGCACATTATGAACTCTCTCAGGATCAGTCTCTTTAGATTCCACAACTGAAAATAGCTGCTGCTGTTCAAGAGATAGCCACTTCTCTTCAGCTGCTTTCAACCTGAATGAATTGAACGGTAATTTTGGAGAAAGTTTTCAGGCTCCTCTGCTTAAGAACACATAATTGAGCTGAAAATGTCAAAAGGACAGAGGCAAAATGGTAAAAAACACCATAGTGCCTTCTTTGCAAAAATAAATTAAAGGATCTTGAGAGTTTTGTGTTCTTTTCATTTCAGTTAATAGTTAAAAGACAAGTTAATACGTTTTAGAGAAAAGTATCAACAGTTCATGAAGACACAGGGTGTTAAAAATTAATAGCATTACTTGGAACTGGCTGATGTAGCTCCCAAGCCATTCTCCATGACATTTGAATAGTCGTGGCAGTCAGGTGAAGTCCCAGGTGACTAGAAAAGAGGAAACATTGTACCCATCTTTAAAAAGGTTAGAAAGGATAACACTGGTAACTACTGACCTGTCAGCCTCACCTCTGTGCCTGGGAAGATCATGGAATACATCCTCCTGGAAGCTGTGTTAAGGCACATGGAGGACAGGGAGGTGATTCAGGACAGCCAGCATGGCTTCACCAAGGGCACGTCCTGCCTGACCAACCTTGTGACCTTCCATGGTGGAGTGACTGCATCAGTGGACAAGGGAAGGGTTACAGATGTCAACTATCTGGACTTGTGTAAGGCCTCTGACACTGCCACAACATCCTTTTCTCTAAACTGGAGAAAGGTGGTTTGATGAATGGACTATTATATGAATAAGAAATTGCTTGGATGATCACATCCAGAGGGTAGTGGTCAATGGCTCAGAGTCCCAATGGACATCAGTGACAAGTGGTGTCCTTTAGTAGGTATTGGGACCTGTGTTATTTGATATCTTCATTAATGACACAGACAAAGGGATTGAGTACACCCTCAGCAATTTGCCAATGACATCAAGCTGAGTGGTGCAGTTGCCACACCTGAAGGATGGAATGCCATCCAGAGGGACCTGGGCAAGCTCAGGTGGGCCCATGGGAATCTTATAAAGTTTAACAAGACCAAGTGTCAGTTGCTGCACCTGGGTTGGGGCAACCTCCAGTACCAACACAGGCTGAGGGATTAACAGATTGAGAGCAGCCCTGCTGAGAAGGACTTGGAGATGCCAGTGGATGAGAGACTGAACATGACCCAGCAATGTGCACTCACAGCCTAGAGAGCCAACCATAAAAACAGCATTGTCAGCAGGTCAAGGGAGGCAGTTCTGTCCCTCTGCTCCTCTCTAGTGAGACCCCACCTGGAGTGCTGCATCCAGCTCTGATGTCCCCAGCACGGGAAGGACATCAACCTGTTGGAGCAGAGGAGGCCAACAAGTTGGTCAGAGTGTTGGAGCTCCTCTCCTATGGGGAAAGGCTGAGACAACTGGGGTTGTTTAGCCTGGAGAAGAGAAGGCTTTTGAGTGACTTAATTGCTCCCATCCAGTATTTGAAGTGAGCCTAAAAGAGAGATGGAGAGGGACCTTTTACAAGAGCATGTGGTTACAGGACGGGGGACAATGGATTTAAATTGAAAGAGAGTAGGGTTAGATTAGATATTAGGAAGAAACTCTTTATTGTGAAGGTGGTGAGGCACTGGAACAAATAGCCCAGAGAAGCTGTGGATGCCACATCCCTGGAAGTGTAAAAGACCCAGGTTGGATGAGGCTCCGAGCAATTTGGTCTAGCGATAGGTATCCTTCCCATGGCAAGGGGTTGGAACTAGATATCTTTAAGGTCTCTTCCAATGCAAACCATTCTATGATTCTATGACTAAAAACTAACCAAAATGACTGAATGTAAGCACAATTCTTCAGTGAATTTTAAAAATAAGTGAGGCAGAGGTTGCACACTGCCTCCAGGAAATCCATGCTTCTGGGACAATTCTGGCTCTGCCAGGATCAACTGCAAATTGTCACACAATTCAGATTTGTAAATGTCACCATCTTACTGTCTTCTAAGACCTTGAGTATTCTGGGACCATTTGAAGAACTCTTCTGGGGCCACCAATGACAGAGAACATACAGGGTGGGATACCTTCCTGTTGGTGGTACTGATGGATAAATTGGATGGAGCATGGATTTTTCTTCATTGAAAGCCAGGATCTCATTAGCTGAACACCAACATTATGTGATGTCTGAAAAGAAGGGAGTGACTCCATCCCTGACAAGCTGGTTGATGCTGTGATGTGGAGGCTGGATTTTAAGCCACACCACAAAACCAGAATCTTGTGTTCTTTTAGGACTGGCCCATTCAGGTAGTCCCTACCCTATAATTTCTTTATTACCACCAAAGAAATCCATTTTTTGCTGTCCCTAGATTTGTGTATGAGTTTGTGGCCTGACCCACAACCCACCCACACTGAGTGTGCCTGTGATCACACACACAGCTCTTGGGCTGAGAAATGTTTTGACATGAGGCCACTGATTATAGAAGAAGTTCAGTGTCCAATAAAATGAAAGGCTCGTTATTACTTGAGCTGCAACATGCCCTCCCTGCAGCTGCTGTGGTGGATTATACAAGGCTGTTGCTGGCATTTTAGAGAAACCAGGGCAATTGGGGTCTGGATTGAAAACCACAGTAATGGCTGGTGGGCTACCAGTCTCAGTCCTGACCACTGTTGTCTGTCCATAGTGTGGCAAAGTGCAGCAGTAAAGGACTGTGAGTGAAATAAAAACCACACCTACAGGTCTGTAGAGAAGATGGAAAGAGAAGGAAAAAAAAATCTTTCAAGTCTTTAGTTATCAAATATTTTCAAGAACTTCACAATCTCCTGTGGGACTGATTAATATTAAATCTGGATTCTCAGATTAAAAAACAAACCCTCTTGGAACCTTCCCTCTTGGTAAGTCTGTTTTGCTTCTTAGTGCTTGTTTGATTGAAATTTAAGCCAGTAGAAGAGAATCTTTGCTTATCAAAGCCCTGCTAGTACTTAAAGGTTTTTTAACAGGTATAGATTAGGCAGTGATCAGTCCTAAAGCAGCTACACAGGAGAAGAGACTGCATAAAGACATGTATTCTACAACTTCTGCATAGTTCTCTGACCTTAGTGCCAGCTTTCCTCCCATGATACCTGTCTTAAGGGAGGGACAGGACACAGACCGAGTTCATTGCTTACGAAGAGTATCGCAAATATGTTTGGGTTTTTGTGTTTTAGGGGTTTTGTGTTTTTTTCTCTTTTTTTTCTGGAAGTAAAAAAGAGAGGCATGGAAAGCAATGTGCTTCTAAAACTCCTTGTCCTTTATGATGCACTTAAGGAGCTCTGAAGTCCTGTCATAGTTAATTTGTAGAAACTTGATTTTTAAGCAGTCAGTAAGGAGTGTGAAGTCTTATAGTTAGTATTCAGTAGCTCTAAGGTAGGATCTATTTTGAGATTTCAGTGATCAATAGGAACTTAATTGATTCAATTTGCAAAGTCAGAATTTCTTGCAACTTAATAGATCCAGGTTATTTAGATATGTAATGGCTAGGTAGGGTCATGTGCCTATGAGGCAGCTAAAATACATATAGTATGATGAAAAGAGGAAATATTGCTTTTTTAAATAGACTTGGGGAAAAAGACTAATCAATGTTTGCTTGCTGCTTTATCACAATGGAATGAAAAAATATGTGTTCACCTTTTAGTAGTTGATATGACAGCACAAAGGGTCATTCTCCACACCCTTGTATTGTATAAGTAGATGAATGACGTGCTTGAGGTGGCTGTTAGACCATGGTATGGAGACATGGTGCCTAGAGGACAAGATGCAATCTTTGCCTTGTTTATGAAGCTTCTATCATTATGTCTACAAAAAAGCTACCTTTTTTGTTCTCTTTCTTATGTACCTCATAAAATACAGAAAAATTGCATATAAAAGGGAAATTCTGACCTGAAAAAAAATCACAATAAATAAATATTCCAAATGGTCTCTGCTTTTCCATGCAAATAAATACTTTGTTTTAGTTTTGATTATTTAACACATGATATTGGAAAAGTAAAACAATATTAAACAAAATCAAAGAAAAAGGTATTTGTAAAAATTTTGCTCCCAAGTCTCAAACACAGTATTCTAAGATTGTCAGAGCTTTTATTTCTAGGCTGTTTTTTTCAAAAAAACCCCTTTATAATACAGCTAATTAATTTCTAAAATATGCTGATATTTCAGAATCCTGTATTTTGACAGAACTCAATATGACTCAAGAGAAGTGGCCTGAAAAACAGGCATTTCTGTGACCTAATATCATAATTACAGGAAGAATTGAATAATGAACCCCATGAGCTCTGCAAAAATGCAAGAGAAATAATTTAAATGGCTGGCCCAGCCTCTCTAACACACTCCTATCACTTACCAGGGCTTTGTTATGGGACTGTGGTTGGAAGCACGGGGGGATACACTGGCCTTCATGTCCATCTGTGCTTTGCTCCATCTGGCCTGGGGGACAACACACACTCACCTGGGGGCTTCCAGAGTACTCCTGAGGGAGATCCTCTACTCTGCAATACCTGTAGAGAAAATAAGACATCGCCAATGCATGCACCCACTCTCGGTACAGAAACAGTGTTTAGTTTTGCAGATAAAGTTATGCTCCACAGTGCAAATGGATTTTCTCTCTTCCTTTTTTCAAGAATTTAACTGGTTTTGTATTGAACTGATGTGAAATTACATGAGCTTGAATAATGTGAATAATGCATGAGATTTAAGACAAACACATGAAAGGAGCTTATGTTTCATGTCAAACAATTCTTTATTTTTTATGGTACAAATTAAAAGTGACAGATCTGAAGCTGTTAAGAAATACACAAAGTGCAGCTTTACTGACCATACAGATATTGCTCTAGATTAAGTACAGTTTTTGTCAGTTTTTTTATTTTTTTCATGTTAAGCAACCTGTGCAGATAAATCAGCTTTGGTTTCAAAGTCAGAGTAGTAAGGAGCTTTTAAATATCCACTTTGTTTTCTTGGTCACAAGTCCACCATATCCACTCCTTTTTTATTTATTCATATTTTTTAACAACACAATACAGTCCATTTTGTACTGCCATCTTTCCCCCTGCATGCTCCATGCATGGAAAAACAGATCTCTTTGCAGTGCTTCATAAGTGACCCTGGTGACCATTCTGTAGATTATAGCACATAGGACAAAAATAATAATAATAGTAATAATAATAATTAATAATAATAATAATAATAGTAATAATATCACTTTTTAACGATAAATAAACAAATGTGCCCCACATAGTCTCAAGTTGGAAACAAGCAAACCACGTGACATAAAGCTCATTACAAAATGTTTTCCAAACAGATTTTACAGTCAAACATTGACATGGAAATCAATTTCCTCTCTTATCTTCTTATTTGAATGTTTGTCAATAACTGGGTACAAGTAGAGTGCTGAGGTAAAACACTGATGAACAGTTTTATTTTTGTATTTTTTTAATAGTAACAGTTTAGTATTGCGAGATTGTCAGCAACATTTAGCCATATCTATACAATGTGCATATACCTACATACATTGAGCTTTGGTCCAGCATTGAGAAGACGAGCAAAGGCATTTTACATACTTCTTTTTGGTTATAGCTTGAGTTCTTTGATACGCCTCTACTTGTTCCTTCCTAGCTCCTTTTTGCTTCCTTGTTCTCCCTCTTTTTTTCTTTTTTTTCTTTTTTTTTTTTTCTTTTTTTTTTTCCAGTAATAATGTAAAGAAATTGGAACCCTTTGAATTAATTTGATTTCTTCAACTGTCCAAAATAGTTTTTTAGTGAAAAACATAAAAAGACAGAACAGTTAGTGAACCCCTTGGTTCATTATTCAAATAATATTTTATATATTTTTTTTTTTTTTAAATCAATTATCAACAAATTGGAAAACCATTAAACCTTCACATATGACCGAAGAGACTTTTGTTTCATTTGCTGGTAGCAATCTATCTTTTAGTCACATGCAAAATTAAAAGGTATTCAAATGTTATCAATACATGAAAATTGTTTACAAATGGGAACCAGAAATGTTGCCAGTAACAAAATAAAACCAAATATTTATGCCCCCCCCAAAGATGTACTACTCACACATAATTTATCTTCCTAAGAATCTGTTCAGGCACCATTTATGCCTCATAGCAAAGATTTGTGTATAAAAAAATTAATATGAGAAGCATTACAACACTTTATAAATAATTTACAAAACATAATACAAAATTAGAAAACTGTAAAAAAAACCACTGCACTTGACTGGTTTTAAGACTGTGGGATGAACATTATTTTTTCTTCCATGCTGGCAATTTATATTCATTTTGCATTTTCACTGTCCTAGTTATATCCTTCTGATATGTACTTGGAACAGAAAAGAGCTTATATAACTGCTGCCAGCATATTTTTAAACATTTAGTATCTTTCATACAGTGTTTAGTTAACTTTTCTTCTTGGGGGATTTTTCTTCACAGAATTTAGAGCAGTCCCTGGGAGAACTGGAAATTTAGTTTTTAGGCAAAGAATGGTTGATGGTTTTGTTCCCAGGCTGTTAATGGTGGGGATGGAGTGGGGGAAGATATGGCCTTAAGGATGACTGAACGTGTAATTGTGTATGTGGCATTAATGACTGGGCAATTAGGAGTGTTCTGGAGACATGGGTAGGATTTCAGGAATGACTGCTTCCAAATATGATTTGTTCATCCTTGCTTTCCTGTTGGCTTCTGGAAGGTGGTCTGATCGTTACGTACACTGAACTGTGGCCACAACTTTAGGGCTGTTCGTTATATACAACATAGATATATTTGTGGATATAGGTATCTCTGGAGAGAGAGGGTAAAAAGAAAACCCAGAGGGGCAGATGTTACTGTGAGACTCTCTATTTCACATGCTCAACTTGGATAAAACATCTTTTTGTGCCTCACAATTTGCCTGTGGTTACTGAGGCATTTGTTCCCATCAGCAGTTATTTATATATCAACAGCAGAAAAAGAGTCAATAACAATTGTCACTCTCATGCTCATAAAGGAATACTGAAAATATCCTTAAACATACCCTGCTGAAGCTTTAAGTCTAAAATGCATTTGCTGGACATGAGCCCATCCTGGAGTACTGGATCCTCAGTGTGCTCCAACACTGACCTTTGAGAGTGCTCACATTTAGAAGCAGCTTCTGGCCCAGATGATGGTCTCTGAAATCTTAAAGCTCCACTAATCGTGCAATAAATACCCCACTTTACAAGGCAAATCCCATTAATAAAATAGAGGGCCAGATTCAAAGCCTACTGAAATCAATGAAAGCCTGTTTCTTCACTAAGTTTTGGATATCTCCTGGAGTTCTTGAAAACTTTTTAATAAGAGAGGTGTTGTTTGAAGACTCCAGCACGTTAGGAACTTCCTTCCACATCTTAAGTAGATCACCAAAAATCCAGCACAACCATCCTTAGGTCAAGGCATGCAGTCAGGAGTTACACCAGCAGAATTTTACTCTACCATCTCTACAGTGAGCTGAACCAAATATCTGATGTTATCTTTTGGGAAGACCTGATCAAGATGCAGCTTCTACCCTAACAGTGGGCAGAATCCCAAAGGCTTGAGCATAACTGAGCAGAAGATGAAGATTGCAGATGACCTTCACAGGTCAGCCCACACCCCATCAAGAACTTGCAACACCTTTCTTTCCCTCTGAGCCTTGGTATGCTTGTAGGTCCAATGACCATAGTATTTTAGCAGATGCTTGTCCAATCAGAATGGAAGCCACAGAGATATACTGTCTTTAAAGAAAAATCAGTTCACCTGAATCATATTGCAGGTGACCCACCTTATATAATCAAGGGATATTCTGTGGTTTTTCCTATGTCCCAGTTGCTTAGTCTAGACAGTGGCTGCAGCAAACACCTGCAGAAGCACATCCTCCTACTGAAGAAGTCAACAAGGCAAGCATCAATATGGCATAAAAAAAGCCAGAAGGAACAGAGCACTACCATCAAAATTGTCCATAGTGATGTAATGATCAAAACATCCTCATAACGTCTCAGCCTGTCCATAGTGATGTGATGATCAAAACAACCTCATAACTTCTCAGCCTGTCCATTTGTTTTCATCAAAACCTCAAGAAATTTCTTTGGCTAGCAGACTTTGGAGAGAAATTGCTTCAAATGGAACCAAAATATAGATGCAGCACTGTACCAGGTGTGCAGTTTATATTTATACTACAAAATGAATTTTGGTAACCTCGCCAGGCCAAAGGACAGAGAAATCTCAAGCTACACATTTGACAAAAAGCACAATGTTCAGTGTGGGCTTGACAGTCCATCAGACATAATCCTAATCCTTCTTTGTTCTCTATTGTATTTCATCATATCAACATAAAATATTTCACCTTTCTTTTTAAAATTCTTTAAACAGTACTGGGTTTGGGGGGGTTGGGGAAGGGGTGGAGAATGAGCTGGAAGGGAGGATGCAGCAAATAGAATCAGAAAAAAAACCAGAAAAAGAAATGCAACCAAGACTTACACGCTTAGAAGAGAAATAACAAACCCCACAAATCACAATAAAAAGTAATTATTTTTGGCACCCAAACGCCAAGAGATTGCAAAACTGTTAAAGAAAAGAAAAGAAAATGAGGTGACAACTACGGAATGACTTTGTACACACCTGCAGGGGGTGAAAACAAGGATGAGAGAAATTAATCCTGTTGTTTTCCTCTTTGCAAAATACAAATGTAAAAATTTGTAACACAATTTTACACTCATAAAAGAGTAGACTAACAATCTAGTTTGCAATGCCATGTTTCTGACTTTGGTTAATAGTTTTCATAGTGAATCAGCACTTGATACCTGAAAGGCTACAATCACTCCTCCAGGTGGCAGGCTTGTATTCTCTTTTAAACAGATAAAAGTTTTTTTCTTTTTTCCTTTCTTTTTTTTGTTTGTTTTTTTTTTCCTTAAAATGTGTTCATATTTTCATAATATACAGAAAAAATTAAGCCGTTATTTGGTTTACTTGAAGTCCATTTAAAAAAACTGGCTTTTTCGGGTTTTTTGGGAACTAATTCTACCGCACACACACTAAGTGTTGTGTATTTTTTTTTGTTTTTGGTTTTTTTTTTGGTTTTTTTTTTGTTTTTTTTTTAAATAGGAAAACCCACGGACAATTATAAACTGTTCTGTCCTTCTTGTAGTTTTCTCAGTCTTTTACTTACAAGGGTGATGAATAGTTATTTTCACAGAGTTCATATGGACGCGTTTCAGTTGGTGTGGGGTTTTTTCCTGTGTGATTTGGTTTGGTTTGGTTTTGTTTTGTTTTTAGGAGTTTTCTTCCAGAGAGTCTGTTAAAGGCTCCATAGGAACTGCCGTCGCGGGCTCGTGTTGTTTCAAACGTTTAATTGTGTTCTTCAGTGCTTGCCTCTTATTGCAGAACCAAACTCTAACTACTTCCCGGTCATAGTTCAGTTTCTCTGCAATCTCTGTCATTTCTTGCCCAGAGGGATGCGTGTTCTTCTCAAAGTGGGCATTCAAGATTTCAAGGGCTTGTGGCGTGAACGAGGTACGCCTCTTGCGCTTTTTGGATGGTTCGCTCCCAATAAACTCGGTAAGGTTCTGCATCCCTGCTCGATGGCGGGCCTCAGCCTCAGCCATCCACCGCTCAAGCACCGGCTTTATCTTCTGGGCACTTTTAGGGGTGATGTCCAGCTTTTCAAACCTGGCAGGATACAAAAGGCCAGGGTTCAGTTTGGCTGTCAGACTGCTAGCTATAGTGTTCTCTTGGGCTTCCTGTGGTAGGAAAAAGTGGCTTCTCAGGATGGTGTGTCTGAGGGAAAATTGAGAAAGAAGAGTCTTACACTGATGCTCTGCCAGGGTGGGACTTCCTGCCTGCCTGACTAATTGACTGGCAGAGATAATTTACAATAGATTATGAAAACTGTCAAATAGGTATATCTATAAGTATATCTATACATAGATATAGATATATATATATTTATATATAGCTAGATATTTAAGCTAACACAAAATGAGCACTACAACAAAATTCTAAGTACACTAAATAATACAGGTTAAGAATCGCATTTTCATATTTCTGATGATCTTCAAAACCCTTGAGACTAAGTCTAATTACAGGAAATGATATCAAGGCAATTGCTTTTATCATCTTGTCTTTGTGCTTAATCCTTTTGTTATCCCTCCCAATCCAAACACCACAGCTTTAATAATAAAAACCAATGGCAAACACTAGTCTCTGAATATCAGGTTTCCTTTCCATTTTTCAGCAATCTTCACTGTTTGTAAGTTAATGCTATATCACTTTTCTGGGTTGGAAAAAAAATTCCCATAGCCACAGCGGTGTTCAGCTGAAACAGCTGGACACTTTGCAATTATCTTGCTGTCCCCACAATGTGCAAAGACAGACTCGTGTTTTCCAGATGAAAACCAGCATAACAGTCTACTAATATGCTGTGGCACCAAGCTGAGTTTATTGTGGTATTTCTGTAAACTGTACCAGAATATCATTTCCTGTAAATGAGGTCTTCTATATATCATTTTGCCATCAAAAATCTTTTGCCAAACCAGATTTTACAAGTATTATAAAACATCTGGAAAAGCAGCCACACAAAGCTTTAATAGTTTCAAAAACAAGCAGAAGAGCTGAGTTCATGTTTCAAGTTTTATAAGTAATTGTTTTTTTCATTTACTGAGTTCATCCTGTTTTGCTACACATTAAAAAATCTTAACCCAAATCTCTGGTGCCACCCATTTGTATTTTCCCACTTTGCTCTGTCCACTCTGCATGTTGTGGTAGTTAATGCTGCAGAAAGGCAACAATTATTGGATGTCGCTGCTATGCTCTCCAGCCCAGGTGCTGCTGAAGCACCACCACCACCACTAATCGCAGAGTGCTCTGGAGATGAGACCGACTGAATCAATGCCTTTATGCAAAGAAACGTGGTGACCGTAGCTGGCCATTTTTAGTGTCTCTATTCAGCATGTGGAGGCAGCAAAAAATATTCCAGCAAGAAACAAAGCACTTCTCACAAACAAAGAATAAGACAAAGAATAATTTCAGATAATAATACTCCAAAGAATTTGTAACTGGTGCCTGACATCTTAACGTGGTATTGACTGCAAGGTGTCATTCCTTGGTGTCCAGTGATATTTCAGACTGAAGGATATGTTTTAGAACGTATTGTGTCAAGTTAAAGAAAATACTGCTATTTGCATGCAGAACATATCAAGGTGGTATATTGCTCATATGACCTGCACAGGCCATCAGGAGATTCTACATTTGTCTTCAAGTTGGTTGCTCAAATTGCTTGCCTTACTGCCCCTTCCATTGACCTGGAGTTCATGCTGAAATTTGTTACAATTAAAAGAAAGTTAAATCTACTATTTCTGAGGAACACATGCTGCCACTGAAGCAGCTTGTCTTGGTGCTTAACAAAACATGCACAGTCATAGCATGTAATTACAGCCCAAAATGGTGTCTGTCTGAGGCGGGCAAAGAAAACTAAAAAAACTGTAACCTTGCAAGTATTTGGGACCAGCTCTTGCACCCAATCTCATGTTCTGAGCAACTTGCCCCTCCAAGGAGCCCTCTGTAAAAGGTCTCACCATCCCCAGCGCTTTCTCAAAGTGTGAGGAAGATGGAGGAAATGAGAAGACAGCAAATGAGACAAAAGTAAAGGAAACTGCAAAGTGTCCCTTTAAAGTATAGTATGATAAACAGTAACTTAAGGCTACAAAAAATTGTCAGTTGCTAAAAACTCCACCCATTTTAGGCATTCTTTACCAACTGACCACAAAGAAATTAAAAAAAAATACAAAATCAAAATTAATCCTTAGCAATAGGGAGCAATAGCATTCATATCGTTGGCATTGCTTGTTAGTGTTGTTACTGCAGGACATGTTTGGTATAACGACATACAAGTCTTGAAACAAATTTCCCAGCAGTAGTATCCTTGTATAGACTGAATAAAGGTTATTTTCTACAGGGAGGTATCTTATAAGAAAAAAACAGTAGGGGAGACCATAGAAGTGAGAGGATCCTATGGAGCTTTTTGTATTTAACAACAATCAATGGGTTTTATGGAAAATCATTGAGCAAAATGTGAGCTGCAAGCACACTACCCCATACTGATGTTATTTATAACCTTAGTCTTTAACTGCAGGAAAAGTACACTTCCGTTCTATGGGGAATACATTAAAAGTATAAAGAGCAGATAAAAAGACAGAGCATTTCATGGATCACCAAAAACAAAATCCACTTAAATGAGCTTAGAGCTGGTTTCTTGGCTTTCACTGATGGAGAAGGACTATAAGGCATTGCCCAAGAGGAATAAGCTGTTACCTAAGTGTGTTTGTTACCTCATGCATAAACATGGGATGACTGTAACACACATACATGCATATAAGGTGTTTGCTTATACTTTAACTCTGTCAAGACTGTAATATTATTTCTTATGATTAGGACAGAGTGCTGCTGCTTTGCACACATGGATTTGCCAGTTTTTTTCAGTAAATATTTGGGTGATAAAAGATGAATAGCTGCTGGTTTGCAAGATAGCAGGAAGGCTATTTTTTTCCCTTCTGTGTTGCCTAGGTAAATCATCATTAACATCCTCTATGTGAAGTGCTAACCACAGTAATACAGGTTTTAACTTAGCAGGGATGCAGCCATGAAATACTTGTTCAGTAACCCTATCTGTAGAAAATGGCACAGTATGAAGAGGGTCAGCTGGTGCTCATCCAGTATGGGATTTTGCACTCATCTATGGAATTAAGCCTCTATGCTAGGAACATTGTTTCTCACTTGTTTAAAAAAGGAGGGGAAAAAAAAGAGACCAAAATCACTCTAAATATACACAATAAAAACAATTTATATGTTAGGTAACAACATTATTGGCTAATTTAAACATCAGTTTAAATAATATACTCTAAAGTCATGAGACTCAAACACAAGCATGCTCATCACAACAAACTGGATCATTATGAAGAACAAAGAGAGAAGAGGAGAGTTTATGATGTAACTTGTTACCTGCAGATGGCAGACTGGCTATAGGCTGGGCCTTCGGTGGCGCTTAGGGCTTGGCCAACTTGAGTCTGTGTCAGGCCAAGGGACAGGCGTCGGATTTTAAAAGCTTTGGCAAATTCTCGTATTTCTTCCAGATTTACCCCATCCACCTCCCCAGAGGCTGTCTGAGGATCTGTTGAGATATTTTTTAAACATGTCAGTTCTTTGCATCACGTATCGGTGGGACAGGCTGTTTTCAGTGTCAAGGCTTTCAAGTTCAATTTTTTTAATACTGATCCCTTTCTCTTCTTCCCCAAACAGAAACAGACTGGCCTTGTCAGGTGTGTTATGAAGCATGTTCAGAATGCTAAGATCCTGACTGGGCTGCAGGTGCTGGTGGAAGATTTTCAAAGATATGCTGTTGCTGAACTCCTGAAAAAGGCCAGCTCACCTCAGAGGGAGGGTGTGACTGGGCTCCTCACTGCCATTTATGCCTTGCAAAGTCTTCTCTGGGTTGAGAAGTCTTGTTCCCTGTTTTCCCTTCTTATCACGCAGCGAAAGAAGGTTGGTGTTACTATATTTATATCCAGCCTGTGGGGAGGGCTATATATATGTATGAGCTGCTTGGATTTTTAGCTTGAAATCAAGTCTTTCTGCTTTATCTAAAGGTAATGCCAAATAAGGAGATTCACAACTATTTCTTCCCTTTTACACAATACCCAATTTAAACTGACACATGAATGTCCAAAATAACCCAGCAAATGAACAGGCCTAAAAAAATTTCTGCCTTTAAAACCTCCTTAATTTAAAAATAATCTTTTAAAATATTCCCTTCTGAGAAGCAGCCTTTCAAGCTTTTTATTCTGCCTCCCATCAGGTCGATAATCAAGGAGCAACAACACTGATTTTGGATGGTAATGCTGCACAGTTATTTTACTTCTACATTAGCCCCTCAGAAGATAATGCTTATGATGCTGTGAGAATAAATTTGTCCTTCCTCTCTATAGCAGTTTACTGACACAGAAGCCTTTGTCCCTGAAAGGGCACATAATAAAGCATGTCTACCACAGAAAAGCTCCTTTGGAGCTGGATAACTTGGTCAATTTAGGACTTATCAAGGGAAATGACACAACAGCTGGAGAATGGAACTTTCCCCCCTCCCAAGCTACTGATCCCTGACTAAATGAAAGTGTTTGCCAAGTCAGAGACAGCATGGGACTGGGATGGTAGAAGATTTCAAAGTGTTGTGCAATCCTGCATGTAGTGAAGTCGTTCTCCCAGTGAGACATCTCTATTGTTCTTCACCTCATTCCTCAGACGCTGAGGTGAAAAGTTTGCAGCACAATAACCCCTCAATTTCTGTAAATGCAAGCAGTTGTCCAAGGACAATGCTAGACTACATTACAATTCTGAACCCTGTATTAGAATGGCTCCTGCTAGTATGGCTATAGTGAGGGCTTATCAGCATTACAGTAGCAAAGCTTTTATTTTCAGGGGTTTATAAGCCTGGTTTAAAATTTCCTTATCATGGAAATATCCTATGAAAAAATCTTTTTGTCCAATAATAGACAGAGGGAAAAGGGTTTTCTGATATATAAATTTAGCCTATATCTATCTGTTGCTTGAGTGTAAGAAACACACATGGCAGTAATATTTTTAAAATTTGTGTGTATGCAACCAGGGACCACATGAACTATGCACAGACAAACATGCACATAGGTTGAACCTTGTTTCAACAATACTTCACACTCAGAATCATCTCTGCTGTTCTCACTGCTGTACTTGTGGTCATCTGTACACCTATGCACTCATCCAGTACAAAGCTAGGGTGCATATTGTGTGCTTTAGGACTAAGTGCTGTGACAGTGGCCACTCAGGTTTATAAGGTAATTGTCTTTAGAAGCATGTAATTTTCCTGCTTATGCCATATAGTCTATCTAGCATACCAGTTCTGAATTTCAGAGACACAGAAGGGAGCTGAAGACTTATCTACTCTTTACGTCTCTGTACTAAATATCATAAATGATACTGGCCTCAAAAAATCCCCTGAGTGAAGTACACTAAAACTGTGGCCTTCCTCACCTCTTTCCTTCTGTTACTTTAAGTCCTCTGACTAAGGCTGTTAGGTATGTGACAAAGGACAATTCAGGTGTTCCTAGAGAACTTGAAAAGTAGCAAACTATGGCACCTGGCACCTGTAATGCTCCCCAACTCCTGTTAGGAATAAAAAGAGAAGTAAGAAAACTAATTGCAGAGATCTTAGAGAGATTATAGAGAAATTCTGTCAAGTTCTGCTGGATCTAGAATGATCTGGCACTGTTGCAACAGTTAACACCATGGAAAGACCTTTCCTGCCTGTGGCACTTGGATGAGGGAAATATTAGGCTGAGCTCTAACTACTTGATATGAGAAAAAACTGTGATGCTCTTCAGTAATACAGGAGTAGAATGTAGTATATAGTGGAATATCTGTTGAGAAAAAGGCTTCATTCTTTCATAGCTTCTTTGGCAACAGGAAAGTACTAACAGATGGACTGAAACACTGAAGTGTTTTATCTTGAACTCTAGGGAAAATAGCATTTGTACAAAATTGGAACCACTTCTACTTTGGGTGTGATTCAAAGCCCTTTGAAATCCACAGATCTTGTTTTCTGTCACCTCCCTAAAACACAAATAGTGCTATGAAGACCACTCTATTGATATCATCATTGGTCTGTTTTACTCTACCGCATTAAAATGCCATCTGTACAGTCTTAGACTGTGTGGTCTAATATATGCACACACATAAACATATTCAAATAGATTATGGACTTTGTTTTAACAAGTTCTGGGCTCTCAGAACAGTTGAACATATAGTGCATTTCACATTTTAGGAAGAGTAGCTTATGCTTTTTAAATTAAGTGGCTATCCCAGGGAAGGCCACCCAGTGCAAACAGGAAAATAGAGAATATCAAACCCATTGAGTATTTGGGATCTACAGTAACAGCATTTTAAGACTCCAAGTTTATATTATTGCATGAGAAAACAATGGCTGTCTATGAAACTACTGGAGAAAGGTAAGAGGGTTTTCTGGGACCATTTCAGAGGATATGGGTACATGTAACAAAAAGGAAGACAGCTAAAATTCCACCAGCTGTCCTGGTGGATGTTGAAGGTAGATGAGCAGTATGGAAGAAATTAAATCCACAAGCTCTCCTGCATTGAAATCTGTTTTTTCCTACTGAAGGGAATACTTCTCCCACTTTTGAACTCTTCTGAAAATCCTGTGTGAGTTTGTTGTTGAGTGAAAATATGCTGTGGTTTTAATAGTTAGGGGAAAGAGCTGCTGCAGAGAAATCAGTGCACCCTGAAGGAGAAACCAAATTTCTGTTGCACAGAGTTCTGCCACGGGAGGGATTACAGGGGGATGATTTCCCCAGTCAGACAGAAGGAGAAATAGCTGGCTGAGGAGGTCCAATGGAAAGTAAATTGGATAAGAAAGGCAGGACAAAACATTGATAATGGAAAATGGAGTGGAGCTCAGTGGGAAAAAAAAGAAGAATAATTTGTTTATGGGAGGCATTTTAATTTTATAGTAACAGATGAAAGTAAAATGAGTTTGGAAGGAAGAAAGGAACTTCATGGGGACACAAGTCTCAGAGCACAAGGGGAAGCCAGTGATTTCCACAAAGAGAACATATGGCGGAAAAGTTAAAGAAATGAGCAGAGCGATGCATTACAGAAGAGGAAAATGAAATGGAAAAAGGGAGGAATAATGATGTAGAATTGAATGAAGAGAAAACAAAGAAGACAAAAGAGAATACAAATAGGATTGGACAATACAAAGGAATCATACAGAAGGGACAGGAAGAATAGAGATGAATCTTGCAGTCCTTGCTTAGACAGAACTTACTTTAAAATATCTTTTATTTGGCAATAGCTGTTACATTTTGTCTTTAAAATAATTAGCACTTGTTGCTGGTTAGGGATGATTATGACAGAAAAGGGAAAAGTTATAAAGAAGACAATAACCTAAAGGAAAAAAAGGACAGGAAATTAAAAAAAAGAAAGAGAAATTAAAAAGTAAGGAAATGCACTTTTTTGAAATTAAGAAACACATTAAAGAAAAAAAAGCAAAATCAGACATAAAATATTACTACAATGAAAAGTAAAAGGAATAAACCCAAGGAACATGGAACACTAAAGTTAACAAAGAGAGTTCCTATGACTTTCTCATTGTACTTTAATAATTTCTCTGATGTGAGGCAATGTCTTGTAAAAGAGTTAGTCTCTTTGCAGTCAGTGTGCAGAAGCTTGCCCCAAATAATTATTTGCTGAAGTTAGGATGCTCTATGCAATTTGATTAACTGAAAAAGTCTGACTAGTTTTACATGAACTTTGCTATATTTAGCAATTATTTCTGGAATATAGCAAATCTCTGCCAAGGTACTCAACTCCAGAACCTCTGCCAAAGGTCTGGACTTCCTTTGTAAGGAATGAGGAAAAGGAAAGAATATTCCTACCTCAGGAGGGATAAAGAAATCAAAGATAGGTTCAGGAGGCCACAAATTGTTTCATGCTGCCCTCATGCCTCAGGATTTCTCTCAGAAACACTAACCCATTTCCCGCCTCATCCCACTGAAAGACTTTAAATGGACTTTCAGACACTGGATTTCAATTGTAGGCCTTTCATACAAAGTTCTGCAGCCAGTGTGGGAGCTGGGATGTTAAGAAGGCCACAGGCTTGACAAAGATGCGCTCCTGCCCTTCAGGGATCTGCATCTAGAAACTGAACAGGTTCTGTAAAGAAGCAAAACAAGGATGACTTTCTGTCTATATCCTCATGTGCAGCCACAGTTTTGTGCAAATGGCTTTTCAGTCACATGAAACAATTGTCAAACTCATGAAGGTCATTTAATACTATTTGGTGAAACAGTATTGCCGAGAAGGAAAAGCTATAAAGGATCTTGTCTGATTTTCATGTTTCATTACACAGGTGGTTTGATCTTTCCTTACTGAGCTGCCCATATTTTCCTCTTTCTTGCAGGCTCTTTCCACATTAATAGAAAACAGAAGGTAGCTCTCTTGTGCCCTGCAACATCGTCCCTGATGTGGCAGCTCAAGCAGGCTTAGGCATGCAGTATTAACTCCAGTTTATGGTTGGCTACATGCTCTCAGAAGCATGCTGGACAACCTTTAAGGATAATTGAGATGATCGGTTTGCTTCTGTCTGTGTAAGGTTGCTATATGAATGGCAGAAGTGAGTTGATCTGCTCCTCACGCTACTCATTCTGTTAGTCTTGAAGAGCAGACACTGGATGAAGCTAGAAGCATAAACTCAAAACAACTCCACAAGTTTTTATTTATGTGTAACTATGTTTAACATGTAATTTTTTCCAGGAAAATCCTATCAATAACATTTTCTTTTGGAATACTCTTAAGATCTGAATTCCAGTGAGTTAATTTCCTAGTACAACTCCTTTGTTGGTCTGACTGTATGAAAAGTTTCCTATGCCTGTAGCTCTGGCCTGCTTTATGATAGAACTGCAGTAAGGACAGGGAGACTGACTTGACGCTCTTCTTTGTGATTATTTTTCACACTCCTCTGATGGCTTCTGGGAAGCATGGGAGTGGCGTCAGCAGGATTTGGATTCAGAGGGGGCAAAAATTAATCTTGAGTCTTAAGAAAAAGATGATAGAAGGAAAAAACCAAACTGGAAGACTATTAAGGAGCAGGGATCAGAGTTTGGAGTGGAGGGAGAGAGGGCCTGACTGTGCAGAGTAGTACCACTCACTGTGGTAGAGGAAAGAAAATAGGGAAGAAGAGGTGGCACTAGTGATAAAACAAGATAAAGGAGGATAGAAGCTACCTAATAAAAAGGCTGGTAAAAGAGTACAGATATGGTCTGGAGACAGTGACTGAGTGAGAACTGAAATGGAAAGAGAAGTTGGGTAATGATGGACTGTGAGGAAAGGACTGAAGGGAGAAAACTAGAGGAACAAAAGCATGGAGGCAAAGGGAGAGCGGATTGCGTGGAGAACAGTGTGAAGAATTAATGGCACTAGAACAAGACAAGTAGTGGATGGAGTCAAGCCTGAGAGGATCAAGTAAAAGTCGTATGTTCGTTAATGTATCTCCCAGTTGTGCCCAAATTGATATTCCTGTGCCTCATACTGCTCTGCTCTCAGCCAAATCCATAAGCACAGCATGTTTATTTTAAAGCAGAACCAACAAGATGATAACAGAACTATCAGCTTTTCCATCCATTCAACACATATTCTATTTCCAGCTATGAACATAAATATTATCTCACCATATGACTGATGTACATTACTGTTCTGCTTTTGTAAAAACCTTGAAATTTATCCAGGCAAAAAAAGGGGCTAAAAGAACATCCTTAGAGCTGCACAAATTAACACTCAGAAGCTACAAAATGCTGGAATTACAGCAGCCCACAACACAGTGTAGCATAGTCTTTGAGCCGTGGATTATCATTTCTTTTTCATGTGCCTTGTTCAGTGAACAGGATGAACTGTCCTTCATTGCAGACAAACTGATTGATGTATTGCCTTTTTACTTGTTCAGTGTGTGGCCCCAGACCTCTATTAAAGTTCTTCACTAAAGACATCTCCTCTTGAGCTCTTCTGTTTTTTTAAAAACCTTAATTTATTTTCTTGTGTTTCTACAAGATGAGGGTATTCCCCTTCTCATTCACAGAGAAGTAGACAGATATTAAGGGAAGAAGCATTTTTGGGTTACCCAGTCTAGGTCAAGTAGGAAATGATTTTTTAGACTGTGTCTTCAAATGGTTCTTGATACAGTTCCACAATGAAAGTGCACTTAAAATTGCAACTGTGACTACCAGATTCTTCTGTAAATTAAAGTCCAGATTCTCAAGCTGGATATTGAGGGAGCACTTGTGAAAAATCTCTTTTAAGTGATTTGCCCGCTGTTGCACTGGAATTACATAGCAGACAGAAGGCTTCAGCTCCTCAGTCCTCCATTGCCTCAGGCAAGACCATCCTTCACTCCTCTACAGCTTCCTACCTGAAATGTTATGCAAACTGGGGAACAGATTAGTGAATCAGATAAACCCTGGGACAAAAGCCCACCTGTTGCACTAGTAATTCTGATACATCCCTAGGACAATTACACTGGGAATGCATTTAAAGAAGGATCAGCAAAAAAATCATGATTGCTTGATTTTATGCACAACAATATATTGGTATAATGAAATACATGTTCTAATAGGAATTGCATACAGTTGAACAAATAACTATTTTTCGAGCATCTCCTAACTTTTGATGGATTTATCCTGTAAACTTAAAAGGGCTTCCTCTATGTTGCATTTATTTTAAATTAGAATGTCCACAAGAGGAGCTGTTCTGGACTAGCTATTGAAAAATAACTCATTCTGCACCAGCTATGTTACCCAATTTTCCCACGTGGACTAGGATAAATTTTATGTATTTGTAATGTAAAACCTCTTCTTTGTCTTCCTCCTACAAGTATGTCTACATGAGAAAATTTACTACTGACAGAGCAATAGCAGTATATTTATATCACTATAATTATATCTGTATCTATATGCAGATATTTTCATTCCAGAATAAAAGTATTCCCGCTGGGAGTTATATCAGCATAATTTTACCACTATAGCCCTACTAGTAATTTCCCCATGTAAAAGATCTCTGAAAAAAATCTAACCAAGATTTTTTTCACATCTCTCCTTGCATGACAGTTTCTCTAAGCCCTTCATAAGCTTGCATCAGTTGCATATTTTACATTACCAATATGGCATAAGCTATAGTGTTTGTTTACTTAGAATATATACATGGAGTATCATAGAACAAGATCACCCAAATCACTTGGATTTTTGCAGATGTGCAAAAACTGTTAATGCTTCTTATGTATACTGTCAACCTGTGGTTTTTGCTATGTGAAGACCAAGTTAGTGCTGAAAAGGTAATAGCAAAGACTCTGAACAGTGAGATCTGGATAAAGGGCTGTTCAGGTCAGCTGTTATATTCCTAACACTGGAACTCAGTTATTTCACTGCAGTGTGCTTCTCTCTTCTCCCCTACATGTTCCAGTTCATTCTTGTTTAAATGTTGCAAGCTTTTTCTGGCAAGAAAAGTCTCTCACTCTAGATTTGTGTAGTATTAGGGTTTGTAAAATGGTTTGCTATATCAACCAAGCAAACAAACAAGCAGCTTAACCAAAAGTAGGAGTACCTGTTTGCCCACCAAATTCTGAGAAATGTAATTCATTATACTGACTGATTCAAAAATGTGTAATTTCCAAAAAATGTAAACTACATTTCAGTTACAATAATTGCCCTCATGAGTCAATTAATGGCATTTTAATGACCATTTTCAGCATCGATTAAGATTTTTAAAGGCATGTTTACCTTAAGCCCCATCCATGACAGCACTTAGTAATTCTCACTGGTGAGAGTCAGTCTATTTAGCAATATACAATCTACTATAAATAAAACAAACAAAAGGAGGGAGAACAGATTGGGAAACTCAGCAGTGAGGAGAACAAACAGAGGGGAGAACTAAGGAGAGCCAGGGAGCAATACTTACTGCTGACTAACTGGCCAACACTCAAAGCTGAAGAGGAGGAGGATGAGGAGGAAGAAGAGGAAGCCTGACGCACTGGGCTTTGAGACATAGATGCTTGACTGTGAGCCAAATGCAGGAGATTGGATTGTGAGGCTGCTTGTCCCACTTGCGTCTGGGAGGGCTGATGGAGCTATATGTTAAAATGTAAAAATAGGTATTTAGAAAGTGAAGCAGTAATAGAAAACTTTCAATGCACCATCTCACCCATCTACTTCTGGGGAACAAATCACATAGGAGCATTAAACACCATGGGCTTTGTTCATGTTACAGTGTTACAGTAGGAGGAATCTGAGCTGTTTTGAGTATTTTCTTTCCAGTTTTACCCGGTTCAACTGGATACTTAATCTAATTAGAAGCTAAATACTTTTTTTGAAATGGGTGATAAGAGACCTATGACATTCACAGCAAGATTCTGATTTAGTAAATACATATTCTTACCTGTTTTCTGACTCATGAAACCAGACTTTTATTCCCTACATGGATTCTCATAGAAATCAGGATTGTTTCACAGAGATCCTTTCATACTGCAGGACCAGGGCCAGGAAGAGTGGGAATGGGGAAAAGGACATAAACTGAGCCAAAATCCCTTTCCTACAGGAAGCAATGATTTGTTTTATGAAGATCTAGCAAACAAACAAGAATCATGCAAACGGATAAGTCATCCAATACTAAAACACACAGGGAAACTTCTGGGCCCCATTCACATCAGGATTGTATCCAGTAAGACACGTCTAAAAAGTCTAGTGAGTATGGTAGATGCAAATGATACACTGTGATACATGAATCTGACTTTCTAAAAGTTTTTTAAACAAATATTACAAGAGTGTATTCTTTGTTTTTTCACTAGGGGAGTGGAAAGAACCATGAATCCATTCTGCCTATGGTATGATTTCATGTGGGGTTGAAATCTAGGAACATTCTTTGGTACTGATTTTCACATAAAACTCAGAAAATTCAAAGGGCAGTCTCTCTACAGAATGAAGGCACACAATGGACTTTACAGTTTTGAATTGTGTTCTAGTAATCCAGTACAGCCTTTTCAGAGCATAAGAATACAATAATACAGTACCGATACACTCTGGTGACTGCTGCTTATTATACCTTTATTTTATGTTGATTCTTGATACTGATCAAAAAAGATAGTATAAATATTCTAAAAAGGCTTCACCTCACTGCAGCTGTTATCTGCATTTTCTACAAGGGGAAAAGATAAAGACCTATTTGGCCTTGCTTGAAGTCGGTAATTAAAATCTACTTCTTGAATGCTAAGGAGTATGAATTTTTCTCTTTTGATATCTAACTGAAAAAACTACTTTCGAAAAGGAGTTACATTCATTAGTAACACTCAAATTATATGCATTATCCTCCCAGCACACACAGAAATGTCTGATGCTAAGTAGACAACAAATTGTATAACACTATAGATAAAGGTATCTGTTCAGATTCAAGATGACACTTTCTGTGGAATATGTATGAACTATTTTAATGACAATATTCCTTTTAGAGCCTGTTTAAGAATGGAAAAAATTTCAACTTCTTTTTCCACCTTCTACATGGCATAATATAACAGAAAATGAAGAAAGAAACTTTGATTTAACCTGTAATAATAATAATGATAATTATTTATCTGACCACTTTTAGTGTATTCTGACTTCCTTGTGGATTAATAAAAAAAAGCATCTTTTTATATCAAGGATTTTTTTTATCAAGTACATTTTAAAAAATACAACATGCCACTTTATCAAGGGGATAACAGTTGAGAAGCTGATTAAAAGGCTTCCAGTTTTCAGACTCATGCAAGCAGTGAGAATCTTTAAAAAAATTCTCTAAGGGCTGAATTTTATCGACAGAGAATTCCCAACCCAGAATGTCTACTTTTATAGTATCTTCTCCTAGGGAAACATCCCACTGTGATGGTTGGCCTCTTCTGAGCACTGCAGAAGTGGACTGCCTACCCATCCATTATACTCATATCACATCCAGACTGCAGCTTTCAGAAACAAGCAGGTGTTTGGGGTCTGGGTCTGTTTTCTGAGGGAATCTCTGGTGAAACTAAAGATTTCAGCACAGGCAAGGGAAGATAAGTACAGTATTTAGATCAGTTAGATGCTTTCACTCTATCTGGAACAGTCTAAGAGATGTTAGAGCTTATCTGTGAGGATGGAGGAGCAAATACAGCAGCTATCTTTAAAGAGAAAGATCTGCAAAATTATAGTCCAGTCAACTGAACTTCAACCATGGAAAAGTACTGAAGAAAATAATCAAACAATTTGTAAGCACCCGCAAGAAAACAAGGTAGCAACAGACAACATGGATTGTTAGGAACAAACTGTGTCAAACCAATCTGATCTCCCTCTAAGACAGGGTAATTGGCCTTGCAGACAGGGAAAAAGCAGTAGGTGGTTTGACTTTACAAGTGTCTCGACACTCCCTCATGTGACATTCTTTATAACTTAAGGAAGCATAGTTTAGGTGAAATTGCTGCAGAATGAATGCCGAAGTATTTGGAGAACAAAACTGAGGATGAGATATCTGTGGAAACAGAAGTGTGCATGCATGGTGCTTCACAGAAGTCTGTCCTCATTCTGCACTACTCAATATTTTCTTAAAGACATGGATGACTGAACAGAGAATACTAAATTTACGCGCTGATGACACGCTGGGAGGAAATTTTGACAGGTTTTGGACTACAGGATTAGGAATCAAAATGTTTCTGTGCATTTGAACATGCTGTCTGCAATCCTGTGGTGTTGCAAAAGTAAAGGCAGTTCCCATGCCAAGCCATGTGAGTGGGAGTAGATGTTGGTAGTGCATGTGAAGTGCACCTTCTTTTCTACTGAGCCTTGGAAAGACCTCTGCAGAGGGGGATGCCATGTCCACAGCTAGGTTCCAGACTTCAGAAAAATCTATTTAACTAAGTAGAGTTAAATAATTAGAATGGCTGAAGGCTTGGGAGTTAACTGAGGCTTGTGATGACACCTGTAATGAACTGGTCGTGTTTAATCTAAAGGAAGGATGACCAAGAGGGATGTGATGCCTGCTTTGAATACAGACATAGCTAATGAAAAGAGGAGATAATTATTTTGTCTTACATTTTATAATGGAGAGAATGAGGCCTAGTTATCTGGAAGGTTCAAATTAGATGTTGGGAAAAGCTATCTAACATGGCAGTGAAACACTGGCATAGATTACTGGTGGAATCTGTGGGTTTCTATGACAGTGTGGTCAGGACCAAATAAGCTAAAAACTGGAATAGATACTCCAACAGATTAGACTGGATAATCTCTTGAACCTTGACCTTCCACACATAATTTTTTTTATGATTCTACACCATTTCCCATCAGCATTTCTCAGGGAGATAGCAAATACAACATTTTCCAGCTATGTTACACATACAGTCACTGAACATTTCAACTATTGAGCATGTGCACAATAAATCTAAAGCCTCCATGAAGCTCTAGAATGAGAAGACACTGCATTTTTCAGCTCTGCATGCAAGGCATGCACTCAGTCAGCACAACAGATCACGTGCACAATATGATGGTTGGGTCTAGGAAGTGTTTGAGTCTCTGCACATGTTTTGTACAATGCATGTATTTTTAAAATAACTGGAATACCCAGAAGCTTGGCAACTTTGTTGCTGAAGGTCCAGAAATATTTAAACAAATACAAGAAATCTCAAAATTTAGCTGGGCAGAAGGAAAATGGCTAGCGAAGTTTGGATTCACAGTAGTCCTAGATGTGACAGCAACATATAAGGGATATTTACAGGTTGGTTTCTAACTCGCTGCTTGTGAGGGATAAGTGAGCAATGGGGTTGAAGAGGCAGAAGAGTCACCTTAAGGCCTGACCAGAGACTGAGGGAGGATTCCATCTTTAACTCCCTACGTAATTTCCAGCACCACCTCTGCTTTACAGACATGATGGTTGAGCTGTAAATGTCCTGCTTAAAAGACAATTATAATTATCTATGGCATGAAATTGCATCAAAATACTCTCTCTTTTCATCCACTATAATTTCTACTCCAGAAATAGCCTTAAGGAGAGGCAACGATTAGATTATGAATTAGATTCTAGATGACAGAATCAATTTGAACTTGCAATAGCAGACTTTTCCCAATTTTGGACACGTATATATGATATGAATTATATTTATGACTGTTGTGCATTTTCCATTTAAAGACAGAAGGAGGCACAGAAATTACAGAAGCAGTTGCTGTAAGTGCCATTCTGTGTAGGTGGATATAGTAGAAATGCCAGAATGATGACTGTATGCAACAGTGATCAGTATCTGGCAGCAATACGTGTATGCACGCTGCAGTTAGAGGAATGAAGTGAACATGAGAAGTGGAAAGTGCATCATAATACTTTATAAGAATAAACTGAAAACTGCAAAGGGCCTTATTCATATTTCTTTTACATGAGATTTACATGTTGCTGTCAATGGTGAAGGTAGTATTAACTGATAATTGCAGAGGTAAAGAATGAATTAGGTCTGTAAGACTGAATTTTCTTCTTAAATTATACATGTAGGATATTCCTATGCCTGGGATGGTTGACTGGAGTTCTGTATTAAAGAGATCAGAGATGTTGTTCTCTGCATCCAGAAAGCTGCGCATTAGTGATAGTGTAACACAGTATTTTGCATAAAATAGGGAAGAGAAAGAAACTAACAGGAAATCTAGAAAACTTTTGACAGAATATTGCCCTGTATCATAACAGAGCTGCTACTTGGTTTTACAGAGAGTCTGGACAAACAGCAAGGGGAAAATATGGACTTAATGGAAAGGAGAAGAAAATAATGAGCTTAGATTGCAGTAAGGGAAGCTAGGGTCAGGCATCAGGAAGACCTTTTGAATGCTAAGGAAAGGGGCCTAGGTTGCCTAGGGATGTCAGGGAACCTCCATCACGGAAGATTTTTAAGAACAAGCTAGACAAACATCTGTCAAGAATGATATAGGGACAGCTGATCCTGCCTAGGGGGAGGAGATGGACTACATGACCTCTTCAGGTCCTTTCCAGTCCTATTTTTCTATGATTCAGTGAAAAGGAAATCTGAGAAATGAGGAAACACAACAAATTAGAGAAGACAGAGGTGAAAAAGACAAGTATAACAAAAAGGGCAGAAGAGATGAAACTAAGAGGAATGGTACAAAGAGCAAGAAATACATTTTAAGCAACCCCCTTTATGTTATAAATAAAGATTTTCAATTTTTTCTGATGTCACCTAGTTCATCCTGGCAAATACGGACATTAACTGTAGTAAAGATTAAAGTCCATGGAAGGTCTGAAAAACAAATATCTTGATATAAAATGACACTCCCAAACACTTTGAAATTCCATGACAATGTAGTAGTAGTTTAAGTGTTTCATTCTTCTATTTTTCCTGCGAATGGAGTCCTCTGCTCTGTATACGTTCCCTAATATGTTTCCTAGAATACATTTGATTTTGAGAAAGAGTAATGGTGTGCTGAGGACACTGCAGGATTCAAGAGCACCATGGCAGATGAAGTCTGTTTTCAAACCTACTCACACTGCACAAGCAGGCATGGGCTTCGAACGGGTTTCCTTAAATCTTCTAACAAATGGAAAGAACAAGTTAATACAGATATCCCCATCATTCTTGCCAAATCCCTTTCACAGTCAGCTCTGCCAGAGTATTTCACAAATACTGCATCCCATCACCCTAATTTAGATTACTCAAATAAATTCAAGTAAGTGCATATATGAATCTAAATATGGAAGGTATTTGATACTCAATAAGCATCCTCTTTCTCAGTATAGTATAATATAGTATAGTACATATAGTATAAAATGTGTCTATACACACTGCTTAGACTGACAGAATAGGTACATTTGGAAACTAATATAAAAGGTCCTTAGATTCACACTGGCTGTGCGCATACTCCGCCCAAAATGAAGAGTGTACTGTGGACATAACTGGGGGCAGGACTTTGACAGCATCTGCTGAAGTTCTTTCAAAGCCTTTCTACAGAACCACAACTACTTTCAAAACACACTGTAGTTGAAGGTCTTTAAACTTGCTAAATGAGGTTGAGAATATAGCTAGACTTATGTAAAAGATATAATTTTATATGCAAATCAGGCACAGAAGTAATTTTTTTTACCCCTTTCAGGAAGGATATAATGTCAATATAAGAACAGTATTATTGACAATACATTAATGACTAATTATAAATTATTTATCAATTAATATTATTAATAATGTAAATATTACAAGAGTATTATAGTAACAGTTTTAAATGTGTAAGTGCATAATTCAAAGGTAACCCGCATATTCCTACAGTGAACAGCATTTTATGCTTCCTATGCCTCAGTTGCTTAGAATGACACAGGTAATGTAGCAATGTCTTCCTATTCCCAAAGGTTTGGTGCAGTTATATGGACTTTTTTAAAGATATCCTTCTCCTACAAGTGCTGATGCCACAAAGAAAACTGGTCAGGAAGAGACAGAAGTTACAAGTCAAGTGTTGTGCTGTGGCATGGAAAGTCTGATGTAGTCCCTTGTACTAGTAAATAGTCTAGTAATCTTGACTTTCAAAGATCTAGTAATTTATCCATAGATGACATAGAATTATGCAATGATGATGGTAAAGGAAAAGAGACAGAAGCGAGAAAAATTGTCACCCTCATCACTGAAAGTCATATAAAAAGCAAAAGAAAAACAAAGTTGGATTGAGACAACACAGTTTAGTGACTATATTGAAACATAGAGAAAGAAGAGTGCATTTTTCATAAAGCAAGACATCATCAAAGCTATAGGAGTATTGCAGAGAGGAAATGATTGAGAGCTGGTTAGATTTTAATGGGAGAGAATAACAAAGGAGTTGTGATAACAAGATGGTAGGGTGTTGTTACGATTCGATTTAAACCCAGAAAAGCAAAGCAAGCTAAGTCTCTGAGCATAAACTGGAAAGAACTTAGAAGGTTCAAAATATCCCCAGAAACAAGATTAAAACCAAACGAGGTTAGATGTTGTTGCCAAAAATTGATGTATTTTATTTAATAGTAGAGAGGTAAAGAGAAGGGAAGAGAAAAGAGAGAAAGAAATAGAAAAAAGAAGTGTGGGTGGGGGGTGGGGGAACAGGGAGAGGTGACAGGGGTTAGGTGGAAGCATATCACCCATCCAAGGGTCCCAACGATGTCTCGTTGCTCCCTTCCATCTGGTCTTCTGGTGGTGAGGGTCCCCCATCACCACTGTGGCCACGCCGCTACATGCTGCCACACCACACACCGCCACACGCCAAAGAGTACAGAACTCCGTGGATTAATATACACTTTGGGCCAGGTGGGAATGCCCACGTGTCTTTCTTGCAGGGGCCAGCTTGACACACTGTCCCTTGCAACACTGAGGGTCTGTTGCATCATCTCTGGTGCAGGGTCTGGGGACCACTTTGAGGGGGGTCCTGTGATGGGCCATGTCACCCCCTTCTGCTGTGGATAAACTTCCTCCCCCCTGGTGAGGACCCCTCAGCTGGGCTCCTCTGCACAGGGGAGGATGGACAGTCTCTGCACCTCTCACCAGAGGTGTTTCCGACACACACCCAAAGCCTCTCCTCCCTCCCACCCTTCGGTGGAGGGTGTGTTTGAGCCTGGCAGCTGATAGCCCTGGGGCTGTGGTCTCCACCCTGGAGGTGTTAAGCCTGTGCTTTGTGAATGTCCCCAGCCCTGAGTTGTTACTTTATCTTATGTTCATCAGGGAGCAGTGTAAGGCCTCAGTCAGGGCCCCATTCAGGGTGCGGTAGTCTTCTCTGCAGCTTTTGGAATACAGTTTAAAAAGTTTAAAAAGTCCTTTAAGAAAATGTTTAAGTCATAAAACATAATATTTCAGTCTCTGACAGATGTTTGTGGCAGGTTGAGATTGAAGAAAGAGAACATCTAACAAGAAATTTGGCAAGCAGATATACAAGAATCACCACAGACCCATCTGAGAGCTATCTATGTCTTTTCAACAGTTAATCTGGAGCATGATAGCCAATGACAACAAAGATGGGGAACTGAAAATGTAGTAAAATGCTGCCTAGTAGCTCATTTTACTCTGTTAGAATTGGCAGAAGCCCAAAGCTGGTAGTGCTCGATGACATGATGAAGTATGAAAAGTTCTGGCAGGCATTGTAGATAAAACAAGACTAAGGACAACTGGGACTACAGTCCCGATTTAATGAAGCTAGTATGTAGAAAGAAAGAGCCAGGAAAGACTGAGAAGGGAACCTGCTTTATGAGGTACGCCAGAGAACAATAGAATGTCCAGAAGTTGCTACTGTATGGACAAGAAAATAGTTATGAAAACACCAATTATTAGGAAAGCTGTTTAGGGAATTCATAAAGAAGAATGTGTTCGAACCCCAGTCATCACTGGCAGCTGGATTCTTCTTGGTCAATTTCGCTCACCTTAGAACAAATTGACAATTCTAAAATAGCTATCCTAGCCCTCTCTCATGTCAGTGGAAACAATAGATATGTTAAGATACCTACTAGAGATCAACCTATCCAAAATTTTTTCTGTTTTGACATCTTGAGTTTTCCACTGGACATGCATATGTCTCCTTGTCTATGTCTATACAGGAAATCCAGTTAACTAGCTCCTCTGTGATACCGGATACCTAACTCCTCTATGACTAATTTAAGCAAGGTGAACCCTTTCCTAAATTTCGTAAGACTGCAGTTCACGGTTCAAGATCTTCTGTCAGCTGTGCTGGTGTTAAGGTTGTGTTGTTAGTGATATGAAAGAACACCTTGAAACAAATTTTTCAAATCTGATAGTAAATGATAATGCTAACAAGCTTTTACAACAAATTCATCTGTTCTCAAAAACAATGTCCCTTTAGCCATGCAACCTACATTTTGACAAAATTCCTCTTGAGAGGCATGGAGGAAGTGCAGAAGTTAAAGTTACAAGGTACTCTTCTATTATGGGACACAAAGAGCTTATAAAGCAAGAAACACAAAATTAGAGAACAATTTTATTATTTCTTTTTCAAGAAAGGAGACTACAGGTAGAGAACAAAGGATTTATACCAAATTTTTGAATGATTTTAGCAACCAGCAAGGAAATAGGGTGAATAATGGCAAAGTGGAATCTGCAGGAAGAACACATGAATTTCTTCAGTTAGTACAGAATAGCATGAAAAACTTACAAATCCTGTTTAGAACCTGCCAGGGGAGTATTATGACAGGTAGTAGATCAGTGCAAAGTGATTCACATCAAAAGGAACCATTTTAGTGACACACATAATAATAATAATCAGGGAAGCAAAGATGTATTATGGTGGATACATCTGCTTATTAAGTAAAACTGTTCAATGAGCAGAGATAGAAAAAGAAGGCTGTTAGGCTGTTTTGAGACAAAGAAAGAAAATAATGCTGAAAATATTATAATGTTATGTAAAACAGGGATACATCCTCACTGTGACCATGGCATTCAGTTCTGATCAAAAAATCTTGAAGAAATTAGTGTGAAAATGGCTGGGAGATGAATGGCAAAAGTTATTAATGGCAAAGAAAAACTTGTTTATGAGCAGAGATAAAATGGACGCAGACAAAAACAGGAGTGCAAACAGCTGCCTGCTTTAGAAAGCCATTGCAATTTCTAGGAGAATTCTTGGTGTGTGCACAGATGCTGCTTAGATTAGCAAAATCTTGGAAAATAGTAAAATACCTGAAGTTTTACCTACTTGGTTCAATATGGAGAGGAACAATCCCTCCTGTGGGTAGTTTAAAGAACATAAAAAACCCATCTATTTATACTTAAATACAGGAAGAACAGGACTACATCAGACTCACTTGTGTACATTGCAAAGCAACCTATTTACAGCGCAGAAAAAGAAGCACTGTTTTACACTACATGTAAGTATTCTATGAACTCATTTTCATGAGGAAACATTGAGGTTTTAGTCTTCCAAATCTGAAAAAGTTGTATGAATAAATAACGCATGTAGTCTACATAAGTAAAGCTGACTAAAAACAATATCTGAGGCATTTAAGTCTTCAGTCATCTGGGAGAAAGTAAGCACTTGCATGCATTACTTAGCAACTGGAGCAGTTTACAAAGGTTCAATTATTGTGACTCAGCTAACAAGCAGCAGCTCACTATCATTGCTTGTAATCACCTCTTTTACTCCTGAAGTACTTAGTTTCCAAGGGAATGACAAGTTGAAAGTCAAACTAGGATTATCTGTAACTGGAACATTTTTGCTACATTATTTATTTCCTGCATTTATTTCTTCATGTCATGCTAAAATCTTTCCCATAACTTGTGTTGTAATCTTTCCCCCTGCTGAAGCTTCTTTCATCAAGTTACAAGACACCAAATGCTGTGTGACACTATTGTAAAAAACATTTTGAATTCCTGCTGAGCCCTCTGATTTGAAGCACTCACTCAGTTCTGTTGAAAATGATATTTTTAACCATATAACTTAATGCTATCATTAGCCAAATGCTACAGTTAGTCTAAGTCTCTATCCAGGCAATAAAATAAACCCGGGATCTCCTTAAACTTCGAGCAAATCTTCTCAATTTTCAAATGATACAACAGCTTGTATAGTACTAGATCAATTGTTTTTCACGGTCCATCAGCATTATTCCTATGAAGAATCTAGGTCTCATATACCTTTTGTTCTCCCACTGAAATTCATGGCAAAATTGTCTCTGACTTCTTTCAGTAAAACCAGAAGAGCCAGTAGAGGGAGCACAAATACATAGAAATAATTTTCTGTGGCTGCTATAAAAATGTACTATTTTTTCATATAGTATTTGCACTACATTTTTCCCCCCTCCGATCAAAAATACTGTCTTGATTAAACTTCAAGAAAGGCTGATCCAAGGTAAGAAGACTGTGTTGTTTGGTGGCCCTTCTTGCAACCCCCAGGACCTCCGGATTCTGTGTAAGAAAGAGGCAGAGGCTGAACCCTGTGAAAATAGTATTGGCAAAATAATGTTTTCTACCTCCATAGCACTGCTGGGCAGACAAGCTTAATGAGGAGCATCTTTGGGTCTTGGACATAACCAGTTCTCTGCAGACTAATATTTCTGCCAGCTGATTGCTGCACATGAGCACACAAGTTGGGTGAACAAGTACAATGTGGCTAAACAGTGCTTTCTGCTTTGCACCCCTGCTCATTCAGCAAGCTGCAGGTTTCAGAGTTTGTCCCTTTATGTGACCCCAGTGCCATGAGCTGTGCAGAAAATGTTACACCTCTGTGCCCTCTCTGCCCACTGACACTACTGGCAGACATTGCCTGGAAGAGGTTGCTTTGAACACAGAAGGTGTGTCGCTCTGCATGTGAGAATGTCTCAGGCAATAATACAGGTCCCTTATCCTCCTCTTTACGTCTAAATTTCTTGAGTTTCAAATGGGATCTCAGGGTTGCTATGATTTTTGAGTGCTTCCCCCATAATGGAGGAAAAGGTCCCATCCCTTCAGGGGACTGGCGCAAAAAAATACACCATCCCACACACCCCCAGGAAACCAAAAGTAAACTGCTGAGTTTCATATTCCATTGAGAGGCTTTCCTGTGGTGGAGAACATGAAGCCTGCCCTCAGATCCATCCAGCTTTGTTGAAACCACGTTTATGCAACCATTGCAAAAGCATTTGCCAGTAGTGCAAGTACACTCCCACTAAAGAAAAGAGAGTTAGATAAATGACAAGTGCTTTGGAAAATGCCTATGCTAGATACCACAGAGGATAGGATGCGAAAAAAGCAGGTAACCAATGGGATGTGAAATGTTTTCAGAACAAACAAAAAAAGTGACCTTAGAGATCCATTGATTTTCTACTTCCAAGTAAGAAAAAAAAAAAGATAAAATCATTGGTTTGGAGTTCAGGTGGCCTGGGATTCTCAGCAGCATACAAGAAGCTGCTCCCTGTGCCTGGAGGAGTCAGCAGGAATGTCAAACAAACACTACCAGCAGAAGGAATGCTAAGCCGAATATTTAAGTGAGGGACATTTTTGTAAGTACCTCTTTGGTAATCACATTTGATGTATTTTCTGCCCTCAGTTTCCCCTCTTTCAGAGAAAAAAGGTGGGACTACAGTTTCTTGCTCTACAGATGTAGGCAAAACTAATGGATTTGGCTCTAGAGTAGTATAACAAGAACTACAGAAGTGTTTTTGGACCTCACTGGATCCATCCTTAAGTCTGTCAGCTACCTGCTACCTTATACTGAGTAATAATTTCCCCAGAATACCTTCTGTCTACCCAATTATACACAATCATATCTGATTTTCCAGTGAGGAAATCTAATAGGATTTTCTATTTTTCCTTGTTTTCCCTGCATGTTCCAAATAATTTCAAGCCCCAGTTCACTAGGTGACCACTAAGGGACTGAACATAGGCCAGATGGGTCTCCTCTGGCTCATATTCCTATCGCATTTTCACTGCAGAAAACATCTCAGTTGGTCTTATACTGACCTTGAAAAGAAAAGAAAAAGAATAACTGGATAATCCTTGAATGTATAAATAAATTATGTAATGCAACATTATTAATTACTACATATATTGTATGCAGTAATACACCAGGCAGGACTGAGTTAATTTTTGTTATTAAAAATGGTAAAGAAGTGGGGGTATTTAGAGAGGCCATGAGAGTGTCTGTGAGGAGCAGAAAATTTCTGTGTATCTGTTTTGATAATCATTCAGGCTACAGACACTTTACCTGCTGGCCTGGTTTGAGCGGCGATAGTGTTATTCCCTGGGTATTGATCACTGGGAGTATCTGGTTGCCGATGACAGTGGCGATGATCTGACCCTGGGCATTGGTCAATAACTGTGGAGTGATCGGCTGCACCTGAAGTCCCTGAGCTCCACCTGCCGCCTGGTTGGACGGGACTGGATTAGGCATCAGTGGGATTGTTCCAATAATCTGGAAGAAACAACACAGGGAGAATGCATGCACGCCACATAATACTTGCCTTGTATGCTGCATGTTGAATCAAACTTAGGTAAAAATAGCACAGAGAGACTGGTAAGACAGGCTGAGGGTGGGAAACAGTAATTCCTCTACTGGGGTGATGAGGACTTTCCAATTCATTTGCCATGTCACATATCACCTGTACATTTTGCCACTGTCCACTGTCATCTGCAACAAATCTGCTGTGGTTTAAGAGCGTATGAAACAAGTGCTGGGCCACACTCTGGGCCGTGGATCACAGTTTGTTTCCACTATTCATTTTAACACACCGTGAAATAGATAAAGTATCAGTGTTTTTGTCTTGATTTCTACATCATCCATATATAATGTTACTAGGGGTGCTCGTGTAATTTTACTTGATCTTCTGATACCTGGTACTCTAGATGACCACCTATTACTCCCATGAGATCTCAGGAAGATACAAAGGGATACTGGTACCTTTCAGGGAATGTCTTATTAAGATACGTCCATAAAAATGCAGCTGGTTTTGGATGACAGCTATGAAGTACGACACAACAGGGGGCTGATGTTAGATAAAATATATTAGCTAACATTTCTGGGGCAAGTAGTTTCAGAAAGAGACACTTGTGACATCTCAGACTTGAGAATACAGTGATTTCCTAGAGTGTGAATGTGCCTGTAAAACTAATATTAGGATGAATGTCAAACAGATGTCGTAAGAAAGCTTGTCAGTCAACAAGCTGCTAGGCTGAAAAAAGTTATGCTGTTGCAAGATTCTTTTTACAAGTATTAGAGAATCTGAAATAAACTTCTGATGAAACTTGGGCCTAAACCCAAACTTTTTCTTTTTTTTCCAAACGGCAACATACGAAGCTGAAGTCATAGGACTGCTGCAACAGGAAAAATAAAAATAAAAAAAAGCATAGCACATCTCTATTTCCTTTACCGTATCTCCCCTCTCTTTATCACAGCCTCCCAGAAAATATCTACCCTATTATAAGACTTCCAGTCTTCCCTTTCCAGAAACCTTGCTTCTTCCTCTTTATCCTCAGCATTCACCCCACTGCATTGTCCCTTTTGACTCCCATCAGTATGATCCCAATTGTCCTGTGTACCCGACCACATATTGACCTGCTGAGAAAGAGGGTGGATTATGACTTGAGTTTTCCTTCTTTTTCCTCAGTGGAGATAGAAACAGGGTAGTTTTCCTTAGTCTGTCTGCTGGTTCTCATTCAATTTAGGAGCTTATTTTTTTTAGACCTCTTTGTTTCTGAAAAAATTTATAGAAATTAATCAGCTGATTCAAAGACATTAAGTAGGTATGGAGGGCTGGATGGATGGAAAGAGAAAGAGAAGTATACATAGTACTAGTCACAGACTAGTTTCCTCATGAAAATAGGCTGAAGTGTTCCTATTTGAAACTCAAAAGCAAGTTTGTTCCCCAAACAAACTTATAAAACAAAACACGTAACATTTCTATTGATTTCAACAATTAATTTATATTATATCAATGGAACCCATACAATACAGTGTAAAAATAGCTCTAAAATAATTGTTTAGTGAAAACATCAGTTAGCTTTTTGGGCAGATGACTAAGTTGCTTTGTGCAAGTGCGAAGTAGAACAACACTGAATCTCTTGCTATGGATATAAAATGAACACAGGTGTGAAGTGTGTGGTGAAGAGTAACAGAGATATGTGAAGATATCTGCCTACTGAAATCATCAGAGGTGATACACAACAACCCCAGAAAATTAATTCTTAAAAAAGCATCATGCAAAGATATCCAAATAATTCAGGCATAGGTGGAGGGGCAGGTGGCTGTTGTCACCCTCTCCATTATTAGGCTAAGATATGACTCTATTGAGTGACAGGGTCCTAATGAGTGACTGCTCCTTCAGCAGTCACACCCAATGATGTGCCTCGAGGTAAGCTCAACCATGAAGTACTGGGTGGCAACCTAAACTGACTCCTGGAGCAAGAAGAGTGCACTTGGTTAGCTATGGCAGCTCAGGTAACAAGTGGTAGGTGCTGAAGTTATCATTGATTTACCAAACTTGCCCAGTTAGAAGGACTTAGCATGGGAAGGCCAGAGAACTGTAAAGGAAAGCAGGACAGCTCTCCTGTGGGAGAACCTGATAAAAAGGCAAGCCCAGCTACTAAGCTGTATTGTAAGACCTGCATATATCAAGACTGTTCAAAAGACTGTAAAGATACAATTTAAGTTCTTAATGCATTGCTAAAAGGTAGACAGATCAATGAAGATTATTACCCCCATTTTACAGAGCATGAAAGTGAAGCACAGTGAAGCATATTCAGAGTTAGCCTTCTAAGCTGAAATTTCCTGAGAGGTTCTCTTGGCAGATCACAACGCTTTTATTTTTTGTGGTTTTTTTAAGGTATCCCTAGCTGAATGGCAACTGTTTTCCTGTTCATGTGAGAAGATGGCTGTTCACTGAGGAGACAGGCATTTATTTTCATCATTATCAGATTTCAAATTGTTTTCTAAAATCAGACTTTCAACATGAATGAAATACAACTGCAATGCAGTGCAACATGTAAATATCTCCCAGTTTCTGTGACCTAACATATTTATAGGTAACAAATATATTCTTTCACTTTTAATATAATCTCACCCAACACAAGAAATAATCCTTCTTAATTTTATCAGCAGAGACATATCAAAGGCCTCCCCTCCCTTTGCCATGTCTGTAAAGGACACAACCTTGGACTGTCATTGCTCCAATGTAACTTTAACTATCAAGGTCCTAATCCCAGCAAAGCAAAAAATGCTGCGTTGGTGTTATCAGTAATAGAAATGTTTGCATTCACATTTAAAATGCATTTCTTGGACTGCAGTTGGACATTTCACAGAATAACAATGCTGAAGTGGACAGTTTGTAAGGTCAGAAGCAGAAGGCTATCTATATGTATTAATGTGTGTCACACACCATACTGTACATGGCGTGCTGTACATGCACACAGCCAGAAATGGAGCAGGGAAAACACAGATGGGAGAAGTGTTCCAGAAGGACAAATGAACAAATGCCCTCAGGGGTGTTAACATAGGACCCAAGGGTAAATCTTAATGGGAAACAGAAACTTACTGAGATTTCAGAAGATTTTATTTTCTTTTTTACCAAAATAAATTCTTGTCTGGTTAAGAAAAAGATATCCACTTGTCTCTATATAAAAAACAAGGCTACTCTTTATTGCATGCAGGTTTGGTATGGCTAAATCAGAATCAGGTTTCCCCTTTCAAGTTCCCCCTTGTCCAAGTACCCTCTCCTAAATATCTTAATTGCTCACTGATTCACACATAAGAAGTGCTACAACTGGATTCCTTCCTTAAACCTCGTGTGACTGTCGTGATGCTGAGCCAGATCCCTCTTTCTTCTAATTTTGGTATGAAATTTCACCCTGGGTCTTGCTAATCTGTCCTCTTAAATTATCGTAAAATTTGAAGACAATTAAGGGTTTGATACATTTGAATTTTGTCAAGAAATAAAACAAGGCCATGTCACAGGCTTGAAGCACTGGCATGCCACAGTAGAGACTATTTAATTGCCAGTGATTTCCCCAGTCGGGAGGCATTGCTCCTTTCTAGGAAATGCTGCTACTTCAGATTACATTCAAAGATGGTTCAGGAATAACATGTGACAGGGACTCATCCCACAAAATACTTACAGAGTCGTACAGAAAGTACGAGTTGGAAAAGGCCTCTTAAAGACCATCTAGTCTTAAGGGCCTCTTAAAGACCATCTAGTTCAACTCCTCAGCCGTGAGCAGTGATATATTTCACTAGACCATGTTGCTTAAAGCCCCATCCAACCTGGCCTTGAGCACTTCCACAGTGAGACATCCACAATGCTATGTCTTCTCTGAGACACAGCAGAATAGGCTTCTTACTCTGCTAGTGTTTGGACTCAAATTCCTAAACAATCCTGCTTGTCAAAGATGTACTTGAGGAAAAAAGCCCCCAAATCTCTAAAAGTTCTCATGCTACAAAAATACAATCTTAAAAGTTCTGGGTTTTTTTGTGTGTCTTTCACAAGTCCTTTTTATACATCATACAACAGAAAGCAAGCACTGTTCAAAAGGAGCTGCAAAACAGGTGGTGTATGCAAAACAACAACCAGTTTTGAAAGCCCAAGGGTTAACTCAAGGGACTCCCTTGTCAATGCTTCTCTAAGGGAGTCAGACACAGTAATCTGCATAGCACTGTTGATTAAAATAAATTACACCAGGTTGTATCTATCTGAGGTACAGGTTCCTCATATAGGTACAAAATGCAGTGCAGGTGGAAACTGTACTGAGATATTTAATGTAAATTCAGACTTCAACTTTCTTTATAGAGACAGGGCTTTGGTCCTCCTCTACTAAGCACAAAGAAAGACTGCAATTCTGGCCCTGTTCAATTGACAGTGTTGCCAGAATCCTTGGTGGACTTAGATTATCACTTCAAGTATTCAGTATGTTTCTTTCCTTTTTGTTCATGGATAAATGGATACATCAATTGTGTTGAGCTGCTTAGAGAGCAGCTTATACAGAACTTAACTTAGTATTTTTCTGCTTCCCAAATTTAACTAAATTTTAAAAGTCAGTTGTTTGTTTCTAACTTCAAAAGAAATTTGGGGTGATTTTTAACAGCATCTGAATATTTTCTACTGATTAATCTATTAGTGTGATTTTAGCACCCTAGGGTTTCAAGATACCTGACATCAGATCTCTCAGATCTTACAACTTGAACCTACCATTGCCAAGATGATGTCTGCAATAAAGTTGTAAGGATTGGCTTGCACGTGAAATTAATTTGTCGACCTACACCTACATACCAGGTATGGGCTCAGTAGTCTTTGCCTCCATAGTCCTGCAAACTGTAAATTTATCTGCAATGAAGAAATAGCACACAATTAAAGTGAAGGTAAAATCCCGAGCAATGGAGCTGTCTATGGAGGGGAAAACCCCCAAATCCTCAGTATATCAATAATTTCTGTGAATATTACCCCCAATGGCAGAGTAATGTCCTAACACTGATTAACTGAAGTTTAGTCAATAATATTGTACCTTTAAATAGATTTCGGCCTTGCTCAATAAAGGTTTCCTCCTAAAAATGAAATAGAAACATCTGATCTCTTAAAAATCTGATCCTTTGAGCAAATGATTCTTAAGAATTAATAACATAAAAAAAAATCCATTCTTATCCTTCCTTCATATTTAATTGCCTTTGTGGTTTACTTTGCTGTAACACACAGGCTGAAACCATGGAGAAATGAGTGATTGCTCATAACTTCTGGGGATAAATGTCTAACTGCAGCACTGCAGATACAAAACCAGATTTTGCATAACTCTGTGACAGACTAATAGATGATTTCCTAGTAGTGAGTCTTTCCTTGCGGCTCCTAATAAACCTACTGTGTCTTGACATTAGGTGAAGCTGCCATGATACTCTAAAATGAAGCATAACGCTGTTTTGTATTAAGTTCTTCTCCCTCTCCGCTCATCAGAAACAGGGATGGCGCCCTGCTTCATTGTTTTCCTAGCACAACCAAAGGAATATTACAAACTGTAGCCAAATCGATGGTTCAACAGCTGCCTTTGTTTCTGCTCTGAAGTATAAGTAAAATCAAAGACCAACTACACTAGTTTGTTTCTACTGTCAGCCAGGGCTGACATAAAGCAAATGGTGACATTTCATCTGAAAAATGTCTTTAACTGTAAAAAGGAAATATTAAATATTTTTAGTAGTACCATCAAAATGAACATCTCTTCAATTTGATCAATGTTACAACTCTTTACATATTGAAGGTTAATTATTCAGTTTTGAACAACAGAACAACAACATAAAAAGAAAACAGAAAAACAGGGGAAAAGTGTAAGAAGCAACATAAAAATTGTTCAGCCAAATGAGACAAACCATCACATACACATAGACAAATGAGGGTGTTGGTGGATAAGCAGATGACCTGGCAACATGTTCTTGTAGCCCCAAAGGCAGCTGCATCCTGAGCTGTATCAGAAGAGTTTGGGGAAAGTGTTTGTCTCCCTCTACTCTGCCCTCATCAAGCCCACATGGAGTGCTGACTCCAGCTCTGTAGTCTTCAGCACAAGAAAGACAGGGACCGAGCAGGTCCAGATGAGGCCACAAGGATGATCAGAGGGCTGGAGCATCTCTCCTATGAAGGCACACTGAGAGAGTTGGGGCTGTTCAGTCTCAGGAACAGAAAGTTCTGGGGACAATTTACAGCAGCCTCCCAGTACATAAAGGTGGCCTAAACACTGGCCAGGGACTGTTTTACAAGGGCATGTAGGACAAGGGATCCATGATAGGACAAGAGGTAATGGCTTCAAAGTAGGGAGGGGAGGTTTAGATGAGATGTTAGGAAGAAATTTTTCACTTTGAGGGTGGTGAGAGTAAGTTGCCCAGGGAAGTTGTGGGTGCCCCATCCCTCCAATTGTTCAAGGCCAGCTGAATGGGGCTTCGAGCAACCCGGTCTAGTGAGAGCTGACTCTGCCATGGCAGGGGGTTGGAACTAGATATTTTTAAGGTCTCTTCCAACCCAAATCATGCTATGATTCCATGATTTTCTACAGTTTTGCTAACTTTATTCAGAAGCTGCTTCTGTTCAGACATGTTGCATGGTCACTATCAGCATGAGTTACTTTAAGCAGATAATCTAAGGAGAAAATGACTGAGGAAAAGATATACTAATGTGAATCTGCACAGGATTCTTTAGCCTCTGCGCAGATTTCTCTGCCCCTTTCTTAATCACATACATGTATATGTATATATATACAGTATCTATATAAATTATAAACACATAGACACAGATATTTTTAAAAGTACATATGATTTATTATCTACCAATATCAATAAACCCAGCTAGTTATATGCACTATACTGCATATATGCAATCTGCTGCCAATCTACAAACTGAAAAATTGGAATCATGAATACAAGGAATACAATTTGCAGACTTCTTTTGAAAAAAATGCTATTCCATCTCATTCTTTGGAGTAATGACAATATGGTTGTTGAACCCCATACAGGATGAGAGTAAGGCTGACTGTGTCTTTCAAATTAGAAGTGGTATTAATTCATGCAAAGCTTGAAAATTTCCTTTGCTGCATTTTATTTCCTAATGACAACTCAAAAATATGGCACAACAAAATGCTTTTAGGAGAAAAAGGTATCAAATAGTGATACTAGAAACAGGCACCTATGAAACTGTACTCCTGGGTCACCATTTAATGTAAGGAATTGTAATTTTCAAGGTTAAGTATTGTTCATATATTGTTCAATGTATTGGATAGATAATTGATTGTAAGTATCATAATGGAATATTGAGTCCAACATTCTGCCTGATTCTCTCAGTGCTTTATTTTTAGAAAATAATGTTTGTGTATTAACATCAAACCATACAGGAGTTTATCTGTCAACACTGTAGGAATTACATGGTGAAACCTTTCGTAAGCAAATACTATTATGTTCTGGTAGTAGGAGCATGTGTACTGTCATAAATAAGGATGTCTTTTTTATCAAACATTCTGAATAACACAATATTTTCTCAGAAAAATCTAAAGATATATAATTATCAAATTAAAGATTAAAAATTATGTTGAGTGTCTGCTGAATTGTTCCTTCTAAGCAATATGCTTATCAGATTTAACTTCCTTTAAAAAACAAGAATTAAATCAGGCATCAGGATCCTTAGAGGTCATAGTTTTCTGAGTATAGCAAAGCAGCTGTTGTTTTTAATTAGATTTGCAGGCCCTAAGCATTTCTGAAAATAAGCTAGTGAGATTCTTATGAAAATATTTATTATTTAAAATTATTTGATGGAAGTATAGTATAAAATATTTTAACAATATTTTTGTTTGTTTTGACAAGAGATCCACGATATGTTATGACAGAACAGCCAATACTATTATATTTGTTATGACAAAACAGTCATAATTTCTAATAATATTTGATTATCACAAAAAGATTTCACAACTAACTGTTTTTAGTATTTTACTGCTTGTCTCTCAAGCCACAAATAGCTTTCCTGACTGCTGTGCAGATCCTTCTAGGGTGTGTACAAGCAAACACACTTTTGTATGTGTGGTTTTGTTTTTTTGTGGTTTTTTTTGGTAAATCCTCTTGACAAAAAGTAATGGTATTCATTTTCTCAGTAATTAAATGCACAGCAACTGGACCAGCAGTGTGAATTTCTAGAATAAAATACAATGAAAATATTTTGGTAAATATTCATTCATCCCTACTTCCTTTTCATGAGGCTGTAATTTTCATAGTTGCCTACAGAAGTATCATTGCTGTTTGGCTTCTCTGAAGATTCCAATATCAACTAAGTATCAAAGTTTGAGAGGCAAGAAATCCCTGCTCTGAAACAAAATTTCTCAACTTTTCAAGCTTTGTATCTGGGCTGCAACTCCTAAGCCAACCATTAATTTCTGTCTTTAGAATAAAAACTGGATTTAGATTCCTTTAGAACAAGGATTGTCTCTTTTGAGTGATAACATTACTTCCTGCTACTTGTCTCTCAGAGCATAAAGAGTGGACTTGCTTCCAGACATATCAGAATCTAACATACTGGACACACATCACAATGTAGGCATCTCTACAATTTGTGATACGTGCCATGCTGAGCCATTCAAGGATAGCTTGGGGAACAAATTCCCATTTCTCAGCAAGCCTAACTAGGCCCAGCACAATGTGTACAATGTGATTAGGTTGCTTCCACGCTATGGTGACATTACCATCTTGTTTGGAACTACCTTTGCTGTACTGCACTGTACTGGCCTGCTGCAGAGATGCTATGGAGAGGTGAGGAGCCAGAGTGAGGCAGGGTTTAGTGATTGCTCTGTGATCCTGTGGTTTTTACATAAGAACTGCTGTTGAGACATAGCCCTGCACAGATATGAATGAGATAATGTCCTCTACTGCCAAACAGTTCTCACTGAAATAGTGTGGGTTTAATTTTTCAAAATGTAATATTACCCTTTTTTAAAAGGGATGTGGCACACTACTGGCAACGTCTGTGTCTGGATGAGGAGGATTATTTCTGGTGTTATATTTTTATTTCTTTCCCTTGATTGCTCCTTTCAACTTGTTTTACATAGACAATTAAGGAGATGGCATGCTCTTCACTGCCTTGAGTGGGTGGTCACCACTGTCACTGGTTTATCTTGTGATGCCATTCCTGAAAAGTTATTCTACTAGAAGTGCTATGGTCTTGCAAATGTATGCTAAATTTGGCAACCTCAAAGACTTAGACTTCTTTTTCATTTTCATTGATGAAATTTTCTGAGGAAACAGAAGTATATTTTGGGAAAATGGCTTTGAAGGCCTAATGATGTTTTATTCTATCCTTGACTTATCTGTTTAGAATACCAATGGATGTTTTCTTAGGTACTCCAGGAGAAACTGGACTGAAATCACTAACCATTAAATAATCTTCAGATGTAATCTTTAGGACCAGAGTTCTTTAATTAGATTACAGGTCAAAGAAGTTCTAGGCCATCAATATATTCTTGAACAATCTACTCTCATCTTCTGACTATAAAATTACCTACACTATATAAAATATTTATCAGAGATCATTGGATTTCTCAGTCTGTAATTCTTACGGGTGAAATTAATTGCGTATGCTGATTTACTCAATCATTTCAGATTTAGCCAAAATTCATTGCAAGAAAGTTAATATATATTGTAATCAACCAGTATCAGTGATACTCAGCACTGTTGTTAGACAATCACATTTCTCCAAATACTGTTATAGATCTTGAGCTTGCTGCACAGATGCCATGACTGTGAATGATATGGTAGTTGTCTCTCAACCCATAACTTCAACATAGCACTGTACAAGACAACATTTGTCTAAATACAAAGTCATGCCCTACTTCAGATGAGGTTTCTACAATTTTAGATGACCTAGACTTTAGCTAAATAAAATATAGAACTGTTGGTCTTATTAATTAAGACTTGTAACTTTTACTGTGATAGCGTATGAAAGCTCAGGGCAAGGCTGAGATGAGTAACTGTGCAGTAGTACACAAATGTGCAACTGAAACACTTTTCAGTTTTGCAGGACATGCATTTCTTCCACAAGTGGCTTTCTGACTACTGAGAACAAGGCACAATGCTTATCACAGCATGACTATGGTGGAACGAACCATCCTGGATTACCTCTCTACTATAGTGGATATCACTGTGGAAACAAATGTTCCAGCCTATAAAGTGGAATTTTGCTATAATGCACCACAATTATGTGGGAGTTAAAGACAAGAAGAAAAAACTGATTTCACCAAAAGAAGGTGAAGAAACTTAGATAGATCGCATGTAAATTCTTGAATGGAAAATAGTCATGACTCCAAGTTTCTAGATCTGAATGTCTAGGAATAAAAATCCTTCCTGAGATCACATATAGCTTCCTTTTGTCATCCATTCATCACAGAGGTGATTACTCTTTTAAGTACCATTGAAAATTTGCCAGCCAAATACAAGCCAGACCTTAGTCCTTCTTACCTTGTGAAATTTGTTCTGGCTCCTGGTTCAGCACACTGCTCTGCCAATCAGCTCACCTTTGAAAAGTTTGTTAAATTACAGGCCTCCATTCAATCACCTGTAATACGTACTGTATAAATACTATTTATCTCCCCACCACTACTTGTACAGGCATTAAGTAATTTCCATAAGGCTACCCAAGAGTTATGAAGAAGAGATATCAAAAAAAGTAGGGTATTTTTATGTTGAAGGTGAAAATACACTCATCTGGTTTTCTTCTTGAATATTAGTAGCGGGACTGTATGCTTCAGTGATCGAAAGCATAGTGACCACGTTATCTCATATTATCAAATGCATCATTAATGTACTTCACCTGACCTGACAGTCGGAAGGGAAAGAAAGCTGCTCTGCTCACATCTTACAGCTTGGCTTAAATTTGTCCACTTTGAACACCACCCTATAGGAATTACGGTTTTAAGTTCTGTAATACAGAACTTAGTATCTACCACGAATGACTAGTCTTAACATCTGTCTCAGAACAAAACATTCTCCTGATGCAATGGCACTTAACTCAGGAGGTAGCTGCCTGTGGGTCTGGAGATGAATATCCAGAATTCAGTCATTGCTCGCTTTCCATTGGCCATTTGAGTCCTTCTCAGAGCTACCAACTAACTTTTGTACATTCAAGATGGTCCTACTGAAACAAATACTTAAAAATTACAGTTAAATCTAACTAAATGATTCTCAAATGTAGGGAAGACATAGGAAGAGACTGTGTTTATGAACCTGTGATGAGAACATACAGCTTAATTACCAGTTTCATTCAGGCCTGGTCCATAGGTCTGCTTAAGGGAGTTAAATAACTATGATTTTCTTATTTAAAGCAGCAGTGGCCCTGAGGTAATCCCGTCTTCAACACCTACATTGCTACTGTGTGGAAGCAACATGTTCCTGATACAGACAGGCAAATTGAAATTTGTTTATATATTTTTATATGAATTCAAACTACTTTATTCAAACTACTCTGCTGTCAGCAGAGCCCATATCCATGAGGTCTGTTCTGTGGAAGGCAGATCACAGACAATGTTCTACTCTTGCATACTGTCTCTATAGCAGTCCTAAAAGGATTTCCTTTTCAACTGTGATCTGCAGAGCACCAAAGGTGAGGAGCTCCATTACTTTTTTGACTCTAAAGAAAGGGAAGGATAAGAGCAGAAAATCAGCTGTTTCCAGAATCCCTTCTCCATCTGTGTAGTTGTCATTTGTCTTACACTTACATTTTCAGTTACTTTGCGCAAGCCGTTGTTTTTTTGATATGTTAGAATAAGACCTTAGCACTGTGTTCCACTGTGATTATGCATTCCATTAATGATTATGGGGCTGCTGTAGAAAATAAATAACAACAATCCTATTTTTCATTAAAGAATTAAATTGTTATATTATGTAATAGTCTCACATTTCCTTAGTTAAGATGACTGACGACTGTGATGCACTCTATCAAGACTTTCAAGTGGGATGCTACTGCTGCACTTTCTGATAATTTTTACTGGTTTACAGGCTCCTGAGGGAAGAACAAAGGGGGCGCTACTTTACCTTCATCAGTACTGAAATGTTTCCTTTACCAAAGAAAAACACATTAATGCCATTTTAAACATGGTGTAAAATGTTGAAAATCATAGCAAACAGTTGGGGGAAAAAATGCAGTGGTAGTCTAGAACTGACTCTTATGCTTACAATTTATTTCAAATGTTTCCCTAGAGCTATTGTTTTCTACATTACTCCTGCAGCTGTGGCAGCTGGGGTGTCAGTGGACCTCAATGACTTGCACTAAATAAAGTGGTCCTTACGAAGTTCAGAAGACATAATTCACAGTTACAGCTACAGACCTCTTGTAAGGAACCCCAGATGTTCCTCCACATTATCATTCAGAGCACTTACACAGCTCAGCTTTGCCAATCCACACTTAAAAGTCACAGAATCATGCTGGTTGGAAAAGACCTTTGAGATCATCAAATCCAGCCATAAACCTAACACTGCCAAGTCCACCAGCCTAATTCAACCTCTCTCTCCTGGTATGTAATGCCTAAGTGTGGAAAAGATTGAAATGAAACAAGAAGATTCCTCATGGAGTGATGTAATATCCTCAGTGCTTTCAAGAACCAGAGAATCTAGCCACAGATATGTTTAACATATGAAAGTGTAAGGATCATCAGATGTTGCTTCTTTCACTCAGGCTTTACCTTAATTTAAGTTCTCCCTGTTAACAACCCAAAGAGCAAGATATTAAATAGAATGAAAAATGGTGGAATCTTCTATAAGGAGAACAAAGCAGATGTGAACAGGAGAAAAAAGCAATCACAAAAAAAATATTTAGTTTTAGATATTGTCAAAATGCATATTGTAGTTAAAAACGTTCTTGTAATACATTTTTTAAAAAACCAACTCAGTCTCAGTAATATGAAACCTCCAAAAGCACTTCTTATTTAATCTTGGAGCAATAGTGGAAAAGATTTCCTGGCATATGGGAATTACAGCAGAAGAATGAAGAGAAGAGTGAAGTGCAAATGCCATAGTATAATTCATATATGGAATATTTTAATTGCAGGTAATGGCAGATTTTCAAATTTCTAAGTCAAGGAATTGTGCTCATTTCTGAGACAGAATTGAGTATAATAACTGCCCTTGAAACAATATCAATATTTCTTCCTGAGCAGAGCACAGCATAGTAAAATGCACTAAAAGATGAAAGCTCTTTGATCCTCTTGCATGCTTAAAGATACCAGAACAGTGCCAATACATTTTGAGGAAGAGGCTAGACAGAAAAGAAATATTGTTTGCTAAGATAGCACAATGTCCCAAAATAGTGGCACTGAGTGTACTAAGGACTACAGCAATACTTATTGTTCATAGTTCTATCCCCTTTTTTCTCCACTTCATTCAGGTGAAGTCATTAGTATGAAAACAGATTTGATCTTGACATACACGATAGCTCTATCATTTTAGCCCCCAATATTAGGGAAAGAAAAGCATCTGGATTATATCACAGTGTAGATCTTATGAGCCAGGAGCAGACTGAATAACCAGAATCCCAGAAGTCATTTACAAGAGCCATTGAGCTTCTTTCAATAGTCCAGTGGTTCGGCTGCACTCAATGGTTTGCCATGGCTCTGCTGCCAATTGCCAGGTGATATTTTCTAGGAAGATTTAATCTATTGATTTATTGTTTATTGATGATGCCAATTACCTCTGGACTCCATTTTAGTTTGGAGCTATGTTTGCATAACACTATCAGGCTCTGACTTGACTTTTGCCTATAAAAATCAAAAGTAATCTACTGACCTGAATGCAATGGCCCTCAGGACTTAAACATGGAACAGACTGGTGTCTGGGTCCAGATGAAGCCTGTAGTTCTTTTAAAATTATGAATTGCGTCAGGCTAACTTGTACCCTGAGCAGCCTAGGTCTGGCCTTGACTGGTTATCTCAAGATTTGGTTTCAGCTGAAACTAGAAAACTGTAGGGGTTCTTCCTCCTTTTCACTGTTCATATAGAATCCATTTTTGTTGGAACCCAAAGTGCAGAGAATGTTTCTCTGCCTGTTCTGAAGGACCCATCCTGCCTGGAAAACACTGCTTTTGACCTTCATCCGTGGAGAAAGCTGCCAAGGCTCTGGGATGAATTAAAATCTACAAGGGTGTGAGTTAGGTGGTAGTATAATATATAGTTTGTTACAGAGTGAAAAATTTAGAGTTTTTAGGTTTATTAGTATAGTAAGTAGATGAAAGCAAGATGGAGGATCCTTGTAGTTTTTTCAGGTCTCTTCCTTCTTCTTGACCTACTCCATTTTCTGCAGTGTTAGTAGTACAGAATGATATGTTAGAAAATGCCGCAGTACAGGCTACGTGAATAGATAGTTCATTAGGCATTGGTAGAAAAGTAAAAATAATGTATGCTTTTTGTGACCACTGGTTAGTTTACCTTTAAAAAGCCCTGAGTTTTCCTGCATTTGCCGTTTGTATTTGCCCTGCTTCATGCTATGCTATCGGCATGTAAATTACTGATATGATATAATAAACAATCTGAAGACGGGGAAATCCAAAAGACCCGTTTGTCTCTTATTCCTGGCAAGGACTTTCTCCCCCATCTGGGGAGGACATGTGGGGGTCGAGAACCTTCACACATTTTTGTCTAGTGGAGCCCCAAGCAAACCAAGTGGATGACACATGAGTAATTTTGAAAGGAAAGCGAGAAATGATGTCCATTTTTGTTTTCACTTCAAAATGGTACTTAAACTAAATTTCAATTTAAAATTAAATAAAAGTCTGAAAAAAATGTTCAGGGGAGATGGAGCCATTCTGCTCTAATCTGAAATCTTTAATATTCTTTTTAACCTTTCTAGGTTAAACCAGAAAAAAGCACCACTGAATTGTCAAACAGAAAATGTAAAAATAACACACTTAAATCTTATCCAGACACTGTACTTTAAATTTTTACTGAACAAATTTGTCAAAATGACACATTTTATATTTAGATTCAATGCCATTTTTCCATCAGAAGTCAGTGATGAAAAAAATGTCATTCAGTTCTGCTCATAGTGCTGCAGGAGTTTATAGTAAAAGATAGTTAAATGAGGTTGTAAAATGTAATTATAATTCAGTCTTTAACATAAATTCGAATGTCACACTAGAATTCTGAGGGGTGGTTCTAGATACATAATAGATTTCCTCGAAGCTCACTGATTTCACTGCTGATAAGGTCTCCAAGAGCACTTGCACTAGGGAAGACTCCAGGACCTCAGCTATGGGGTTGAAACCTGGTGTGCTACGTACTGGAGAAAGTAAAGGTTGAAGCAGACCCTGTTTTTAAAAGGCAGAGAAAGCCCTTTTGCTGTTAGGACAGGTAATGTGCTGCCATATTCCAGTGGAACAGAATAAAGTCCTGCATTCCCAGTGAATATGTGCCTGAAAAAAAGAAAGGAAGAGAACACTCCTTTCTTAACTCTCTCTCTCCCCAAATTATATACATTTGTTGAGAGCATAAAACTTCCATTTATTCTGTAGCTTTTAACAGGAAGCCTTTTTTTAACATCTTGGGACATGGGCAATCTGGCCTCTAGGTTGAGTTGCTGCACAGTGGGGGAAAATGTAAAAGACAGTGCCCTGCCTACTGTCATTCTTCCTCCAGTCCATGTTCTGAAAAGACTTGCATGGATTTCTCATTCATCACCTTATCCTGAATGATGCTCAAAACCCTCAGTGATGTCTAGCACGATACTGGGAAATGAGATGCTGGAAAGCAATGCCATGGAAAGGGACCTGGGGTTCCTGGTCAATGGCAAGTTGGATATATGCAGTGCCCTGGCAGCCACAAGGACCACCCGTGTCCTGGGTGCATCAGGCAGAGCATCGGCAGCCAGGCAAGGAAGGGGATTGTCCCGCTCTGCTCTGCACTGGTGCAGCCTTACCTCAAGTCCTGTGTGCAGTTTGGGTGCCACAATATAAGAAAGATACAAAGCTGTTAGAAAACATCTAAAGAAGGGCAACCAAGATGGTGAAGGGGCTGGAGGGGAAGCTGAACGAGGAGTGGCTGAGGTCACTTGTCTTTTCAGCCTGGAGGAGACTGAGGGGAGACCTCATTGCAGTTACAACTTCCTCATGAGGAGGGGCAGGCACTGATCTCTTCTCTGTGGTGACCAGTGACAGAATCCGAGGGAATGGCCTGAAGCTGTGTAAGGGGAGGTTTAGGTTACATATTAGAAAAAGGTTCTTCCCCCAGAGGGTGGTTGGGCACTGGAACAGGCTGCCCACAGAAGCTGTCACAGCACCAAGCCTGACAGAGTACAAGAAGCATTTGGACAATGCTCTTGGCAACATGGTGTAAGTCTTGGAGCTGTCCTGTACAGGGCCAGGACTTGGAGTTGATGATCCTTGTGGGTCCCACCCAACTCAGCATATTCTCTGATTCTGTGATGATAATTGAATTGGTGAGTCTACCAGCTTCTCCTTTTTCCCTCATTTTCACCCCTCTGCCATCACCTCACAAAAAAACCAAACCAAAACAAACCAAATCATAGCAACAACAAAAAACCAACCAAAAGAACCCCACCCCACAGCAAAAACCCAAATCCAACCAAACAAATCCCATTCCTCCCTTCCAAACAAAACCAAAAACCAAACCCAAAATCCGTTTCTCAGATTAAAAAGAAAGTTTATCCCGGCTAAATGTGCGCAAGATTTGTCACCCAGGCTGCTTCACTCAGAAATGAAAATGTAAAGAAGTGTAAACAACAAATAACCTCAAAAAAGGAATTAGCATCTCAAAAAAAAAAAAAAAAAGAAGAAAGTTATCAAATATGCATTTGTTTATCACAGTCAAGTTTTATGATTCAAACCTTATTCATATATATTTTATGAAGAGAATATCCATTGTGGTGGCAAAATTAAATGTATTTTGAAACTTGTATGTGACATTTATCTATCTGCTCTATCAGAAAAAAGTTGTCATATTCACTCAGACATATATTACTTTTTCAATTTCCTGTCAGTAATGTTTTTTTAATGTTCTTTAGGGGGAGACCACAGGATTTCTCATTTCTAACAACAAAGACCATAATGCTTTAGAATTATGTTTATGAGTTTATACCTAAAATTTTGCACCACCTTTTTTTTTTTTTTTTTTGAGATGAACAGTTTGTTCTTATCCATGATAATCACGGGTTTTGGGTTGTTGGGGTTTTTTTTTGGTTTGTTTTCTTTTTTTTAAAGAAACAGTCAAGTATCTGACAGTGGTCTGTCTCTTTTTTCTTCTTTTAAAGTTCATCATACAAAACACAAACTTTTGGTGCAATTTTATGATGATTCAGGTTCTACTGTGAGCCACAAGAGATAACATAGAAAAAAAAGCACAAGTATTGAAACTCCTTATCACATATCTTCCCTTCCAAGGGGATGATTTTGATAGAAAGTTCATATAAACCAAATGCTTTGAATCAACAATGCTGTGCATCAGGTAAGGCCAAAAGGTCATAGTTAGAGATGAAACAGAAACTAATTAAGAGAGTTAATAGACAAGATGGTACAGCTGTCATGCAAAACAGTGGCTGGAGAGGTGGAAAGTGAAGATGGCAACTTCTTTCTCTGAGTTGCTATTAACTATTGTAGAGAAAACTTTATGTTGTATCCTATAGGCTCAGTGTAAATCCTGCAGGAGATGTTGAAGTCCAGTGGGTCAAGCCCCAGGTAGAAAGGACACTTTTTTCTTATGGGGTTTCTTTGATAGTATGACCCCATCCACAATACAGAATAGGGCACACTCTTTGATGGTAAGAAAACAGGAGAATTCCATGAACAACATTCAAGGTTCATTTCTAAACAAATGCAGAACATTTGAAATCAAATTAGAAGATATGCCTCCCCTTCATGCTATTATGTAAGCATACATAATATCTAGGAGTAAAAACAAATATTTGGTAAAAGTGACAATAATTATGATGGTGTACAGGACAGAAATTCTTACATTATAAGACTCTTTCATGACATTTGTGACATCTGATGGCTGGAGCTGTGCTGGAAATACATTTATGTTGATCTGTGGTCTGAAGAATTAGTGTATCCCTTTTCTGTTCTAACCAAAACAACAGGGTAAATGGCCAGAGAAATGTAAAAAGCAATCTGTCAAAAGGATAGACATTGTCCCCCCTTCTACAGGTTCAAAAGGTTTTTTTAAACCAGGAGAACCTCAGAGATGTAAAGTCTTCAATTATGCACAAGAGATTTTTAAATAACATCATCCTGCAGATGGAATACTTAATCTTACTTGAAACAAAAGACACTCAATAGAAAAGACCCTCCCCTTCACATTGCAAACCATCACTTAGTTGTATTATCAGTAAAGTTAAGTACACTTTAAATAATTCAGATAGATACTATTGCCTTGGTGTCTATTTATTTGGGAAACACAAAGAAGCAAGCAAGCAAAACAGGAACACAATTTTCACCAAAAAAAAATGAAGAATGCCTCTAGACTCATTCAAAAAATAAGGCAGGTCAGCCAGTGATAAGTTCTGCATGTCCTTCCTCAGCTGCTACCAGGAACTGAGTTAAAACTACTGTGACTGCCATGGTGAGCTTAAGGACAACATTACCAAAAGGACTCAAGTATCATTAAAAAGAACCACTGTGTTCCTGTAAGCATGGAATTGATTTAATTTAATGTTAGACACCTAGCATTAGAAATCCAGTCATAGACTGCCATTCAAAACTCTCTCTATTCAATGTAGAGAGTAAAAAATCTCTGCAAGATAATTTATCGAAGCTTAAAATGCCTGCCTTAGATCAGTCCTATGTTTTATTTTTTGAGAGTGTCTATTTGTTTCAGTGATGACAGGAAACAATTACAACTAGCTTAGATTGGATGCAGCCTAAGTTGCCTTTCATGTAGTTAAAATTAGGGAAAAGGAATTCAAATCAGGAGTCTAAAGAGACGTAGGACTCTGCTGAGCAGTCAATTCTAATATTGACCTACAGTCTCTAGGTCATTTGGAAAAACAAGTTCCCTTTTTACTGACCATCTGAATCTCAGCGGTACATAAAAGGAGGGTAAAATAATTTTGAAAACACCCTAAAAACTAAAATAAAATCACACAAACTTTTTCTGGGAATGACACTGAACTTTTCTTTATATTTTCTTTTGTGAGTTACTATTAAAATAAAACAAGGCTTTGAGAAGACCTCGCTGTTTGAAAAGATGTGCAACACATGCACAAAATGAAATCTATTTGACCATCCTTGTCTATTACAAATATAAACACAGAGATAGAGATTATTCACTTAAATTCCTTCAACTTGACTGGTAATATCTTGACACATTTCACTGGGGAGGGTATAACTTACACAGCTCTTAAAAAGTAAGTTTAAGAAAAGGACACAGCAATGACTATGGACTAAAGATTTATTAGAAAGATTCCCTAACCATCCCTTGGAAGTAAAATTTCCATTCTGTGCAAACTCAGTGAGAAATTGCTTTCTTGACATGGTACTCATTTATCTCCCCCCACTCTGTGTTCTTTGAGGTCTCCTTTTGCATCATTTGTTGGCTAGTATGAGGCCGATTTAAACATTTCTACATTTGTGCTGTTGCCAGAGACCACAGTGATTTAGTGAATCAGGAATGCATCATTCATGTTTGTTCCCTCTTTTCACTGCATATGATTTTAAGGAGAAATAAAAGGCAAGAGAGAGCCAAGGGTACAACTTGCCTCAGTAAGTGCTTCTTAGGAGGGGCCCTTTCCATTGATGGATCAGGTTATGAGAATTTGAGCTCGGCTCAGTAATATTTAACATATATATTTTTATTTGTATTCAGAAAAGAAGCCTTTTGTTGCAGCATATTTACTTGTGACATTTTGTTCTCAATATATGGGGTGTAATACATTGTTGTTTAAGAACTTCCATGTAAGCAAAGGTCTAATTATCCATCATTGTATATACAGAAGCATGACCCTATCTGAACAGACAAATGCTTCTGTATATTACTAACAGTATTTATAGTTCAGTAGTCTAATGTTAAGATTGTAAATAATTACCCTGAGAAGCTGGTAAAAAGCTAGTCAAGATTTTGTTCTATACTCATTTCCAATATCCCCCTTATACTCTTATAAAGACACAGTTTGTGACTGCAATTTCAGAACATATTCAATCAGCTCTTAGACTTTGCAGATGAGAATCAGGGCTTCCTATGCCTTTCTGTATCTGGTGAACGGAGAATCAGGTAGTTTTACTCTCTTTGGACCTTCATGAACAAAAATTTAAATTCAAACTCTTATTTTTTCCAAGCAGTCATTAAATTTCATCTCGGTCTCTGGGCAGATTTTTGTCTTGGCTGTTGTGGCAAAAATTCTCATCTGTGGTAGAGAAGAATGTGGTACTTTTTGCTAATATCAATTACATGCTAACGTTATTCAAAGGTGTTGACTTTATAATTTATCTAACCTCTGTGTGCATTGGTTCTTAAACTTTCTGCTTTAGCTAAAGGAGTATCTTTCAACAATGAACATAAACAACAACTGTTTTCAAATTCATGTGTCTACTTGACATCAAAGATAGGTCACTGTCTCCTACAGGTGTCTGTACCTGAACAATAGGTATGACAGCTGGGACATTTTGGTGCATCAGAGAAATGAGAGACATTCTCCTGGGTATAAATAGACTATCCAGGAGAGCAATATATGGATTTAAGCGTACAGAGTGGTGCACTCTAGTTGCTAATAATAATTGTAAGAGACTGTAAATACAAAACCCATACATCAGTGTCTGTACGATTAAAATTAAGAGATCTATAGCGCAGATTCCAAAAGGTGTTATTTAAATACCTAAAAATGGAAGCCACCTCCCAGCACTTTGGAGGGGTCTGTGGAGGTGATCATCAACATAATAGACATGTCCAATGTCTATCACAACACACAGACCATGCCATCCTGTGGGCACATGTTGGGAAATATTTTCCCCGCAGTTCTACTAACAAACCTCAATTTTCTTGAACTTCTAATTACTTCATTCTGATCTCTTGTGCAGAGCTAGCAATAGTACCAGTCTACATAGTACCTGCTAGTAGTGAAAGGGTAGCATGTTAACATCCGATATCTTTTAACTCTCATTTTGCAGTCATTCAATAGTACTTATATTTTTTGTGGGAAATCAAACCCCTAGAAAAATACGGACCTAGTTTTGTTCCTCATATTAATATGCGGATTTAATTAATAGAAGGCAGACAGTTATGGCCTGTGCACAGTCATGATTACACACATCTAAAATTATGCTCGAGACAGATCTGAGCTGAAACAGAGCAGCACATCATCTTCCATGCCAAGATGAGAAGGTTTAGTTTATTTTCATTTGTCACCAGAATAAAGATTCAACTGACCCCAAAGACAGAATTATGACTCAAGGGGTAATTAAAATATTTATTATTTCATTTCCCTGTGGGTACTTGTATCTCTTCTGAGGAGATGAACACAGATTTCCAGGTAAGCATACATTCACCTAAGTATGTGTATACATGCACACATGCATGTGTTCACATCAGTGGGAAGCAATTCAGCTGAAAAGAATGTGGGTATCTGCTCTATTTGAACTGTTTTAGGATTTTGTCAGAATATGGCAATAAGACACAGAGGAAAGAACATTTTTCTGGATTGGCCATGGGATGCCTAAAGGAGTATTTTGCCATGTCCGAAATGGGACAAAAGACCTATGTTTAACTAACTGAATCCCAGATACAGAGTGAGGCAAAGAACAACTGTCAGGAGAAGAAAATGGTAGAGACAGGGGAAGTAGAACTGAAACTAGAGAGCTGAATACCTTGGAGCGTCTGAGGATGTGTCACTGACATTGGCACCAGATACCTGTTCACCTGTACTCTTGTTTCCACATGGGTTTATGCTTCCACTTATGGAAGAAACCAAAAGAGCAAAACCAGAACAAATGAGAACAAATTAAGGCTAATAGGAAGAATTGAGAAGGAAAGAAGAGGGAAATTTTAGCATGGCATGTGGTGCTGATTCCCCCTTAATGCTAGTACACTGCATGAGTCTGATACGTTTTTTCTTTGAGGCTGTGTATTTGTGCTATCAAATAAGACATATCTCAGCCAAATGAACAGCCCTCAAAGAAGGGAATGGATTAGGCCCCTGGAGATGATGACTAACAAGTTAAAATTACACTTTTTTTTCAGTTGGGCTGCAGTGACCTATTTATACAATTTCTTTCTTGCTAGCTAGCTAGCTTTTTTTAACATTACAAGGTGTACCTGGCCTCTCTCATCTCTCTCTAAACTGTCTCCCTTATGTCCTGATCACTCTCTGATCTATCTCTCTATCTGCTGGGTGAATGCTAATATGACATATCCAACCTCTAAAACAAACCATTTATTTTGAAACTTGGCTATGTCAGAGCATTTGATGCGTCAAACATGAAAATGAATGTATATTTGGATATTGAGTACATCATGTCTTGATATTAAATTATCCCCTGAAAAAAAGACTGGTTTTTAAACTGGCAGGATATATGTATTGCTTCCTTGAATCTCTATCACGAAGCTAGACATGACAGGAGTCTAGAAGAGGTTCTCTATGAAGGAGAAACAGAGTTGCTAAAGGGCCATGCGTGTTTTCTTTATATTAATAAATTAATCTTTGCGCTTAAGGAAAGAGATTCTGTCATTCTCTTCCATTATTATGTGACAATAATACATTAATCTTCTATGAGAGATACTTATCCTAGAGATAATATTTAATTAATGTGCAAAGAAGGAAGTTTAAGTGGAAAAGGTACTTTTAAAATCATATATATTTAATACACTGGCATAGATATTTCAAAGTCCTTTTTTCTTTTTGATATCTGGGCCGTTTGCATACATACACACTGAAGCCTACCACTGTCAACCTCTGAAAAAAATGACAAACTGAGATATACTTTGGGAAAAATAGATCAAGTGTCCATGCATGGTTAAGACTGTGATTTTTTTCTGCTTGAACTTTTGCTGTCACTGTTCACAGATCAACACATATGAGAAGATATAACAAAATTCTTTGCAATACTCTAGATTCAAATCAGAAGACAGAGAATCCTTCCTCTTAAAGGACATTCCAGTTCAGTGTGCTATTTGGAAGCTTGTGGATCTACATGCAGAAGCTATGGGTCTGCATCTAGCTGGTTACTACTATGAATGCTGCATGAACATATTTCAGTGGTTAGGTTACTACCAAATGAATCAACCAAGTATTTCTGCAATTTTCTCCTCATTATGTGAACACTGCTTGGGGAAGACATATTTCTTCATTTTCAAATTCTTCAGAAGATATTGGTAAACTATCTGGACTCCTCATCCTTTCAGATTTCAAACAAATACTGATTGCACCGCAAACATGGGAATGCCAAATCTTTCCTCACCTGTATCTCTAAGACATACACATACAAATGTCGAGACTGTAGCTCAATAAGAGACAATGGCCTTCATTTATGCATGAAGACTTGTAACTTTTAAGAAATTCCAAACCTCACCAAAATAGCAGGAGCGCTCTATCAGTGAATCAAGGACCAAAAAGATTTAGCATTTGACATTAAATTGCACTTTTGACAGAGCGATCTGGCTTCTTTTCCCCTTTGCCCAAACAAGCACTTTTGGTTTTGTTAATTTTGATGATCAATGCCAATTGAGCAGATTGTAAAATTCTGACACTAGGATAAAGCACATATTATATACAGGATAATTTAGATAAAATCTAAATAAGACTAAGCACCATGTTACACAAAGAACAATGATCTGAGTTTTTTCAGAAATTATGAGGCACATTTAGAACGACAACAAATTCTCAGACTTAGTCCACTATTGCCTCCGCTTTCCTACAGCCTCTCTATAATCCACTGTGCATATTCCCTCATGTCATGGGTTAGCAAGCATAGTCCCGGAAGTTATGTTCTTGCAAAGGGGTGCTTACAGCTTCCTCTGTGACCTCACAGAACCTATCAGCTGGCCAGTTTGAATATGGACAATTCTTTAAGCCACTTACAGTTGTGACCGCCTCTGTGATCCACACTTAAGAATAGAAAATCCTGAGGCAGAGTCTCTCTGTCTCGTTTCTGGTGGCTGCGGGCCCCATGTGGGGGCCAGCGGGCCTGGCCCAGGCCCTGCTCGGGCCAGACCAGGTGGGGCCATGGCCATCCTGGAGCCGATGGGCTCCGTTCCACCCGCGGATCCGCCCCCCCCCCTCCCCCCAGCAGGGCTGTGGGCAGCCAGAGCGGCTTGGCTCCTCCCCCTCTCCAGTTTGGCCAAGATTTCAGCTAAAGCTGCACCGCTGTCCAGCAGAGATCATGTGACCGACAGTGATAAGCTTCATTCCAGCTGCAAGGCCTAGGTGAGATTAACCTTTTTAGTGCTATGAAGAGCTGAAAACCTGAGGGAGAAGAAAGAGGAGATGCTTAAAGCTGAAATTCTGTTGTGAAGCTATAATATATCAGAGTATCCTGTTGTAATTTCATGAAGATATGGGGGGTGGCGTGTTCAACTTGTACTTGTGAGCAAAAGCACCTGCGTGAAATAGGCAGATGCTGATGCAGCTGTAATTTCATGAGAAGTTTGAACAGGGAGGAGATGGAAGCGATGAGGACTTTTGCTCCAAATGGGAAAGGAGAAAACTTCAGTTCCTACAGATGCTCCCAGAGATAGTCCTAAAGATGAAGATGAGGAAGACCCTTTGCTCCCAGGGAAGGAGAAGGGCCTCTGTTCTTAGAGATGAAATGCTCCCAGAGATGGGTGAAGAGAACTTTTGTTTCTGAACAGCTCAACCTTAAAATTGTACCCCAAAAAAACTTCAAGAGTGGATGCTCGAAAGCAGTTGCGGGAAAGCTGCAAGTTGGGGAAGGGACTCACATGTGAGCAGAGAACCAACCCAGGCAGCTGTCTCGTTGTGATAATGTTTTCATAGCATGGACAAGAGAGACTCCTCTTCCTAAATGGACTGAACAAGGTTATTATGGAAGTGGTAAACAGACTGAACATCTCAAGGGCTGTCTTTTTACATTGTCACTGGGAGAAGGGAGAAAGGTGGGGGGAGGAGAAGAGTTCTGAAGGTGTGGTATATTTTTTTTTTCTTCTTTTAGGTCTGTTAATAAACTTCTTTACATTCTTTCAAGTTTGGTGCCTGCTTTGTGTTTCTCCTAATTCTTATCTCACAGAAGATAAGCAGTAATGAGTATTTTAGACCAAAGCACTACACCTCATAAGAAGAAGTCCAAAATTAAGAGTACTCTTAGATTCCATTCTGATGCAAGTCTCATACAGGAGGATTTCCATCATCTCTGTTCAGACAATGATGTGGCCTCAAATTTTTCTCAGCTTTGTCAGCTCCTGAAGTGATGCAAATTCCCGAGCATGACATTTCCACTGTTTGGGAAACATCAGTAACATAGAAAGCCCTTTTCCTGGTACCACCTATATGCATCAACTCTCTCCACTGCTTTGCTTATGTCATCTTAAAGAATTTTCAATGTACTTAGGAAAATTTCGGTCTTTGCCTTCAAGTTCTTCTGTGGTTTGCTTTCCAGAAATCTAAATGGCTAGCTAAAGCTCGTGGATGAAATTTATAATTACCAAATTCAGTCTTCCAGGATAACAACAGTCAAACCTTCTCTGTGCACAGCAAAGTTTGCTTTAAGGGGAAGGTCAAGGACTTGGAATGGATTCCAACAGCAATTGAGGAACATTCATGGGTTTATCATCTTTGGCTTCACCACATTCTGCTGCAAAAGCTAATACATTTCTGTTGTCTGCCTTTCTCTGATGCAAACATAAGCAATATGCATTTCTAAGAAACCCCTTCATAAAGATTTTAAAATCCAAACAAAACCAAAACTTGAAGTCAAGCAAACAAAAAAATTTGTAACAAAGACAGACAAAGCTAAACGCCCTTATCAAACATGCGATGCGCTATTCTACAAAGTTTCTGCTGAGAGGAAGACCAATTTGTGACTATCACTAGTCATGTTTCTTAATGCTTTACTGGAAGGTGATAAGATATGATGATAAGGAGAGCAGTGTAAGAACCTCTGTAGAGCAGAAAGATTTCATTGACTGTGATGTATGTCACTGGTGATAACAACGAAAATTTTTCATGCTTATAACCACCTCATGCTAAAATGAACAGATTATAGGAGTGGTAGGCTCTTCTTTTTGTTATTGGTTAGCTTTCATGAAAATGGTATTAAGGTTGAACTAGTAGTAAGTTCGGTTTTCTCCTCTTTGCAAAAGTGATTAAGAATGCAATGACAAAAGGACAGATATTTCCAGTACTTTTGACTTGAAATAATTAACGTGGAATAGTAACATTTTCAAAAGTGCCTAAATGCTTCAGGCTTTTACGGGTCTCTTCAAAGTATATTTACTCCACATAATACAGTGTGTTAGCAAGACCCCAGAGCTAATAACTAATGAACTAGATCCTGTGTCACCTTGTTGAGAAGCAGAATTAATTAGTCCAGCCATAATAGCATACTACCGAGAGTTTTGGCTTCATCAATCCGTGCTAGTACAGCACTGAGACATATAAATGAACTGTCTCTGGCAATTTGCTTGCAATGCTCTGTTACAGTGCATAGACATGCCTTCAAGCACTCAGACTCGTAACTCTGATTGAAGGAAACTCAGACTTTTACAGGTATGAAAGTTGCTTTTGAAAATAAGACTTGGGCACCTCTGAAAAGATCTATGTCCAAGACACAGTACCTTAGGCAGAAATCCAGGCAAGAGGCTACAGTCTGAAGTGTGAAGTTTAGTACCAAAAGTAAGATTTGCTGCAAGTTAGATAAAAGAAATTTCAATGGCTTTTCTGGATAGATGCGGATCATTTCCAAGCCTGATAGAAGTTTCATTACACAATTATCCTTTCCATTTTGCAGTGATCACTGCCTAAAATAGACAAAACAGACTAGTCAGCTCTTGGTTTAAGTTAGACTCATTCTGCCTCAGTCCATTTCTGCTTCATGAAACTACCAATCTGCATGACCGAACAGCTTGGTCCATGCATTTTTACATTTATGCCACTGTGGATACAACTGATATTAGATAAATAATGCAGCAAAATAAAGACACAGTCAGCAAAAATATGTTAAAAGAATTATTTGTCTTTTGATTCAAATTCACATGGGAGGTAATTAGACAAACACCCTCCTCCATGTATAGCTGTGGGGAGGGAAACCAATGGAAAAAAAAATCTTCCCTTACAACTGATCTTTTTTCTTTTCCCTTTTCTTCCTGCAAACAGCAAAACCACATGTATTCAGCACAGTGAAATTCTGAGGGGGAAAATAGAGAGTCAGACTTCACCCAGCAGAAATTCAATATATTAATATGAAGGCCTGTCAAAACAGATTCTCCTGGTAAAGGGTTTTCCAAGGAATGTTCTTAAACGCTAGTATTATCAGACTGTTACAATCCCTCGCTCTATCTTGTCCCTCAAAATGTGTCCCTTTTAATTTTCTAGGCTTTTAATGAAATATCCTTAATATATGCCATTCTGATACCACCAACTCAGATTTCTGTAGGTCTCAGCCCTAGGAAGATATTGTTAGCAGTCACTACTTAAGCAATTATTGTTAAGAATTTTGTGAACATACAGATGTTGTGAGGGATAAAATATTAGCGGTTACCGTGTATTAAAGCTGCATAGCTGAAAGAGATGTAGAAATGACAACAAGAAAGAGAAAAGTAAGTTAAGAGATAAGGCTAATGGACACTGAACACCTGAAGAACAGTATGAATTGCACATATTCAGAAGGACTCTAATAGTCTTACACATTATAGGATTTTGAGCCTCCTAGAACTTCTGGAAGAACTAAAAAACTGTGAACAACAAAAATCCCCCAACAAACAATCAACATCCTCCTTTAAAGTGTATGAGTGGTCACAACTTGCATTCCCAGTGGTAGCCACCAATTTTCTTGGCTAGTATTAAAAAGAAAACTAGGTCACATAGCAGTCTCTACACATTTCTTGGAGATGACTGCTAATTCCACAGTACTAACTCTGAACTTTAACCTGTGGATATTGAAAAGTTCTTACGTCTGTGGTTCTAGAGAATTGAAAGACTTATAAGCAACTTTGTGTATACATACTCATTTGCTACCATAGCATACTCTACCAGAAAGAAAAAGGAGGAAAAACTGTGGAGTTGAACAAGACCCACAGCAAAAAAACCCCCCAAAAGCCCAAAAAACCAAACAAAAAACCCCCAAACACCAACAACCCCTCCCCACCCCCCTGCCCTGCAATGTATTAATCTCTTTGGTTTTATCTATGCACAAAATTATACTGTTGTCACTTAATACATACTAAAGGGATTTAACAGAAATGGTTTAAATCCCTGTAAAGGTATACATTTCAGTATTAGAATATCTTATTTTTATTTACCTGAAACAAAACTGAAACAAAAAGCTAATAACTAATTAACTAATAAATGCAGGCTTTCCACTATTTTTTTTCTCACCTGTTTAACTAACCTACATTAAAATCTGCCTTAGATTTTAAAAGAGATTTTCTTTTGGAATGGGGATAGCCCCAACTGAACATCATCAGAATAGAAAGAAAATGCTAAAACACCTCTTTCCACACCATTTTATAATTACCTCACTCTCCAAAAGAAGGTAATGGTGTTGTCTATGGGAACAAAGAGGTCCTAGTACTGTGGCCTATTGTATATTTTCCAGATTGTGGCCTTGGCCACTTAAACTTAGACAAGACAGCTGTTCTGCTTAGAATCATAAACTTAGTTTGCAAATAACTGTTCTCACTTCAGAAAAAATGTAGTTACAGAAAACAGTGAAAATAATAGTACCTACAGGTACACATGTAATATTTGAGAAGACCGAAATTTCCTTCACCATAAAAGATGCTTTAGCACTTTCCAAGCCAGTCCAAAATGAGGACAACGTTATTTTTTAAAATCCTATCCCTGTTGTTATTGCACATGACATATTACATTGTACTGTACAGTGTGTGGTGATGAGAAATTCTCTGCTTATTTGATTGTGATCCTTCAATGAATTTGAAAGGGAGCACTTTATTTCCATTTCTTTAATTTACTAGTTCTTTAGCTGATGATTTTATTAACTCTTGTATTTGAGAACTGATGCTTAACAAAAAAAGGAGAGGAAAAAAAGGCCTTTGGCAGTATTGTGAAGGCCTGGAACTGAATAATGCACTTTAATAATGAGGAATAGAGCTATGGCTTTTGCTGATGGCTGTGACCGGCTCTGTGACCTGATTATGTCGCAGAGTGTCAGCAGCTGAGACACTACAAAAGGGAGTGCATCCCATCAAATCTATCTCCATTGTAATCACTTGCACTGCTGAGAGGCTTGTTAGGAGCAGGGAATCCATCAGGCCTCATTAGCACCGTTTACCATCAAGAAGCTCAAAGAGCAAATGTGTACCCTCTCATCAGAATAATGAGAACCAAAGTACTCCTATTATCTAACTGGATCAACAATGCCTCTCTCTCCGTTTAGTTTCCTGAGCTACTTGCGGACTACAGCACTCAAAAATTAGTTATTTTTTTGTTAAGTATCACGGTGGACCTGTGCGTAAGATTTTTCTTATACAGAAGGTTTTCATGTCTAAAGACCAAGGCATGGGCACAAGGAAGCCCGAGTTCCTTCAGGGGCATTCTTAGGTTATAATGAAGCCATCTCAATTAATTCACTGTTCAATTAAAGTGTGGACAATACAATTACACTATACATACTTAGATTTTCCTTTTAATCTCCCAGGAAACAGACTATTGCCCTCTTTATCCATAAGGCAGTTTATTATGCCAACCCTTATCATGCTACCCTTTTCTTTTATGACAAAATGTTATTTTGCAACTGCTGAATTAAGTAGTATTTTTCTCTTGTTAGACAACTCTCATCTTTCCAAAAGAGAAACTAAACTTGCTCAGTACCCACAGTTAAAATGTATTTGATCCTGCTGAAGTCAAGAGACATATATGAATGCAACTGATGATAATTAAGAAACCATATTCATCAACCTTGCTTTCATATTTCTGGGGCTCATTTCCTTACAAATATCATGAAAACAGCCAAAGCACACATTTCACATGCTTAATAAACATAGTAAAACCAACACAAAACTCCTGACTTTTTCTTTCATTTGCAAAACCAGCATAAAAAAGAGATATATTGGGTTGTTAAACCTCTGAAGAATCCAAGGGCAGCAATGGCACTAGGGTCCTACTGTAAGGGCAGGCTGAAGCTGAATAGGTAGACAGCCTCTCTTTGAAATCTACTGACAGGGTGCAATCTGGCAAACCTGCTGCCCTGGCCTTTAAATTTAAGATATGAAAGCCCAGTGCTGCAAACACTTCCGGGAAAGTGCTGAGGGCAGACAGAAGGTAAGCACTGTTACATGGGCCAATAGCTCTTCATAATATGCCTCTGAAAATGAAAATTTGATTTAGAGTCCTCTACCTGTACTATATCAAATTAATCAGGTGATCTAATCATATTATTTCAAGGGATTAGAGCTCTTGGCTAGGTCGTGGGAAGCTCTGCTACTACAGTTCATATTGCCACCCAAAGCAAAAGAAGAAAAATAAATTAACATGCCATAACTGTGAGTTCAATAATTAAATAAATAACAAATATGTTATAAAAATTATTGTTAATATATATGATTTTGTTATTGCAATTGTAAGAACTCCAAGACTATTGGGAATTAAGGCCATGCCATATGTCATTTAAAGGATCATTTCCCTTAAATTTGCCATAGGATCTTGGATTTGACCTGTAGCTTAATGTCTCCAGGGATTACTGATCACCATATATTTAGCTAGACAGATGGACATTTACAAGCCCTGAATTTCTGTAACAGAAACAGCATGTAATTACAAAGATTGCACATACAAACATTCTAGTAATTCATCCAGCTTCATATTTTCAGGAGTGAGTTTTGGGTATCATGCTTGTGATTCCTTGAAAGAGGCAATTTTCAAAGGGCAGATTCTTAACATATGGTGCAAATCTGGCTCTTTAATGACCAAGAACATTATTCAGAAATGGAGCATTTCAAATTACTATTCATTTATGCTCCGAATTTTGAAGAAACATCTTTTGGTTCTTGGTTAGGCGCTATAATTCCATTAATTTGAAAAGAATGAAATTTAATTTATGGATTGTTGTTAAATTACACTAAATATTCCTGTTTTAAGACAGTTAGCCTAAGAAGTGGACTCTAAGTAATATGAGTTTATGCTGAATATTATAAAACTGTGTGTTATATTACATGCTTACTATCAATATTTATCTGTATTGTGGCAAGTTCTGCAATACTGATTATAAACTAAGGAACATTTACAAAAACAAGTAATAAAAAGACAACCCTTATTTAAATGAGCTAGGGAGATAGCTAGATGCTGCAATCTTATCCAACAATTGAGAAAATTCTTCCTTTCTTTTCTCTTTCTCTGCAACCTGTGGAATTATTGGACTTTACATTATGTCTGGAATAAACAAGACTCAGCCTGAGGGAAACTTCCATTCAGCAATATCTTCATAATAGTATTTTTTTTAAAGATACAGTGAATGGTCACACATAGATTATGTTTTCTGTGGAGAACATGTAAAGGAAAAACTATAAAACAATTAGCCTATATTTAAAACTTCAGCTCTTACGATGAACATCTTTGGTGTCAAGTGCCTCATGAGTGCCGACTGTGAACCATTTCTGGAGCACAGAGGAGATAGAAACAAGCAGGCTTCTAGGTTAGAGCTGATCTGACTATGAGTTATAGGTATTATAACCAACTTTTCTTCCAAACCAATACCCCATCCCTCCAGAAATCTTAATAGGCTTTTGAGAGCCTCCATTTAAAACTGGCTGCATAAAATGATCCTTTGATGAAAAGGGATTGAAACAAGGGTTAAAGTAGACATTGAAAGGTTATGGTAGAGGGCACATTGTTCATACAATCCTCCTTTAATATGTGTGGTGTGCACCTGCGATAAGATGATTCATTAGATAAGGCCTCACTTTGACAAGCTCCATCGTTCAACCCTCGGGGTAGTGATGGAACAATTCTGCACCCACCCAGTAAATATAACAAGGTCAGCATTTTTTTCCTGGGACTTGGATGGTGATAGTGAAGCTCAGGAAGCATCTTTGTTTATGTGTCCTGTTAAAAAACCCAGGGGGGGTCCTATAAAGTGGTGACTTTTATTTTTTAATGGGCCAAAATAAAAAAATCTCACTCTTATTCCAGTTAGGTAAAGCAAAATTACCAGGAGAAAAGCAGCTCTTCCTTTTTTTCCTCCTCACTGGTAAACAGTAAGAGTAGAAACTAAACTTTAGATTCACATATCATCCAAGCTGAATCATTTCAATAAATGTTTTTCAGGGCCTAACATCCAAATAAACACTGTGGATATCACCATATGCCCAATTTGTAGCATTTAGAATAATGACATTCAAATTACTCAGTTACCAGTTATATTGACAGATTTGTTGCAGAGAAACAAGACATTGTGTTACTTTTAGTCCTAATAAATGCAATAAAGAATGACAGTGGTCACAATCTGAAAGGCACTTAAATATGCTGTATCAAAGGAATTATTTTTACATATATGGATTCAGATGCATATCTTTCTGCATCATACTAAGACTGAAACTGAAATAGTTTGAACAAATAAACAGCTCCAAAATGTAGGTAATGCACAATCTCTCTCTTAGATAGACTAACTCTAAAGCAATGTTCAAGTTTCTGTTTGTAAAATTTTCTTTAAACCAAAATAATCTCCCAAATTTGCATTTAAAAGCTGGCATATTCATTGCAAATTGCTTAACATAGTTAATAAACAAATGCATAAGCCACCCAGATAAATCTGCCCTCGATACTTCATTACAATTTGTTTTCTTTTACTTAAAACATTTAATGCCTTTTAAGAAATTAAGTAATACAGAAATGCCAGAGAAATGCAAAAAAGTGAAGCACAGTACCACTTCAGTAAAGATGTGTGTTATTAGGCATATGTAAGTGGAAGAAGAGAGCTGGTATGCTTGTTAAGAATCACAGGCTTGCTGAACTTTTAAAATACCATGGTATTGCACTACTGCGATATTTTTAAAGGACTGAAACAAAATAAAACAAGCCCTTAGCATTTTCTAGCTTGAAAACTCTTTCTAACAGTGCCTAACTTCCTCCTGTTTCTCAGACTTTCCATTTCTTACCTTGTCTGGGAAATCAATATTTATTTATCTTCAACATGTGCACTTTTAAATTGCTGTCATACAAGCGGAACTCATTTTTGTCCCAAGATCAGCCTGCCATCAGAATTCACTGTTTGCTCCATCTTCTACTCACCTGTCCTTGTGCATTAGTGACGAGCTGGCCTGTCACCCCCTGAAGACTGGAGAGGGCATTTCCAAAGGCTTGGGAGTTTGCTACTGAGCCCATGGCTGCTGCTGCTGCAGCTGCTGCTGCTTGACTTGCTAGTGGACTATTAACCAGCTGAAAAAAAAGAAATAAAATATCATGATAACACCCATTATAAACATATAATGCTAACTGGATAATATAAAAGTGATAGCACAGTAATGTTTACGTTATTTTAATGTTTTTTACCCACTGAATTGCACGTAAAAAAATGTCTGCTCCTCCAAGAGCTCAAGTTTTGAGAGGTTCTTACTTCTGGGGCTTTGAAAATGAATAGTTTTAAAAAAGGAAGAGGAAACTCCATGTTAATGTGGAAGAATAAAATTCTCTTTTTTAACCCTACCTTCTCTCCCCTTTTCTTTTTTTAAATCGAGTTATGCTTGATGTGTTTCTTTAGGCTCAGTGTGCTAATGCCACAGGTGTAGCAGCCTAGTACTGCTGTAAATAGCAATCAGTGACAGATTAGCACCTGATGTGACTGGGAGTGGAATGTTTACTTGGGGATATTCAGAACAGAGACTATTTCACTGATGACCCCAAACCCAAGAAAAATCTGCAAATCCTTTCAGTTTTTGTCATTAAACAATTGGTCTCAATATCTAAATAAATTACAATACTCAACCTTACTCAACCTTGTAAGTAAGGTCAGTAGATATCAACTAAAATTTCAAAATTCATTTGCAAAATACAATACTAAGCACTATGCGCCTTCTCAAATGTGAATGATTTGTTCCAGGACTCATAAATTTTCAGAAAATAAATTGTACTGCCTGCTTTAGTCAACTCTACCTAAGTGCTTGATAGAAAGCATAGAGCATGGTCATGGCTTTCACCTTAGGAGACTAGGGGAATCCCACAGAGGAACACTCCTATCAAGTCTTGTGATTATCAAGCATATGAAATGTGTGTTCCTCTGTCAGAATCAAAAGTCATCTTGGACATGGCTTTTCCACTGGATTATTGTGAAGTTTCTATTTTCTTATCTTTTTCTGAGAAAGGACAAACTTTGAACCAAGCACACAGGGATGACAGTGTAAAAAAAACCGCTGGGAACCATCATCACTAGGACAGTTGTCTTCAGAGCAATCAAACTGAGTTCAAGAGGCTGAAAATACATTTTAGAGTGGCTTTGCTTCCTAAGAATCATTGCTTTATAGCAGAACTTGCAAAATACACACGAGCAGGGTAGAGCAGCCAGAAGTTTGAGGGACAAAACAGTCTAGGGACATTTTTTCTTAGACTGAGATGAAAATGCTAGAGCTATCTGAGTAAAGCTTTATGTTTGAGCTGATATTAGTAGGAGTTCTAAGTCCTTAGATGATGAGTAAGTTATCAATCCTTTAGAAATGGAGACTCAGAAGCAGCAGTAAGGGATGTACTCCATAGACAGGCTCTGCTTCAAAATAGGTTATAAAAAATTAATCAGTGATTAGTAGATGTTTTAAGCATGTTACAGATATGAGTAGTGTGTATGTTATAGGCGTTTAGAAACCCATCAATAGAAGATGTCGGATATGGTTATAATCTATGCTTATAAGAAACCTACTTGTCTGTTAGACATTGCAAAACCTACAATTGATTGGTCATACATTAAAACATCTATTAATCATTCATTAGCCCCTCATGAAGTATTTATAAATGCAACCTTGATATAAAGTGTTGCTTAAAGGGGTGCCTTGAGCACATCCAATCCCTCTAGAAATTGTAAAGTAAATAACTAAATAAAGATTAGTAGCAATGCCAGACAGAAAAAATGACATTGTTTGGAGGAAATATTTTGATTTGGGAAAAATTGTTATATGAATCTCTAAAAGCGCTTCGCAGCACCCCATGGCAAGAAAATCAAGCAGGAATAAAAGACAAAAGGGGAAAACTGCAATGCATGCTTGATTAGCAGTTCTTACGAGCTAAGCTGTGAAGAGAACTGAGACCAGCACAATGAGCAAGGCAAAGCTCAGTCCCTGAATGCAAGACTACAAGAAATTCCACTGACTGCACAAAGGTGTGAGTGCAAAGGTAGCTGATGCACTCTTCAGTGATTTGGGTGGTGCCTGAGCATGGCAGTGTAATGCCAGAGAACAATATACATAAACTGGTTGGTTTTCTGTTCAAAACCGTGACATTTCTTTATTGTCCCAATCAGAAGCTGGCAAACCCTGCCTTTTTTTCATAGCACTTCATTGGCAGTACTGGGACTTGGAAGTAATTCCCTTATAGCTGTAAATACTTGGAGAGGAAGGAGGCAGCAGCAAGAGTGTAAGACTTTCAGAAAAGGCCTTTTACAGTCTTATTAGCAACCTACTGAACCTCTGATCCCACAGCATCTCACTGCAGGTACAAATGATAATCTTTGAACAGTTACCCTACATCAGCTAATAAACTACACTGGCTGCTATATTCAGGGCTTTGGAGGCATGTAAGAACAGCTGCTAGGGCAGCATAAATAAGCTTGTGAATCTGGAAACTAAAAAGGGTTAAAACTTTCTAAAAATCAGACTATCACCTTCTAGAATCTCTTTTCCATTTTTCTTGCACCAGTTTTCAAAAAATATACATTTTCAAATACAACAATAAAATTTAATTACAACAAACCCTGGAGACACTCAGGATTGCTTTTAGTTGCATCACAGAGATAAGCTACTTATTAAAAATGATGGCAGAGGCTGTGATATGCATAGGTACCCTGCATAGTATCATGTTCCAGGGAAAAATACAGTGAGTGGTTCCAGGAAAAAATACAGTGAATGGGCCAAATCACAGGGTAAGAGACTTCAAAGTGCATATGAAACCATCCCTATCTATTCATAAGTCCAATTAAAAAGGAGAGGATGCATTTTTCTTTGAGTGTGTTGGGGAGCTGTTGACTGCAAGTTACGCTCTATTCAATTGACCCTTTTTATATTGTGTGTAAACTGGGGATGGAGAAACACATCTCTTTTCATTACGTCTGGACACCAAGATAACACATTGAATCTTCCTTTTATTCAAAAATAAAATCTCTAACTTGAGAGGTTTATCAATTTCTCAGTGAAGCTTGAATCCCTAAGAATACATGTTGGAAATATTAGAAATATATTGTGAAAAATCCCACAAAGGACTCTTCCCATTTTGTTTCTGTATTTAAATCATGATTTAATTTGGAAGGCTGAGATATTTGGAGCTGTCAATTCCAGTCCCCAAATCTCTTCTCCCACTCAAAATACCAGCCATAACAGTTGGTAATAGTAATCTTTGTTTAAAGTGACAGGCCAGCCCTCTCAATGACACCTCCACTAATGACATGACTATATGAGGAAACAAACTTTATGAAGAAGAATATTCTAATAACTGACTAGGTTTAGTAAATTTTTCTGAATTCCCAAAGCTGATCTTTTAAAGGCAAAGCATATGAAAATTGTCTACTTTAAGTCAGTAAAAGCAGAAGACATTCCAGTGCAGCAGACAGAATTCATGCAAGTAAAACTAATCTGAGAAATTAAGGTGGATGAAAGAGGCACTACTTACAAGATCCTAAAACTGTGGCATACGAAGTGAGAGTTTCTATGGTTAAAAAAACCAATATCTGAAAAAAAACCAATCTGAAGAAAAGTGTGTTAGAGTCAATGCTGCAAGCAGCTTTCTTGAGAGCCACAAATACTTTTATCTTTGGGAAGAATACCATCTTCCTCTTTATTTTGAAAACTAACTTAGTATTTCATTGAACTTGCTGTAAGAAACTGATCAAGCATTCATCTATCATTGAATACAAGATCAGATTTGATAACCTACACAGTAATTTCACTTTCCTCTGAAAAGGCAAGTCCTACTGAACTTTCAGTCTCCTAGTCTGGAAATCAAAGGGCCAGTTTTACTCATTACAATATCATTCAGTCAACAAATATAAAGAAAAAAACAAACAGTTTTACTAGTGAAAAGTCAAGGTATTTCAGGATGCCAGAGCATCACATGAAAAAATGGGCCTATAAACTGAAAGGTAAAGTCACTTTATGCAGTGCCAGTATATACGTCTTGTGTGTTTTCTAAAGCATTTGTGGAGGAGGCTGAGTAAAGGCGTGCTGCTATCTGAATGCAGCCATGGAGAATAGAAGGACTTATTGCGGAGTAAGTTCAGGCATAACTTCATTTTACAAAATAGTCTTTTTCAGAAAGACTGCTAGAAAAATCACATTTCTGGATATCTCCTAGAGATGAAATTAGTGTAGAAAAATATTACATTTGATTAGGGACCAATAGATCCTCAGTCTCTTATGTTCTCCGACAAACTCTTCTGTAGGGAGCATCACACTACTAGATTAGCTGCTGTGAGTATTTGCTTAAACCAATGCTTTTCAAGGGAAAACAAATATGTCTAACAGTTGAGAAGAATTCAGCAATGGCTCTCAGTCAGAAAAACATGACATTTTTCTTTTCTATCCATAATGAGTGAAAATTGATCACAGAAATGAAATTTTTATCAGCATGGCATGTGTGTTTTTAGGAATTTTTAGATGAGAATCTATCTGAATTTTATTGTGTTTAGCTGATGAGAGAATTGCAGGTTAAAATATAGTGGGATTTATTCCCATTTTTTCTCAGTGGCTCATGAGACAGATTCTGGGTGGTAGTCACTGGACCTTAAGGAAAAAGAGTGTTTCATACTGAGCACAGGCTCCTGAGGATATTCTGATAACTTCTTTGTTATTGTGACTAGCCTTATCACCTGTATTGGGTGCAGATGGAAAGGTTTTGGTAGTGGAGGAGCTGCAGAGGAGGAGGATAAAAAAACTGGAGTGGACAAAACAAAGGGAACAGCAAGGTCAGAAAAAGAAGAAGGAGGTGTTCCACAGCAGTGAATGTGTCTCCACTGTAGCCCTTTGAGGACCCTAGAGTAGGCAAATGGATATTTCTTGATGTGAACTGTGATCCATGGAGAGACCAAGCAGGATCAGGGGAAAAGTGTGAAGAGAAAGTAGCAAGAGAAGGGAACTATTAAGGACTGACTATAGCTCCTCACTGAGGGTGGGTAGAGGAGTCAGGAGTGAAGGAGTGAAATTAAGTCTGGGAGAGTGGGGAGAAAAGCTGTTTTAATATTTGTCTTTGTTTCTCACTTAATTGGCACTATATTAATTATTCCCAAGCTGAATCTGTTTTGCCCTCAAGACTGATTGGTAAGCAGTCCATCTTGATCCATGAACTTTCTCACCTTGCTTCCTTCTCCCTCCCACTGAGGCAGTGAGTGAATGGCTGGGTGGGCGTTGCTAACCAACCACACCACTGCATGACAGTAACTGGAAACTGTACCTAGCAACAACAATACTCACATGTTTTCAATACCTTGATGACATAGAAGCAGAGCATTCCAACCTAGATACCCATATGCTTGGTTTCTAAACATGAGTGAATTGATACAGAAGTGTGGTTTCCCTGAGGGTCCCCATTAGCTCTTCCGGCAAATTCTTTACATAGTACTAATGCTTATATTCCTAACTGTTTTCAATATGCATATATGCTTAGTATCAGTTGATAGCTCCCTGAACCTACATAAAATCTCAGGGTCCCTTGAAGGAATTAAAAAAAAAAGACACTGGGAAGACTGCTTGAATTGAATCCTGTGAAAGCACCTAGATACAACAGCAGTAAGTGCCAAACAAATGTTCATAATAATCAACAAGATCACCACTTAGCACTTATATAGAGTTGTGGGTGACTGAGCTCTGTCAATTTAATTTATTTTTAGGCTTTTAAGTAAAAATAAGTCAAATTTTGAAACATCCTGTGAACATGCAGATCCCAAGAAAGTCAAGAGAGAATACACAGGTAACATAAACCAAAAGATGTTAATTTAATCCAAAGAGGTGACGTGAGCAAGCATTTTGGAAACTCCATCTGGTTTTGTACTTATCAGTTGGAATTTTTTTTTTAATGTTGATCTTCCCCTGCCTCTCTCCCTCCTTTTTTGTTTACATAATAGGATAATTACAACATTTAACATCTGTAAATGAATATCAGGGTAAAATGTCTAATAAAATGGCTGTCATAGAGCCTAATCATGCATAACTATTTGAAAACATGTCCAGCAGGCAAATCTCAAATTATGAAAAAAAAATTGAATCTGTCACCATTTTGTTTTTGTACACTGTTGTGATATGATCAACCTACAGAGTGTACAATGTAGACCCATCCAACATCGTCTGGTTGTTTCAAAACTGCACAGGTCTATATTTGCAAATGGTTGTAGATGGTAGGAGTTCCAAGTAGGCTGCTTAGACAGATATTTTAGTATATGCACATATATCAGAAATGTATGTACAACATACAGTGTAGAGACAAGGATATTGAAATATCTGAAAGCATCGACTTGACAGAGACACTTAAAATATCTGGTTCTCACAGATACTTAGTCTGCTCATTATATGCATTTATTGTGGTTGAGCTATTTGCTGCCTAAATCTATGCTGAATTTTCTATCAGAAGTAAGTACTGATAGTGGTATCACTGATGCGACATGACTTGATTCAATGCAAAGCGACGTGACCTGAGGTGATTGGAAGTACGCAGTGCTCATGTAAGCCTTGATATGACATGGATAGAAGAGAATGCACAAAATTTCTCACAATATCTTTGTAAACAAGGTGCTGCTGGTCAAATTTGAACCAGTCTGAAAAACTACAATAACAATTTGCAAAATAAAAAGGGTGTATTTCTTATAGAGCCATGGCAAAGCAAATAAAGAGCAGACATCATTCCCAGGTCTCTTGGACCAAACTACTGGAGACATGAATAATGAAGAACACATCAGGGCACAGGCTAAGAGTGAGCAGACACCACCCCAGCTACTTTCCTTTTTGCTCTGTTAGGGACAAATAGAAAAGAGAGGAGAGGAAACTAAAAGAAAGGGATGCTTGTTGGGTCTAATCCTACAAGATAAACTAAATTGAAGTTGTCAACATGTCTGAGGCTGGGTCTTATATGTTTACAAGAAGAAAGAGTAAATATATTTAAATATATTTAATATCTTTAAATACAAATAACTATAAAATGCAGATGACTGACCCCTTTAGCAGCAGGTCAGTACTTACAGACTGACCCTAGACTCCTGTCCTTTAGGTTCCTGACTGTCCACATATATAACTTAAAAGTTTGAAATATTCCAGATCTATTTAAGCTGGCGCACACTGAACACTATTTCAGTTAAACAGAGGCATCTTGGTTTTGTCCGATTTACTTGGTTTTGTCTGGTTTTGTCTGATTTTGTCTGAGTTACTTTTATGTTTACATAGTCTTTAAAATATCTAAAACTGTTTACTTCATGCATGATGCATATGTACTGTAAACAAACATCATCTAACTTAAACTTGGCATCTCTAATAATCATGAATTGTATTGGTACTCATAAAAGAGGAACAAATACTGAAAAAGTTATCTTTATTCTCTAATTTTCTGAAGTAGTAGCCACGTGTTGCAAGAATGAAAGAAAAAAAGCACCTTCTAAACTTTTTGAAAGGGGCTGAAACACAGTTCATTTCACATTGATTAGTTTCTTGGTTCCTGTGTTTGTCTATTTTAGAATGATTTATCTGGCTTCTGAAAGATTCTTTCCCTATAAGAAAAATGGTTACTTCAGGGCTCCCTCACTGCTAAAAACCCAAACTCTTATCAGAAGGAAATTGCCATCTGTCTTCTCGGATAACAGCCCAGGACTTGGGTCTCAGTGATCTGGCCTCTGTAGAAAGTGTGTCAACCGTGAGACACACCAAATTAATCTCCTTAATCTAAAACATTTATTTGCCTTTAATTTGAATTTGTGAATGGCATGTGCACATGTAAATATGACTATTTGCATATATAAATGTTAAAAATGCAATGTGAGGTCACACCATGTTAATATGATGCTTCATGTTAAGTATTTGAGAAAATATTTCTGAAAGCCTTGTTCTACAATACAATACAATACAATACAATACAATACAATACAATCTGCAGTCTTAGTATGTATGCCTGGAACTGTTTATTCAAATGCTCCTATTAAAAATCAAACTTCTGCATACATACCTTCTCTTTTGCCCTTAGAAGAATAAATCCTACTTAATACTTAGGGACACTGTTAACTGAGAATATATATAAAGCTTCTTTAAAAATTCTGTCTCAGCAGCTCTGCAAAGATCCTAATTTTTGAAGCTGGAAATACATCTGGATACTTTGGTTTATTTGTAATGTCATAGCATCACCAAATAATTTTGCTTTCATGTAAGCTAGGCGCTTGCCTTGAATTTTCATTGACTTGAATATGAACAAGATCAGATCTAAAACTGCAGCTATGTGAAATATTTTTCTTTTCACTACTTTCAGCTCCAAACTGGACCTTACTCTAGATGCACTGATATGATGCAAAATTGAAGAACAATACAAACAGCTCCTGAGTGCGATAGAAAGATTCCTGTCAGAGACACGAGTTAGTCCAAAATCTGAATCTGGTTCTTAATACAGGTATCCAGAAAGCTGGAAGGATTTAATTCTGTGTTTACGTCAGTTGACCTCAAAGTCAAAATGACATAAACATCATAATTGATATCATGTGTTTGAGAAGTTCTCTCTCTGTTTTCCAGGTTTCATGGAGAATATATGACATACCAAATCAGTTGAGACACTGATTTTTAATTAGACATTTGAGTTTTGCTGAAATCTCAGTATATAAAATGAGATTTGAGAAGTATGAATAAAGTTGAAAAAAACATTCAGTTTGAAAACCTTCACGTCAAACAACATTTCCAATAAAATAGGTATGAGATGTGAGTGATAGCCATTGAAATAAGTAAGCTGAATCAAAGTCTATGAAAGAGAAAAAAGCATGTAAAAAAGGATGTTGGGGATCCCTCAGTAGGATACTATTAATATTTTCCTTGAACACTCCTTTTTTACTTTAGTACAGTTCTGAATGCCCAGTGATGGACTGGAAGTGTGACTTTGTTTGACTCTTTTCTGTCTGTCAATGGGAAGGTTACTGCTGCTACACCTTTTCTAAAATACAGCAATGAACACCTCTGAGCCTCCTCGCATGACCACTGTGTGAGCATATTGCATCTCAGATGGTAGAACCCTCTGCCACATTCATATTTGGATAGCTTACTTTGAGGGTAAACATACTGGAAGACGCTAGATAGCACAAGACTGACTACTGCAATTTAAAGCCACTGCTTATAATACATACATACACCCAGTCTTGTCCTTTTTCACCAGCAGTCCTGCTCTGTAGATAAAGTTACATGTAGATAAAATTGTGTATTTAATATGATGCAAATTGTGCCCTCAATGCAACTCCTATAGAAGTAGAAAGGGAGAAGGGTTAATATGCAGCCACATATCTAACATATGTTACAAATGGAGCCACATGTGTAACTTTCCCACAGAGAACATTGTCTCCTCCCAGGCCCTTCCATCTCAATTGTTGTCATCAAGAAACCTGCTCCCAAAAATGAAGTGTAAGTCCTGCTCCAGAAGTAGCAACAAGTGTGGGGCTGGGTTGTGCTCAGCATCAGCTGGGCGATTCCAGATTTAATTTTGTTTATGTTCTTCTAAGAGGTATAGAGAGTGTTTTAAATGTACCAACTGCCTTGAAGGCTTTTAAAATTTGTTTGTTCAGTTTTTGCTTTTTTGCTTTATTTCCATAATCCATCCATGTCTCACTTTTCCTGTGATTCCTCCCTGGGTTTCTCTCTTTTGGAGTGGGTATAATTTTTATTGCTTCCATAGACCCCCTTTCTGCTTTTACCTATTTGACTCCTTTTCTCTTATCTCCAGTATCAGCTACTTTGCTCATGTCACTCTGAATCTGGTCACAATGGGTTTTCCGTATGGGAGTTCACACTGAGCGGCAAAAGAAGCAGTATATCTACTGTATCTGTAATGCTGCCGTATTAATTCCTAACCAATTTCAAAGCCATATTTGAAACGCATATATTTCACCTCAGCAAAATCAAAATAATGTCAAGTTGCCAACAGCAAATGAAACTTGAAAATATAATTAAAAACATATAGGCTAGGAATGTATTGTTTCTGAGGTCTTTGCAATTGTCACTGTGCTAGGCACTATAAATTAGTGGCAAGAGGGTATATGAAACCAAGATCCTCTTATAATAAAAGCATAGCTCCATATTGCTTAAGATAACAGAAGAACTCTCAGATGAATGTGGGTGATGACTGCAAGTATAAATGGCATAATTTTTTTTTTTTTCTGCAAGGATCAGTTCCAAATTTGTTAAAACCTGATGCAGAAATCCTGCAGATGGCTTAGTTAGCCTGCATGTAATCTTAATGCAGGCCTGGGTAAATTTGAGAGAGTTTGTGCTAGTGTGTTCTTGTGACTGTGATTTTTCTATTTCATAGATAAAGTTGGGGTGTGATCTTATACTCCACATTATGCATGTCATTACATAAAATCACACACAAATATTAACTTATGCCTACGGTGATATTACTGTATTTTAAACAAAAGGCATAGCAAAGTTTAGCTCCTATCATCCTCTCTCTTTTTCTTTTTTTTCATGGAGACAGAATGTCAAAAATAATGCCTAGGTTATTACTCAATATCTAGTGGCTGGATGCATAGCCTGGGAAAAGTCTAATTATCATTTACAGTAAATAATTTCCCCCATATTTATTATCGATGGAAATCTACTCACAGACATTCAGCCAAGGAATTCTGCTATATGGGCAAAAATATGTACTATCTTTCAACAGCAGCTCAGCTTACAACCTGAATGTCTGTAGCTTTTTCATTAAATTCATTATTGCCTTATTGTACCTAGATTCTTGTTCTTCCATAAGGCACTGTCAATAGACAGAGAGATGAATTTCTTCATGTTCTAAGTATTTTCTACTTTTATCTGTTGACCAAATTCACAAAATATTTATGCGCCCTGTAGCAATTCTTGTGCTTTACAAAACAAGGGATTATTTTGGTGCTAAAAATAACGTAAGTTCCAGTTCTTGGTCTGACTCTGGTTTCTCTCTACCAGAATATAAATCTGATCTAATTTTAATGAGGTCAGCAGAGTTGCAATTAGTTAAAATAGAGAAACTCCTGTGAGATTCAGTCCCTTCAATTTATTATGGGCTTCAAGTCTGCAATGAGCAGGAATGATTCTTTCACTTGAAATACTAGTGTTAGCTAATTACACTGATATTTTGTTTAAATCAAACAGTCTCACCAAAGGCCTGGGTTTTTTTTTCTTTTTATTTTCCTTTTTTTTTTTTTTTTTTTTTTTGTATTTATGCCTTTATAAACTAGGGAAGCATTGAAGTCACAAGTCGAAACGTTTACACCTACAGCTGTGAAACTAATGGATTTTTCTCTTTGCAGACTGAAAAATTTCCCTTAAACACCCTATTCACCCCCTTAAAAACAAACAAACAAGTGAAAAAACCCAATAACAAAACACAGTCCAAGCTGACCTGAAGTGGAAAAAAATGGAAAATAAATAAATTTCAGGCCACTTGAAACATTTAGTTCAGACCAAAATGGTTTCTTGAAAGGAAATGTAAAATGGATCACCATCACAGATGGGTGTTACATAAATTGAGTGGAAATACTTGTCTTCAAAAAATCATTCTTATATGCCTTTTCTTAATCTCATCCATTTTGGGTTGGGAGGAACATATACATCTACCTAACTATCTGCCAAAATATACCTTTGGAAATGGTGAAGTATGCAGACCTCTTTGCAGTCACTGGTAGTGTGTCAGTAAAAGTCAAGGGTCAGAAATGTTTTTGCAGACAACCTAGTCAGACAGTGCTGCTGTTCTAATGTACCTCCAACATGTCAGAAACTGTGATGAACTCAGCCCAAGTGCAACTAAGGCAGAACTCTTTCACTATGCCTATCATATTTGTAATACTTATACAAGTGATAAAGCAAATACTACTTTCAAAATACGAGGTATGAGCTGTTTGCTTTCCAAACTTAAAGCTGAATATATCCCCTTGAAAAAGAAATTTCACAGAAGGCACTCACATATTATAAACCATGTCAGGAGAAGAAAGGTGAGCAGAAAAGGGATGGCCTAGTTTTAAGCATGTATTAACTGAACATGAAACAAGGGTGCACTTATTCTGTGTTGAATTGTGTCCTCTTTCAATAATGGAAATCAGCAGGCAGGTAAAAATCCTCCCAGTTTCACCTCAAAGAGACAGCAAGGACTATGACCTGGAGAAGACCTCGTGATCATCAGCCACATAGAAGAGGCAAACAAGCTCAATAATCTAAACAAAACCAGAAATTGCTACTTTTGCAGGAGTCAAGGAACCAGGTTTTTCAGTTGTAGCTGCAAGAAGGCAATCTCAGTGTGCTAAACAGGAATTTCCTTTCTTTTTCCTGAAGACTATGAGACCATTGAGAATTGCAGGTTGTTAAGACATCTGAACCAAGATCTTCAGGGAGAGAGGGACAAAGGTCCATTCGTCATGTTCACCCATACTCAAGGTTTCCCTGGCATTTCCAGTTGTGAATCCCATACTAGGGAATATCAGAAGGCTTCTTCTCCCCATTGGTCTGGCAAAGACCAAATTTAAAGCAGATTTACCTGATATATGGCTAGAACATCAAAATATTTCCTTTTATTTCAAGAAAATTATATTCCTTATTTAAATCAATGTCTGTGAAATCAGATCTCTCTCTTTGTTCCTAATATTCATCCAAAAATAACATTGCTCTTAAGAGCCATCAATGCAACAGGTGGAGTCCCACAGAGGTCAGTGTAATTGCACCAGTTTAGACCAAGGTAGAATTTAGTGCATTGACGCTGGCATGTGAAAAATAAATCAGAAACTTTATGGATATTAAAAACAGCGTTAAAACAGGGTGTTTTATACAGTAATTATAAGGTTATTTCTCAGTAATTCAATCTACCAAGGGCAAAAATATATCTTTTATTGCTGCCTATGATGGTAATAATTCTCCCTGGCATCTGTAAAAGCAACAATAGCTTTTCATTGATTTTGCTTAAAAGGAAAGTTCAGGGTTAGAAAATAAGTATTTCATGTGGAAACAAGAAAAACTTTCCAAAGTATATGTGATGGAAATAGTAATAATTATGTTTGAGAAGGAAGGAAGTCTTGTGATTAGGGTCACAGGGTAGAGAGCTAAAAACCTCACCAGGGGTCCAATTCTTTCACGTATTTCCATTTTTTAAATTTCCTGTTTGAAAAATAAAAAAAATAATAAAATTCTCTTTCTTTCACAATGTTTGCTTGTTTTCTCATTAGATAATACATCTGAAAGCCCATCAAGACTGGAGTATATATGCACCTGTGCCAAACTAAGGCAAGATCAAAGATAAAACAAATTTTCTTATTTCAGGTTAAATCTGCATATGGAATACATTTTTCTGTTTACTACACAGTACGTAGTGATTTATGTATTTACGTAGTATTTTTAGCCACTACCATAATATATATCCAGGTAATATTAATGAAGGCCAAAAAAATTCCTCTGCGGTACAGAAATGAATGAACATGTAAGTTACTAGCAAAGCTGTTCACAAAATGTAGGTTTTTATCTAAGAAGCAGGTAAATGGTAAAAATAACGACAAGAGGCTATTTACAAGTGAAGACTGATTTTACATAGGAAAATGGTAAATCCAGGAGAGCAGACTGTATGTCTGGATTTGCTGCTCTTTATAAGTTAACTGGTTCAAGTTTGTTGGTTTACATTATCAGAGCACCCTGCATAAAAGAAAGCCTTGTCTTAGCTCTGCAGTTGTGATCTGATAACATATATATTATTTAGAAAGCACTAATTTATCATTAATGTTCCAGACACTTTTCGTAAGATAAACCAATTACAAAGCTTGACACAGCAGTTGTGGGGAAATTCCCAATGCATCAGTCTCAGTTTGAGACAAGTTTAGTGGGAAATGCCCCGGAAGGGATGTCTCCTCCACAGAAGACAGGTTTCAGCACTCCCTCCCCCCACTGATACAAAAGGAATTTCTTGGATCAAAGTGAAAAAACCTATTTATTTAACAAGCAGAGTGCCATCACAGGGCACAGGAAACAATTGAGTAATGTTAGATAATAAACATCCTCTCTGCAGAGAAAGCTGATGGATTTAGAGTTCCCTCTGTAGCTGGCTCAGTCCCTCCTGAGGTCCGAGGCCGGGATGCGGCATCCCTGCAGCCTCACTGCTGGTCCACAGGGTCTGATGATCTGGTTCTTGGATCACAGCCAGGCCGAACAGTTCCAGAAGAGGAAGAAGTTACATGGGGATTTTGGTATGCCAGTATGGGAAAAATTCTTGCCTCAGCTAAGAGGCTAGCTAAAAGTAGGAGGGTGTTCCCTCAGCTCTGCAGCGGTGAGAACACAGGGGAGTGTGTGTGAGTCCTTGAACACAAACTGCGCTGAAGAATTTGCCTGGCTTCTCTCCCCTCTCTTCTGGACCCAGCTTAAAGCTGCGGGACCCATTTCTGGGCAATAAGCAGACGACAGGGGAACACAGTATTATCATAAAAACACCCCAAGACAGCATCCTAACATCCCTTCTGGTTTTCTGTTTATTCACAGTCTTGTAGTAAATGTCACATATGATAGCTTGTTTTTATCAACTCCTATTTTAAAATGAATGACAGTAACTCAAATAATGCTAACCTGAGCTCTAGACCTAACAGTTTATCTTATTAAGCAGAAAAAATGACTCACTTGTATAAATTACTGTCATCTCTAGCTGTTAAACATAACAAAATCAGGGAAGAAAACTGTATGTTGAACTACAAGAGCTCTACTACAGAGTACTACAGGCCCCTTGTTTATGATTAACACTAACGGGCCCCCAGTTGGTGGATAGAGATGAGTAGCCATGGATGCAAGGCCTCATTGACTCATCTGTACAAGTGGCTGCTGTGGAAAAGAAGGGTTGATGATACTGTGGGCAGCACTATGGAGCTGGGGGCCTGGTCTTTGCTTACACCAGTGTAAGAAATGTAAAAGTCAAACACTAACACTATAAATTTGGAAACTTAAAGTAAAAATAGATGGGCAACTAATCAAATTACAGTATTACAGAACAAAAATGCAGTAATAAAAAGAAAGGAATGCCATGGCAATGTGGTACATGGAACACCTGTATTTGCCAAACCTGTACGAAAAACCTCCTTGAAGTCAAATTACAAAAGACAACAGGCATAAAAGGAAAAAAAGAATATAAAAAAGAAACTGAAAAGCAATCGCAGGTGAGTCGGTTGCCTTCAGTATGCTTTTCAGAGACCTGGAAGTCCATGACTCTGAGTGTGTGTGCATGCGTTTTACTGTATATATGCAAGAAAAAAATGCATGAAATACAAGATTGCTCCATAAATTTTAATGAACAAATAGCAGTCTACTATGGACTACCAGCTAATTTAGGTGGTAGGCTATATCAAAGGAAAACCAAGAAATATGTCATGTATACATTCTGGAATGTTCTCATTGCCCAAGCAGAACACAATTAAAAAAATGTATATAGAGGTTAATTGCACCAAGGATAAAGAAAATTAAAGGTCTTTAATTTTGTTTACAGAAGCAATGCACTGTTGAGGTAATAAAAGAAATAACTAATTCTAGTATATCAACACAAGAGTTCTGAAACATAAACACTGGAATCACAAGAATGACTATTGAAATAATTATATTAAATCAGACACATGGAACACAACACATCATAAACCCCCTAAATTCTAGATTAGGAACAGAAGAGAGAAGACTATAGGTAAATCAAAACACTTATGTATTTCTGACATCTTTTCTGCATGTCATGAAGCCTATACAGCAGTCCTGCTGTGCAGAAGATCTAGGAGAAGAGATGATAGGCATATATAAGTCACTGCACGAGAGATGAGCCTTTAATCTACTTGTGACGATCTTCAAAACACGCAGTCTTTTTGACGAGTGTTCTTTTTAGTTTACAAAACAGTGTCACAACAATTCTGATATAACTTACATTAGTTTAGGAGAATAACACTTGCAGTAATGCTCCTCTCAAGCCCATATTCTGACACAAAGCTGTAAAAATAGCCTGTGCCATAACACAATTAGCCCATGCTGCAGCCACACTTTTGTCTGCTTCCTGTCTGTTTGGGGAATACAAAATACCTACAATCTAACACTGAAGTTACAAAGCTTTCATCACTCTACAGGTGGTAAAGGGAAACAGATGGTTTTGGGGGTAATCCAGACTTTACAAAAGAAGACCCTTTTCTGAGCTGTCTTCCAGCAAGGACTCTTTTTTCACTGACCATGGAAGGCATCTGAAGATACGTTTAAGTGGCCTTGGTTGGGTGGCATGTACCAAAGGCACATAAAGGCATGCATCTTGTACAAGAACACATTGCAAATGGAGTTTTGCAGCTTTACTGGTTTTTGGACACACTGCACACCAAATCCCACTGCCTGTCTTTGGGTATGTCTATACACTTAGAGATTTAGATTTGAGCAGAGAGAGGTAAGAAACCTGCAAGGGCCTACCTCTGAATGTTAACTATATGGGACTGTACAGTCTAGGTCCCAAATGACACATTTAAGTCAAGTGATCATTAAGTTAAATGACAGCATAACTATCTCTGCAACTAAAGCAGAATGATAGATTCAGGACCTTGCAGCTCTTATCTTTGGGAACCTGTGACAAGTCTCTGAGCATGTACACTGACTCCTTGTAATGAAAGCAAACTGTAAAGAGCAGCAATGCAGAAATGCTTGCACAGGCTACAAAAACTATTGGCTGTGCTAACATGGTGTTCCCCTTCTCCCTAGTTTTTATTCACTCTAGTTATCCTGAGTACAGCAATAAGGAACACAGACCTCTGCCCCAGCTTCAGTACTGCCACACAGTTCTGTATCACACAGGGTAAGCCCAAGAGCTAAGGTACAGAAAATACACTGCTCTGCTTAAATTATGCTTCCCTTTAACCACATGCTCATTTCTCATGAACAATAAAGGTGCTGTCCCAAAAGTAATCAATTTACAAGGAAGTGTTAATAATTTAAACTGCTTTTAACAAAAGACTACATCAACCTCTAACAAAATAATTAAAAATTGACCCTTAGATTTTTCCTTAGTCATTGTTCTTCACTGAGTATCCCTGGTTGGTTGTGATCCCATCTGTGAGTTTTGTCTGGGATTAAGTTAATTTTCTTCACAGCAGATAGCATGGGACTGTGTTTTGGATTTGTGCTGAAACACTGTTGATAACACAGGGATGTTTTAGTTATTGCTGAGCAGTGCTTGCACAGAGCCAAGGTCTTTTGTCTGTCTCACACTGCCTCACCAGGGAGGAGACCAGGAGTGCACAATAAGCTGGGGGGGCACACAGCTAGGACTGCAACTGACCAAAGGGATATCCCAGTACCCTATGGCATCATGCTCAGCAACAAAAGGTGTGGGAAGAAGAAAGAGGGGATATTCAGAGTGATGATGTTTGTCTTCCCCAAGTCACTGTTACATGTGATGGAGTCCTGCTTTCCTGGGGATAGCTGAGCATCTCCCTGTCCATGGGAAGCAGTGAATTAATTGTTTGTTTTGCCTTGCTTGTGCTCACAGGTTTTGCTTTACCTATTAAAGGGTCTTTATTTCAACCCACAAGCTTTTTCACCTTTACTCTTCATTTATTTCCCCCATTCCACTGTGGCGTTTGAGTGAGTGGCTGCGTGGGGCTGGAGTTAAATCACAACATCCTATTTTCTACAGCTGTTGTATTTTGCAATACTACACTGCAAGAGAAGTCACAAGAAGTCCTGATGTGGACACCACCTAACTCACTTTGCCTTGGCTTTTAAGTTTTACTTACAAAAAGAATTCATCTCCTAAAAAGAATTTATACCTATTATGGTAATTATTACTAACCATAGGATGACAATTGCTATATCTTCTTATCAAAAACTTTTAAAGGGTCAATAATCTCTCTGTGAGTTCATAAAATGCTCAAAAACAAACCAACAAAATTAATTCATATAAATCAGCTGATGCAGATCAAATTCCATTTCAGAGAGAATACAAAATAATCCTGTAATCTTTTGAATGCTGCTTTACTGTAGAATCCTTTCAAGAACTTTAGAAACTAGCATTCGAACCATAATAGCCTGTAGAACATTGTAAACAGCTTATTTTAGAAAGAAATCACATCACTTCTAAAATAGGGTTCATGTACTGACCAGCAATCAAATAAGGTGAACCAACTGACTAACACAGTGGAAGTTTTCCCCTAAGGTTTCAGCTTTTCTTAGAAGATTAAGGTCCAGAAACTCAATTTTTTCAACTAATATATTATCTATAAAGGGTGGTCTCTTGCTAGTTGGCTCATCATCATGCCAAATCCTAGCACTTTAAAGTACATCTATTTGATAGCTAGAAATTATTGGCCAGAAAAGAAGAGGAAACAACATCCTCCTGCAATTAATCAAAAAAAGGGGATTTTTTTCCCATCATTACTTTCTTACCAAAAAAAAAAAAAAAAAAAAAAAAAAAATTCAAATACTCTATATTAGAAAAGGAATTTGCTTTATCATAGAGTTGTGAAAAATCCATTAATCAAACTGAAAGGTAAAGAAATTGCATTTTTACTTTTGTAATGTTTTAATACGAGATTATTCTATTAAGAAACACAGCTTAGGACACTATTTCTCAGAGATTGATCCTTCCTTAGGAACTCAGAAAACCTTGGTCCTAGTTCTGTGCCTGTCAGGCTCCCTAAGTGACCTTGGACAAGCTAGTTAATCTCTTGCTAACTCATTTCTCCATCTGTAAAGTGGAGATAATCGTAATTCCTTTGTCTTGCTTGTCTGCTAAGACAATGTGTTTGAGAATAGGAAATGTTACAGACTGTGGTCATACTTCATGCAGCCCAGTGGCCTTAGCCTGTCCTTCTAGATCCTTTCCTAACACCCACTCCTACTCTGCATCTTTTTTATCAATTTCATCTTTGTTTTGCAGGAGCAGAGGGAGCTCTGAACTGCTCTAGGATGGTAAAAGTGAACACCCAGTCCAACTGCTGATCGCTGTGATTAAATTCTGACACTCCAGTAAGGCACTATGTCATGGAGGGTAGGCAAAATTACTGTGCTAAAATACAGACAGACTAAGGTGTTAGAGAAGCCTGGATAAGGAAACATCTTTGAAAAAGGTAGTTTTTAAAGCTGTCCTTTCCTTAGTTTTTTAAATCAGTATTACTTTAAAGCATGCTCAGCCAAGTTCAGACAATAATTCAGGCTTAACAGATTTATTTAATGTATTTTTATTTTCAGTGTTGTCTATATTGGTAAAAAGGAACTATGCATATTTCAAAAAGACTACATTAATGGCAGAATGGTAAAGGCAGCAAACGATAAAGCTTCCTTGACAGCTGGAAGAGGAATAAGTGCTGTTGGTTTCACTAGAGATTCAGAAATCTCCAAATGCTGCTACAAGTAGAGTGGGGGACTGTGAGCAAGTCCGGCTTTTGATGAACAGCAGCAAGTAATGCTACCCCATGCTTTATACTTTAGTCCTTTTCACCAAAGCTAAGAATCCTGTAAATCCCCATTTCAGACTGGTACCCCATTGTTTTCTGGAAAGGCTTTACTTCCTCTTGCTGCCCTGGCCCAGTGGCTTCATGGTCCTGGGCTCTCCTGAAGGAATTAATGAAGAAAAAGCAAGGAGAATTACTGGTATAGCAGCTAGGCCCAGTATGAGAGTCCAGAGGGTGGAGGACTGGACCTCCATCCAGCTTGGGTGGATGTAAAGAAAATTGTGGTGGAGGAAATGTACTGAGAATGGGACCCTCTTAACAAAAAGGTGAGGGGTGGGTTTTAGCTCTACAAGGGTATTCTGCTTGCGAAATTATGGCAGGGTGAGGTGCAAGCTGGCACTATGTATCTACGGCACACATGCTTGGGCACTTCTTTGTAGTACTTGCTTGTTCTGCTGCCGTGTCATTAATTCTGGTCAGCAGTAGAAGGGAGAAAAAACCTTAAAATAATTGCTATGGACATTATTTGCATTTAGGAGATTGCATGCTACAGGTTATGCTGAGGTTTCCTGTAGACACGTAGAGCAAGAGCAGTGAAGTCCTGGCTCTCCACAGTTACCGGCAGCACTCAACCGCTTCCTGCAGGCTAGAACCAGGAATGAGCATTGTTTTCAATATTTATATAATGCTTTTATTTCTCCTATATTTAGATACTGGTCTTAGTTTCCCTAACTGCTCCTGCAGCCAATCTTTAGAATTTGAATGAATTCCTAGCAGCCACAGGGAGTGTGTGGATTCAGTCTGTGGGGCCCGATGGGATGCAGGATTCAATACTCATGCTCAGTTTGGCAGCCTGGTGAGATTTAGCTTCCACCACTTGCCAGTGGCAGACAGGACAAACACAGCCCCTTTGTGCCATTCATGTATTTGGGACCCCACATACACATTTCTCATTACAACAGCCTATCCATAAGCTTTACCATTTTGAAGAAGATGGCCCCAAGCTGACCATGACATAGATAATTGATGTACCCTAGTAGCTGCAAGCAACTTCTCAACACACCTTAGATGCTTTTGTCTCTTTCTTAGTAAGCCCACTGCTTTGAGACTGGTTGATCAGTTTTCCCACATTTAAACTGTTATATACTGAAGTACCAGTGTTCCTTCATAATACACCAGGGAGAGACATCAGGAGGTAGAACAACCTTTATTCTTACAGGGGTGTGTTCAGCCAGTGATTTGTCACTGCTACCTAAGAGAGAAAAACAAACAGAAAACTGCCAAGCATATAATCCAAGTTCCAAGGAGACACTAACGCTATTTTTAAAGTTGGAGTGTATCTTGTCTTGCGTGCCCAATTTAATACAAATGTACACTTTCCTTCTCTGGTCAAATAAGAAATGCTTGAGGGAGTGTCTCTTTCAGTAAGGCCTGCCAGTGCCAGACACTGATTTACCAGTCATGCAAACGCTTTTGTGTTTCCAGGGTCAAATCTTGCCTTACTGTGTGAAAGGCTTCTCAATGTCACCTGGCAGGAAAGGCTCTGAATGTGATGCTGTGCCAAGAGCTCTACTGATGTTTCTCATGTGCAGAGTGTTTAAGAGAAACTCAAGGATGAAAACAAGCCACAGTCATAAAGTTCTAGTTGTGCTATGAAGACAAACTTCCCAAAATTCACAGTCACTAAGATCAATCTCATTTACACTGCTTTTGTACTATGTATTGCACTTGACCTTCTACAGAGTGGGATCTGATTTACCCTAGCATGATGCATTAGACTTAGTGTTTGATTCAGGACTAGACAAAAATATGACTAATGTTATCAGTGGAAAAAGGAAGATCACACATTTGCAATCACTTTGCAATGAATACTGATGAATATTTAACATATTTAATTAATGTGCTGTCCTTTTATGAGGCCTTCATAAAAGTTAAGTATAAATGGAAGTATGAATCAAACATCAGGACACTGCAAATAGTGCACAAAGCAGGGCATTGCTAATTATTAGAAAAAGAAAGAAGTGCTTCAGACTATCAATCTATTTCCTGCAACTAATTTAAGCAAAGGCATTAGCTGAGCTCTGTTTTATCAAGCATTGTTTGAGATCTCTGGTTTTCTCTATCGTAACACTCTGTAACCTCATTCTTAGACCTTATAGTGTTCCTAGGATATAAAATATTTGTCCAGTCTTATTTGAAGACTAAGAAAGAGGGTTTCCTGAAAAAAACTTAAATCCAAGTGTGCAGACAGTCTTGACACTTTGCTCCTTCCTCCTGTGTGTTCTCATTTCCTAGAAAGTAAGAGACAGGAGATCTGTCTTGATCCACTCAGATTTTGCTTTAATTTATTTCTGTTCATTTTAGGGGCCACATGAATCCAATGTTTTTTTACTCATGATAATCAAGTACAGAGAAAAGGGAATACACAGAGAAAGCACCACTGGCTAAGAAATAGTCTGTTGAGAGCTTCAAGAAATATCCGCCTTAAAAGATCAGAAGAGAAATGCAAGCATGAGTACCAAATAGTTTAATATAAAATTAGAAAAAAAGCATCTAAATTAAGCTTACTATAATGCTCTGTATCAATACAAGGGAAATTTTCCTTGCAATTTCAAGGATTTTTCCCCCCTATTGACCTTGTTCGTAATTGATGAGCTGCAGACATACAGGTATTTCTGAACGATGGAGCATATCAGAAAAAAATCTCCTGTTGGTACCATAGCATGCCACTAACATTGATGTCTTAAAAAAATTCAAATGGAGGGTCTGGTGGCCCCACTAATTGCAATCAATGAGATTTTGCACTCTTAGTGTTAGAGCATGATCATGGAATTTAATATTCCTTGACTTTGCTCCCCATATTATGGGCTATTAACAGGGAATCAAAGCAGTGCCCTAACATCATGGCTATAACACACAAATATTAACTAGGAATATGGCAGTCCAACCCAATGGAATATGTCCACTATTTCAGGCCTTTCAGATACAGCAAGAGTGGAGGAGTACAAACTCTTGAAAGTTTACAGAGTAGTACACAACCTTCTTCTTCTAGAAATAACATGAAACCATTTATTCCTCCACAGTAAAAGGAGGTGAAAACCTGCCTCCTCCATGATATTTTCTCATTTCCATAGCCTGTCCTAGCTACAATAAAGCCAGAATTAAGGTAAAACACTTGAAACTTATGAATTCCCTGAAACTACCACTCAGCTTTCATATGTGAGTGATTTTCAGCCAGAGATTTGATTCAATTTGTCTTCTGTTTGAAATGCTTTCACCTCTGCCCATTTCCAGGAATTCTAGATATTCTAGCACAGATGCCAGTGGTGGAGAGGTCTACACTGTAATCAGGAGCAGGTGGAGTCCTATCCAAGCCCATCGAGTTCATGCCAATGCCACCATGAAGATGCAGCAGTACGGTCTTCAGTGTAAGCTGTGCCTGAGATCCTGCGTGTTTACTTGGGTGGCTCACCGCCTTTAATGCCCTGCCATAGTGCCTTCACTGTTCCTGGCACTAAAGCTTGCTCCATGAATCCTTGCCTTGTCATATCAACACCTCTGCAGTTCTACTTCTGCATCTGCAGGGCAGACCAAGCCTGGACCACCTTGCATTGCTAGAGGTCTGAGATTCCACAGGGAAAGAGGTTTATTCTGAAGCATCTGGAAAGAAGGAAGAAACTCCTATTTCTTGACAGATGTGTTGCTTTGCACATAATTGCAGCATTTTCTTATCCCATCCACAAGAGATGATCAGCATTGTAGTTCTATAGCACCAAACTCACAAGGAAAGCAGTGTGCAGACGTATGTTCACTTTGAGAATTCCCTATCTACCTGGCTGGTAATGAATCTTAAATTTTCTCAAGATCATTGCTCATCACCTGAACAGGTACTGAAGAATAAATGAAAATAGCCATCCATTGAAAAATGAAATCATTTAATGGCTGAAACAAAATGCCATCACTGCTGTTTTAAAGAAGGTTTTAAAGTGCATTACTGTCACTTCTCTATACACTTAAGGGCTGGCTACTGGGTCAGATGGTGCAGCAGTCCATGTAATCTCCTGAATGGAAAAAAATTAGGCTCAAAGTGCCAAATAGATGCCCACAACATAATATCAGGTAAAACAAACACATACCTCCTATTCCCCCTCACCAAGTGTTAGAGAAATAGAGAGAAATTCCAGTAATTTCTCATTACTGTGAAGGTCAGCCTAGCTGGGAAAACTGTTTCTGCTTTACAATTCCCCAAACTGTAGAAAGTAGTTAGAGTTCTGGACAAAAACTAATGTTGCATTCAAAGGGAAAAGAGGCTGATATGGCATTGCTGCAGTAATAAGAGAATTTTTTACTCTTTCCACTTCCCTGTGAACCTAATCAGCTGTGACATGAGAAAATATACCGGGCTCACCCAGCCAGAATCTGACTGCCACCTGAAAATGTCCTCAATATTCCACTGTTTGGGAGTTTACAATGATCCTTCCGACATCAATTTTGTACATGTACATCAAAATGCCATTAGAAATGCTTACAAACACGTCCTGCTCACAGTCACACTCAGACTCCAATCGAAGCCAGGCTGTAAAGACTCCCCAGTGGTTGACTAAAGGTTTCTTTCGATTACTCATATGAAAGCATTTGGTTATGGAAAGGCTGGGGGAGCCTGGGGGATCTAAAGATCTTCCCCCTGACCTCCCTTGTAAGTGCACTTGAACGTCATTAGAAGCCACATATACTGAAGGTACTTTAAAACCTGCCTTTAACATTTAATTAATGTCTGTTGACTTACCATGTTTCTTCATTCTCCTTGAGGTTCAACAAATAAGCCACACCTTCTAAAGGCTGCAAGTATGTGGCAGGGAGTAGGAAGGTGTACTGAGAGAATGAGAACCCATGGTCTATTTATACTGTCACACTCAGTTACACGGATGGGTATGTTCCAGCCTTCATATACATGAACTACTGTGTGCAAACACCACATACATGATGCAGCTGTAAATTTATTTAGCTTTCATAAATGCTTGGCATATTTAATGCATTATTTAGTGCCACTTTTATTATTTCTTAGTGATGAAAAGCTGAATAAATCTAATGCAACTGAACAAAATATTATCACGTTCTTCTTTTGTTCTAATATTTACAGGAAATATTACAAGTGGTTGACATATAAATTGAGCATTTGAATGACTTTAATAACCATGTGATCAATAAGAAGTGATATTTTTACAGCCTAAATTCAATTTTTAAAGGGCCAGGGGTCATGGATCTTTATCAAAACAATAAGGCTAATACTTTATTTTCAGAACCTGTAATTCCTCTTATTTTAAAGTCTGTATTGGCCTAATATCATTAGAAGTCAAATTTTGCTCATAAAGTTTCAATCCTATTGGAGCTAACATTTTGATATTTAGGGATTTATTTTATCTGCACTTTCTGGAAGAAATTCAATATTTCCTTGTATTACAATTAATGTTGAGTGATAGAAAGTCACTTATTACCTACATTGAAGATTATTCCTTTTTCTTGGAAGATACCAATTATTTTTTAAAAATTCCAGTCAATCTGAATCATATATATGCTCCCTTTGTATCTTATCTTTCTGAATCAAACACCTTACCCCCTTCAAGTAGCTTAGGAAATATCTTTTCAGTTTTCATGATTATAAAATGAAAATCAGCCAGATGAAGTCCAAACACCAGGTAGTCATCACAGGAAAAATAGTGCTCATGTTATGCTAAAGTGGCAACTCTCCCATCCAAGCAATGGATAGAATATTGTGTAACTTATACAATCAGCTCCTCTTCTCCCAAGAGAGAATAAAGACAAACCAGTCCTAGTTTATATCTGGAGTATTTACCCAGCTCCTTGTGGGCTTGCCTAGCACTGATAGACATTTTTCATTAAAATTTGCAGCAGACAATTCTCAAACAGAAAAGATGTTATACATAGTAAGTTACAGTCTTGTAACACTTCTCTGCCGCTGTTTAAATTGTTTCCTTAGTAAAGTTACCATGCACACCGGGACAAATAGGAGGATAAGTTCTCTTTCTGGCCTGATGAACAGAGAACTATTTATATTTCAAGATGGAAAAGTAAAAGCCCTCAAGCATGTATTATTCTGCCAAATCAGGGCATTCACAAGCATGTGGAGACCCTAGTTGAAGCCTCATGTCTGAATCAGGTGCAGTGAAAAGCTTGAACCTGAGGCTAAGATACTATTTTATGAGATGATTTAACTAGATGCCATGGAAAGATTTGCTTTTCAGTGGATCTACAGTTCTCAACAAAAAATAATGAAAAAGAGGTATTGAGTTGTCCAGCTGTTAAAAGAATTCTGGAAACTTTGCAAAGGAACAAGTTATAGAAAAATGAGAGTGGTTATTTCCTGGATGATTATAAACCTCATCTCTTTAGGTAAATCTCATTTGCTCAGTGCAGGACCATCTTACTGGCATGACTGACCTTATTTCATAGGGAAAACCCATATCTGTCAGAAGTGGGAGGTGTACTGATCTTTTCTTTCTCCTCCTCAGGTCATTATGCTGTTTCTTGAAGTGCTGAAGCACCCCATGGAAATTTTAAAACAGCACCCTAATGTGAAGCCTATATTTTATACTTGGATTAATTTACAATATTTTGTTACAATTGGTTTTTCAAACAGGCTTTAAAATACGTGGTGGAAAAATTTATTACACTATTATTCTTTCCATTGGAATTGAAACTTTTTTAAAAGTGGTGGGCATTTTGATTGCGTTTAGTAAATGTCTCCTTCCATAACTTCCCAAAGAAAGTGCTTTGGTATTGAAATTTCCTTGTTTTAAGTTCTTTGTTTTGAATCAAATTTCTCAAATGGCATGGGGTTCATGTGCATATGAAAAACCAAAATGAAGGAAAGCAGATTTAACAGTTTTATTTTATCCATGCAAATTCTCAGTTGCCCGGCTTTTATTGTTTTCCTTTTCTGGTTTGAAGTATTTGTGGAGATGATGGAATATCCCTGGGTCTGATTTTTGCCTAATCCTTGCAATAAGACTTTCTCCTGCGAAGAAATTGCAAAATCAAATTGAGCATGTCCAGAAAAACATCCACAGATTTCAATATCTGTTGCTGAGATTCTCTCTGAAAAGAAGGCAACTTTTTTGGACAGTCCTGGCAAGAAGAGCAGCATCTGGTTGACCTTCAAACTTCCAAGTGAGGCTATAACCTGGACTCTGATCTTACATTTTATTGTTTGGAGTAAAGGATATTGTTAGTCTACAGAATCACATTAAGACTTTCAAAACCACACACTGAAGACGAGGCTTGCGTGTCCTTACTGATTCATGAAGGTAAATGGAGATGATGTACACTAGTGCTGAGCATTTTTAAACCCTGCTTAGGCTGATGGTTGTCAAGGAATATAAAGCCACAGAGCTGGGAGACATGCTACATTTCACTAGGTGGTTTGAGGTTTCTCTGTAAGTTTTCCATATATATGAATGCTATACAAGTCATGGTTACAATGAAATAAGTGCATGGTACTTCGTGCAAAATGGCAGTAATGACTTTTTCGTAAGTAATAGCCACACCAAAGACATTTCAGATATATATGCTGACATTTCTAACCATGATCCTCATTTTTATTCTGTGAATAATTGCTCTTTCTGTATGGACTGCTTCTTTTTCTGCTGACTCCATTCCCCTTTCAACCCGCAGACCCCTCAGATAAATATCCCAGGGATATCCTCGCCGTGTTCCAAGACACAAGGTAGTTTAATGATTTGTGAAAGCATCTGTTTCAGCCTTTAAATAATTTACACCATTTTGTGTTTTCATCAGAAAACGGTGGTAAATGTCCCTTCTAGAAATAACAGATAAACTGTTCTTGTAGCTTACACTTTATACAACACTACATTTGAAAATAAACAAACAAAAAAGCAATACCTGCTTGATAGGATCACTAATCTTTGGGAGACACAGTTATCTCTGTAGTAGAAAAGAATCAGGCTCTTTTGCTAACAGGCAAGCTAAAACTTATTACTATGGTTCAGCCAGCTATGTATGAAAAACAAACAAGCAAACAAACAAGCAAACAAATATCAAAAGGCAGATTTTTCATCTCCCCACCTCTCTTAGGTATTTGGGCTGCTCTCATGACCCACAAGCAATTACACACCCCAGGGCAAAGCAAATGTGCAGTTGCCTTCAAAGCTTTTTATTTTTCTTTTAGTTGCTCACCTGGTGTCTTGATAGAAACTTCCTACATGTCAGATCTGGCTCAGAGATCATCAGTTGCATAGCTTTGATCTAAATGTGCTTTACTTCCTCTTCTACTTTCCTCTTGTTGGACCACTGTAGACTGTCTACACACAAAATTTTGTGGTTTTCCTACTATTTTCCTTAGTGTGTTTTTACCAACATAATCCTCAGTGTCATTAAACTAATGTAAATACGAATTGCTTAAAGGACTTACAAAGTCCTTATTATAAAGTTCCTTAATGCTGATATATTAATATACCCACCTATGAAGTAATACATTTAAGAGATCAGTAACTCAGGTATAACACAGGATGGCATGAACCAGGATGGCTTGGGCTGACCTTAGTCTGAATTTTGGCATTTGAAAATTGTCAGTTTCCTGTGATAAAACCTATAGACACAAGGAAGGCTTTTCTAAGAAATGCAGAGGTTGAAATCTGTATCTTTATTCCTTTGAAGGCTAAATAATAATTTCTACAGTTCATATCAATGGTAGTGACTCAGCCCTTCTGAAAATTAGATCAATGCTTATTCAAGAGACTAGCATTAGACTTTTTCATGGTATTATTTAATTTTAACTTGTCTACACTTCTTTAGTCCAAAGGCAAATAGAATATAATTACACTAGGATAGGAAAAATTAGATAATGTTGTAGGCAGCCTTACATTCAAAAATCCCTTTTGTCACTTTCCCTCAATAACTCTGTCAGTGACATACTATTGTATGTCTCAGTCATAATCAAGTGAAATGAAGATTATTCCAAAAAGTAAATGCGTGAGGAAACAACAGGAGGTACACATCAACACAAAGGATGCAACGGCCCACAGCGCATGTACTAAGGCAAAGGTATTAACTGGATCACTATCATAACCACTGGTTTTAGGCCTCTTTTCACAGATTTCAAAGGATGTTTTAAATTAGCTTAAATTGTTGCATGATCAGATTTGATTAAGAGATGGTTTCTGTTGGACCTCAGCATGATGAGTAGTGCCAACTTTGGGAACAGTGTAATGAAAAGAAAATTAATTGGAATAGGAACACATTCAGTGTTCTAGCATTTCCTTATTCTTCTGAACCCTTGATGTAGCCAAATATCTTTATATCCACTTCTAAACAAGATTAAGGCTACAATAACTCAAAGGTGTATGATGAGCATGCTTAACCAGTGCAGTAGTTTACTACAAACTTAAAACACTGCACCAAGATGATACAGACCTTTAATTAAATCAGTTCTCTACACCAAAGTGGTGGTTATGTTGGATTAATTTCTGTATATACATAAGCCTTCCATAAATACTTGACTAAATATTTGTTTCATGGCATGGATTTAAGCTTCAGAAGCTTCTCTCTGTTTTTGAAAAATTAATGTACACATTTTGGAAAAAAGAGAAAGAAAGTAGAACACATACAGACTACTCAAATTATGACTATTCAGCCCCAGGAGTTGTTCTTATACATCTGTAGTTAACTGTGTTAGCACCTCTCAGCTTTTTCCATTGCCTACACATTACTGATGTTGCTACAGATTAAGACTGAGTTTTAAAGCTGTTTCTATCACTACTGAGTGCTTGTTCTCAACATTTTAAAGTGAAGATGTGAACAAACCTTTGAAAAGTGACTGAATACTTCAATGCTAATATATTTTGCATGTAAAATATAAAAATCTCTGTGTGTTTCATTTCTGATAAAATCTGATAAATATTTATTATCAATGCTGTTTGCTTTTAATCTGTTCAGGATATCATTCCTCCAGCTCCTTAGTACTTAAACAAAAATGGCATTTACATTACAATATTGCTTGCCAACAATCTCATTTTCTGGTTTAGTCAGCAGCCTTCATGCTTGATTAGTCTTTAATTATACAAATACCTACATATTAAAAAAGTTTTCTTTTTTCCATACTTTGAGCATGTAATTATTTTCTCTTGCATGCAATAACCTTTAATTTTAGGATTAAGCAACTGATTCTCTTTAGTATGGATGGATTTTTTCAAGTGTTAAAGCAAATTTGGGTATTGTATTACGAGTAGGAAAATTAACTTTAGGAAAACCTTTCATTAGTGCATTTGACAGCACACTGAGCAGCTGACAGAAACTTCAAAATATTCAATATACTCGAAAACAAAATGGATTCCAATTCTATGTCCTCTGAAGTCAACAGCAACACTACTCTGAATTCACTACTCTAAGCAAGAGAGTGATGGGGGCTATGCAATTCCTCCTTTGAATATTCCTTGCTTTTGTAGTATTAATGTTGCAGCAGTACCCAGAAGCCCAATGCAAGACCAAAGCCTCATTGCATTATACCAAAAACTGTTAAGGTTTTTAGTATAAAGTGATCAAACAGTGGTGGGAGGATCAGGAAAGGAACAGAAAGGTGAAGTGATATCCCAGACAGTGACAGACCTGGGACTGCAGTCTCATGCTCCTGACTCCAACAACATATTTACTAGAGCACTTTGCTTCCTGATACAAATTATTTGTCAAAAGTGAATTCAGTAAGCAAAGACATAATTTGATAATGAGATTAGAGATAAATATGCAGATTTTATATGGCAGTAAAAGAATTCCCTCCCCTTCTTTTCCTGCAGTTTTCGCTCATGAGAGCATGGACTGCCAAGCTTGGGTCTACAGGATTGACATATGTTATCTCTATACCTGCTTTTACATTTGAAGTACCAGTGATTTCCCCCTAGACATACTCTTTGAATGTCTATGGGGAAAACATCAAGGATTTTTAGAATGGCTTGGTTTTCTCAAGATCTGTTTATTTTTGTATTTGTTTTACATGAACTGAAAATTCTGTCAGACACATTTTGATTGCATGGAGAACATGTTTCAGAGTCAGAAAACAGCTAAAAAACCCAAACAAGGCAGCTGCAATTCCATAAAGTTGGGGAGGCAGAAGAGCAGGAAACCTTCATAATAGCATGTTGAGCTTGCTCCTGTCTCATTTGAGTGCTGTGAGAAAGCTTCTGCCTACTTCCCTCGTAGTGGAGTTAGGTCTTGTTATAAAGCAAAAAGTTGCAGACACAAAGGTAGGATGGAAATGCACACAGCATCTTATTCCAGAATGGTGATCAGTGATAAAATTTCAGTCTCTTACAATGCCAATACTGTTTTGGTTTTTTTTTCCTCTCTTTCCCAGTAGAATATGCCAGTAGGAATAAAGGCACTGTGAGTAACAAAGACATTTTTTTTCCCTTCTCCTCCTCCCAACATTTTCCTTTTCTTCCCTAAGATCAGGCCCTATCCTTGAGGAATTCTACACTGATGGAAACTGCACCCTCAGATGAATCCTGGGAATGAGACTGACTTCTCCTTACTTGACCCTTCCTGGATCTTGATCCCAGTACAGCCCTAGTCCTCATCATCTGCCCCACCTGCCTCATAGCGTATGGAGCACCCTCATTGGCAGCTCTACTTGTCACTCTGTGAGGTGTCCCCAGGTTCCCGGGAAAACGCCAAGAGGAGATCAGCCCTCTACAATTTTCTGTCCTGTTCCAGCTGGAGCCACCAGTCCACAAGGATACCCAAACTGGGACAAGAGCAGTAAGAGACAAAGACAGCACTCCACCTGGATTTGGCTCTCTAGAAGGTTGAAAACAGAGTTACAGGGTTACTATGATGAAAATCATGAGTGCATTAGCAACTAACAATTTTTATACCACTTATTATCACATTCATTCAGAATCATCTTTTGATACCAAATTACTGGCCATGTCTAGCAAAGAGCACCCTTCTGTAATGTGACTGGGCCTATATTTTAGAGTTTTCTTTACAGCATCAGTATTTTTGCTAAAACACTAGGATCCTCCCAAATCTGAGTGCTTCCCCAATGCTTTTTACAAGCATGTAAGTATTTCTTAATACTTATACAAAGACATTGCAGATGTGATTGCTGCTTTAAAAAATCTCATCTCCTTTAAAAACCAAAATGCACCGTCATGATTCCTTTAGTAAAAGGATAATCCTAGCAATATATGAAATGCTGTTCCATATGTCAGTGTTTGTCTTCTGGAAAGTCAGCTTTGCCTTCCAGTCTCTTTCACAAACATAACCTAACTTGGTTCGCCAACTGGAATCCTCACAGGATATTAGGTCATGTCTAAGCTATCCAAAATAAGTCAAGTTCCTCTCCTGTGGGAAATTAGCTGAAATTATCGCAATTTACCATACAATTTCTGATGCAAATGAAGATGAAAGATGGAATATTGAAATGTCTCAGCAAAAAACATTTGAAAATGATTAAGTATTCTAGCAGATTTCAAGTCATCACCATGAATTAAAATATTTTCAATTTCTTTTGCTTAGCCAATATTTTTAGGCAATTCAGTATAGGCAATTTTTTATATATATATTAAGCTGATTTTAAACAAAAGGCATTAAATTTAAAGCCTTAGTTATTTCAATTTACCAGGCCTAAAATAGAAAATTAAAATGAAATTTTGGGCAGGGGAGAAACCAACTTCATAGAATTACATCTTTGTTGGAAAAGAAAAACCACTTAGAAAATTCATGAGTAGCCTAAGGTATTACAGTATCAAAATAAAAATTGTGTGCATTTCGGAGGTAAGACTTTCTTTTTTTCTGAGACTCATAGTGGCCATCTATCCTTTCTTGCTCTCTTTACTTCATTTCCTTTCTCAGCCAGTGGCAAACTTCTTTATTTCTTGTCTTTGTCCTGGATCAGCAGCAAAAATTACAGTGGTGCTACAAGACAACTTGTCCTAAAAACCTTTCAAACCTTGATGGTGGAACAAATACTAGAAGAATTGTAGAAGGCTTCTTTTCCAGATGAAAGTGATATGCTGGGGCCCCTTAAGACCCACAACCCATCACCTATTAACATGGATTCACTTGGTGATTTGTATATTACAAACAAAAGGGTTATAATACATAGTAGAATATATGATGAGTACAAAATTTCAAAATAACTTTCAGGATCATCCTATCTGCAAATTATCAAGTCTCACGGTTGATTTCCTACTTGCTAGGAGGATCTGTTGGTTTTGCATGGCCTGGTTTTTGGTAACAGGGGGCCACAGAGGTGGCTTCTGTGAGAAGCTGCTGGAAGCTTCCATCATGCCTGGCAAAGCCAGTCTCTGATGGCTCTGGATGGACATGCTGCTGGGCAAGGCTGGGCCAATTAGAGATGATGGTAACGCCTCTGTGATAACATATTTAAGAAAAAAATCAAAACAAAGTGGAGCACAGATTTTTCTAGCCAGAGAAGAGGTGAGAACATGTAAGGGAAACAACATGGAGACACCAAGGTCAGTGGAGAAGGAGGGGCAGGAGGAGCTCCAGGCGCTGGAGCTGAGATTCCTCTGCAGGCCGTGGTGCAGACCATGGTGAAGCAGCTGTCCCCCTGCAGCCCATGGAGGTCCACGGGGGATGCAGAGATCCACCCACAGCCCATGAGGGAGGTGCTCACGCCAGAGTGTGTGGATGCCTGAAGGAGGCTGTGATCCAGTGGAAGACCCAGTGGAGAGAGGGGGCCCCTGCTTCCAGGCTGGAGCAGCCTCTCCTTGGAGGACTGCACCCCGTGGAAGACTGACCCACACCACAGCAGTTTTGGGGGGACTGCTGTTTGTGAGATTGGAACCACATTGGAGAAGTTCATGGAGAACTGTCTCCCATGGGAAGGGACTCCACGGTGTAACAGAGGAAGGACTTCTCTCCCTGAGTAGTAGAAGAAGATCTCAGGTGACAAACTGACCAATACCCCACACCCCTGTCTTCCTGTGCTGTCGGTGGGAGGGAGGGAGAGGTTGGGGGAAAAAGGTGTTTTATGGGCTTATTTTACTTCTCATTATCCTCCTCTGTCAGTAATAAATTCACTTTGTACTTCTCAGTTGAGCCTGTTTTGCCCTTGGAGTGTTTTCTCCTGGTCCTTATCTCAACTCATTAAGCCTTTGTTGAATTTTTTTCTCTTCTCTGTCCAGATGTGGTTGGGGATGGTGAGTGAGAAGCTTCTGTGGTTGCCTGGCGTTTGGCCAGTGTCAAACCATGGCAGAAGGACATGTACTGCTAAATGCCCATTTGTGTAAATGATCCTAATTTCCTCATATCCTAACCCACAAGGAGTTCTTAGAAAGACACATTTTCTTACTGTGTCTGAGGTGGTAACCTCTGACTTATTAATTTTCCAGTTTCCACATAATTAATTGTTAATTACTTCAAACAAAAGTAGATGGTTGGTGGAGAAAGGCAAAAAATGAAACAAGAAGGATTTAGAAAGCTCATGTTTCCAGTGTAACCCCTTCAATAAAAGGATATTTTTTTCTTTAGCCTAAATTGTTTCTAGTTGCATCTCTAAGGTCAGAATAAGCCAAGAGAATGAATGGAACAAGCATCCTGATGGGCTGCCTGAAGCTGCCTGGTGTTACGGATCAGCGTAAAACCAGCTCTCTTTCCTCTGCCTGGGCCGATGTAACTCACTGGAGTGGCAAATTACATCAGACCTACAGCTGTAACCCGACATTATGATTAATTTGATCAGTAATTTCTCCTGTTTTTCATTTTAATCGGTGTGACTATTCTGCTGTGGCAGGTCTTTCAGATCTAATTAAGATAAATTTCAGAGTAAAAGACTTGGCAGAATTTTCGAGTCAAATCCGAGCGTCAAGTGTGAAGACCTGCAGCACTAGTCAATCAATTTCCAGTAAAGACGGCAGACTGTAACTCAGCAATCAACCCATTAACACTTAAGCAAATTTCGTAATCTCCAGGCCTCTGCTTAGTTACTCTCTCAAAACATTCTGGCTACAAGTAAGCAGGAGAAAGTATTACTTTTTTTAAACACCTGCATCTGCTAAAGCCACCAACAGAGTCCACAAGTGGACACTCTGATAGATCTCAGCAATACTGCCAAAAAAAGCTTAATTTTAAAATTTAAAACACAGTCTAGAGTGGCTTTTTTTTTTTTTCCCCCTAGCAGTATCTAGGAGCTGAGCAACCTCTTTTAGGTGCTTTTTTGCACAATGAGCCTTAATGATATAACATCAAGGCTATACCACTTACAAAATACTGCTCCTCAGATTCAATAAGACCCAAGCCCACCAGGTTCTCAATGTTCACTCAGTCCACTTGCCTCCAAGTAGAAAAATTATTTTCCTGCAGAACTAGAAACCTTCGAAGACTTTTTTTTTCTAAAATGCACAGATGTGGGATATGAAAAATAGGGGAAAATAAAGCAATGCTTTAGAATATTCTCTACTTTCCTTAAAAATTTTTGGAAACATGAGTGAAAAAATAAATTAAGAGAAATGAAGGCTAACAGAACAGATCCACTTGATTTATAAGAGTATCTGAGGGGCTGTGTCAACTTTTTCTGTCCTTAAGATCCCCAAGGATCCTATTCTCTGCCTAGAGAGGCTTTGGAAATAGCAGACCTTATGGGATATGTATCCTTTCCCAAATTTGACCTTGGAGGATGTTATTTATTTATTTTCCCATTTATTAAATACTTCAGTTGCTTTAGGGAGTTTATTAAATGCTCCCATTTCATAAGCTAGTGCAAGCTGTTTGCTGGGCAAACAGCTCCACTTTCCTCTCCTTCAGAGAATTCTCTAGCAAATGGTTTCCATTATTAGCCTCAGCATCTGCCCCTTGGGTGCTAATAATGCCAGTTGTTTTGCTCAAAGATTAATTTCCTTTGCTTTAAATGTTGAGTCAGACACCAGTCCTCCCTGTGCTTCTGAAAATAGCAACAGCTGCAGAATATATTTGGATGGACCAGACAGCCAGTGCTCCACTTGAGAGATGGTTTCCTCAGGAAATGAGAAGACTTGCTTATAAAGTCTGTTTGAGGATATTTAAACATCTCTGCTCTATTTAAATGCAGTATTAAACAGCTTTACAGGGGGAAATCCCAATGCCTTAAAGACCCCAAAAAGCAGTGAACTACTGGGAGAAGGAAGACTGCTGAGAAGAAGATCTGGAATTCTGATCACTGTGTGGTTGGATGCAAGTCTTACACACAACTGAAACTAGCTTTTCTGTGGAAATGACACCCATGAATCTCCAGGGAGGCATGAATACTAGCAGCCCTCAAACAAGCTAGCCATAGCAGGAAATCAGCTGGCATATCTCTGCACTGTGCACCAGGGCCAGGGTACAGCACAGTTCAGAGGCTCCTGAGCGTCCAGCCAGTACAAACTGTCATGTTACCATGTCAGAGCAGCCCAGCTGGTGGAAGACCCAGAAAGGATGAGTATGACCATAGAAGTGCCAGAAGAGGTAAGAGGAAAAGAAGAAAGGAGGCCCTGGAGGCCTGAAATTCAAACCCAGCAATTTCACAGAATCACAAAATCACCAGGTTGGAAGAGACCTTCAAGACCACTGAGTCCAACCCATGCCCTAACACCTCAACTAAACCATGGCACTGAGTGCCACATCCAATCTTTTTTTAAACACATCCAGCGATGGTGACTCCACCACCTCCCCAGGCAAACAATTCCAGAACTTTATCACTCTTTCAGTAAAAAAATTTTTCCTAACATCCAACCTAAATTTCCCTTGGCACAGCTTAAGACTGCATCCTCTCATTCTGTCAGTCGCTGCCTGGAGGAAGAGACCAACCCCCACCTGACTATAACCACCCTTCAGGAAATTGTAGAGAGTGATAAGGTCATTTCTGAGTCTTCTTTTCTCCAGGCTAAACAACCCCAGCTCCCTCAATTGTTCCTCATAGGGCTTGTGTTCCAAGCCCCTCACCAGCCTTGTTGCTCTCCTTTGGACACGTTCAAGCATCTCAACATCCTTCCTAAATTGAGAGGCCCAGAACTGGACACAGTACTCAAGGTGCGGCCTCACCAGTGCTGAGTACAGGGGAAGAATCACTTCCCTGGTCCTGCTGGCCACACTATTCCTGATACAGGCCAGGATGCCATTGGCCTTCTTGGCCACGTGGGCACACTGCTGGCTCATGTTCAGTTGGCTGTCGACCAGTATCCCCAGGTCCCTTTCTGCCTGGCCACTGTCCAGCCACACCGCCCCCAGCCTATAACATTGCAGGGGGTTATTGTGGCCAAAATGCAGGACTCGGCACTTGGACTTATTTAACTTCATCCTATTGAACTGTTCCAGGTCTCTCTGCAGAGCTCTCCTACCTTCCAACAGATTGACACACACTCCCAGTTTAGTGTCGTCCGCAAATTTACTAACAGTAGACTAAATACCCTCATCCATGTCGTCAATAAAAATATTGAACAGAACTGCCCCCAACACAGATGCCTGAGGGACACCACTAGTGACTGGCCACCAACTGGAGGCAGCACCATTCACCACCACTCTCTGGGCCCGGCCATCCAGCCAGTTCTTAACCAAGCAAAGAGTGTACCTGTCTAAGCCATGGGCTGCCAGCTTTTCCAGGATTATGCTGTGGGAGACAGTATCAAAGGCCTTGCTGAAGTCCAAATAGACAACATCCACAGCCTTTCCTGCATCCACCAAGTGGGTCACTTGGTCATAAAAGGAGATCGGGTTGCTTTTCTCAAGCAAAGTTCAAGTTTGTGAAGAGTAATGTCTGTGTGGTTCACAGAACTACTACAGTGGCAAAAAGAAGAGCACAAAACCAAAACCAGAGTGCCTGAATCACAACAGCATTTGCAGTGGGTAATAACTGTGTGTGTGTGTGTGTGGTACATGAGTACCATGGTTTCCTAGCTAGAGGAAATTTTTACCTAAGTACTTGCTTATTCTGCCCATGAAATCACATGTATCAACCCACAAAAATCTTTACAGTACTATAGGAATTCATAGAAATCAAAAACTGTTAGTAGAACAAGGTGTTCAAATATTTCTGTTTGAAATGAACAGGAGATGAAATAAGCAAAATATTCTCAACAGATCACGAAATTTAACTCAATTTAGCTGACTGCAGGGGACTTTCCATGCCACTAGTTTAGACCTGAGACCTAGGTCTTGCCAGTGTCTCCTGGAGATCCACCCAATATCAGCACTTCGACCATCTCACTCTCTCATCAGGCGATGGGCATGAACCTTCTTGAATAAATGTCTTCTGTACTTGTCTATATCACCTGTCGCCTTGTGACGTGGATTATCTCACTCCCTATTGATACCAAAAATTAGAAGATTTTGGCCAATGGATCCAAAGCACTGCATTTACTCACCATTTATAAAATATTTCTTTGTAAAATTGATTACTAAGCAACTTAGGAACAGATTCAATCAGTCATACATTGCACAGTATCTTATGCAGGAGAGGCTAGATAATTTTAGCAAAACAAAGCAACCCACCAAACTCAGTGGGATTACTGGTGTCATAATCTCAATCAAATTTTCTTAATCCCAGGATTCAAAAAGCATGAGAAAAATACAACAGGTCTTGGATGTGAACATGATCATGAAGACAGACCATGAACATAATCCTTGAAAAATTGGCCTTTATCAAGCTAACAGAGACTTGGTTGTGACTTCTGTATCTTAAACATATGTAAATATGTCAAAGTCTCAGAAAACATGGAGATTTCTTCAAAGCTGATTTTTCCTTAATGAGAAGATAACCAGTGAATGAGACTTGGTGGAAAGGGAAGGGACAGTTTATTTTTGTGACTATCAGAGCCTCAGACATCTGTGTGCATATTCTCCCTCATTTTCAGCTGAATATTTCAGCCTTTCTGCTTTTCTTTCTTCCTTTGTTATAAAAGTGTTGAGCTTCCAAATACATTATTTAAGATTAGTATGAAAATTTAATCTGAAGGAGGTTCTGGTTTTGGTATCCTAGAGTTTGCAACTACTTGGAAGATTTTTGTGCTGTTGTCATCTCCTCACTTCCCTTCTTCCCTATTTTTATTGTTATTTTTTTCTCACTCATCATTTTCCATCAGCTGCAGTTACTGTAGGTAGACTTCTATGACAAAAGAGACTCTTTAGGAAAGAGTTCTGAAAACAGTCAGAATAATTTTACAGTAAGAAAATCTCTGGGGGATTTCCTGTTTGTCTGTTCCTATTCACACACAAACAGAACAGTAGAAATCATTGAGAATTCTTCTATTCCTACAGTGTAGCTCTCCCTTTGCAGGTCTGGCTATGTGTACATTCATGTTATCCATATCTCTAAAATATACAGTGAGTGTCAGCACCAGAAGCTAACCTTTTTTTTTTGGAGCCAGCTAAATATATTTTGCTGGGAGAAAGTGCCTTTTTCTGGTAGTCAAGCAGAATAATTAGCTACTTAATACTACTCTCATCTAATTTTATACAGCATATAATCCAGTTCTTATGACTCCAAAATTTTAATGGCATGGAAACTCTGTCAGATGTGGTAACTATCCTTTGAAGCTGCAACATGCTGACTGTTCAAGAACCCATATGTTTTGCATGTAGTAACACTAAGCATTCACAGGATAAGCATATTTGGAGAAGTATATTTTCCCAGAAGTAAAGGTTTTGAAGTCCTCAACTTACAACATGAGATGGGTTGTCTTTCACTTCTGGATTCCTTTGTCTCACTCAATCGACACAACAAAAATAGACATCAGACTATGATTATAAGGTATTTCATCATTTTAGAAGGGAGGGATGAAAGTCTTCTGTCATCTGCCTGACCCACCACTTCCTGAAAGAGCTCAGCTTTAAAAAATTCTTTTCTGGTTGCTGTCTATTGCAAATGACCCTGGTTCTGCAGTGTTTTGCTTTTATCTGTGTAAATCTGGAGCATCATCACTAATGTTAGCAAAAAATTCAGGTCCTGGAACCTAAAGTGATGTTTTACATCTTTCTACACAATCATTAAAAGACCCCATAAAAAGTAGTTTTGTAACTACAAGCCAGCCTGCTGAATCATGTAAAGAATAGTGATAAAATCAGAGCAGAGGGTTACAGAATAATCTGACAAGAATAATTCTGAGACTTTCAGCTGGTGTACACTGCGCAGGCATTATTAATTTCTGATCAGCTAGCAAAGTACCTCACCCAGGTATACCTAAGCAAGTCACTTTCATTTAATTTGCCTTCTGAAGGACATGACAGCATCTGTACATTTTGAGATGTAATTGCTGTTATCCTTCAGTTTTTTGAAACAAACACAATCATCCTCCTGAATTACTGACTTTCCACGACAATTTTTTGAGGTTGCATTTTTTTAAACTAATATCTTTCAGACAGATTCTGAATAATGTAAGAGGATAAAGCCCACATGAAAAAAGTCAAGAATTCAGAAATGAAATTTTAGCTGTCAAACTTTAACTTAGTTGTTCTTTATTCCCTTAATATTCTTCAAACAAAATCCATTTCACTCTAGTTCATAAAGAACATTACCCTAGAGGACATAATACCTCTGAATTTTGGTTTAGGTTGATTTTAAAGTGGAGCACTGAACATTAAAAAAATCCACATTCTAAGCAGCTATTATGAAGAACTACTGCCAAACCTGTGCTCCCACCTTTTTTTTTTTTTTAAACTGCCTGTGTGAAAGAAAACAATTTCACATCCAGTCATCAAGATGGATGCACAAGGGTAAAGCAGCCTTTCTCTGCAGGATTTAGAATGGAAAGAAAAATTTCATGGAGAAGATCTTACCACTGCTCTGATTTAGAAAAGTACCCAAACAACCATATACAAAGTACAACATCAGTTCCTCTGGAAATATTTCTGAGTGTCACTGGTTTGCATATAGAAGTGTCTCATGATTCTTGACAATAAGACAGAGCATGCTTCAAGTTTTAATTATTCTAGGGAAGCTTTAGCAGTATTACACTTGCTGTAGAAATGCTGTAGAGATGGCTAGAAGGCCAAAGTAATGACCCTACACACATCACTTAAGGTGAGGGCTGAAGTAGTGTGCTCAATTCTGGCTTCTCTTCTGATTGTCAGTATGCAGCGTATTTGTGTCTGTGAACAAACTTTGGGATTTCATGCCTATTTCAATGGTGACAACAGGAGAGGAAAGACCATTAAAACTACTTATCCCACAATTTATCAGCAAGTTTTTAATGCTGAGCCAGAACTAACACCTAATGACTTCTAATTCCTTCACTACTATTCTGAAAGCGTCCCAGTCACGCAACTGTCTTGGCAGCACTGGCTCAGCTCAGCCCAGGGGAAATGCCAGACCTCTCACACTGCTGTCTTTCATTAACTGTAATCCCAATTCCTAAAATGTTTAAGGGATAGCGTTTGAACTAAAAACACCTCAGTGTACTTGGTTCCCTTCTTTCACTTCTGTTGAGTCTGCCACATCCAGCCTGCCTTCAGATGGGTATTTGTGAGCATAGGGATGCTAAAGAGAGAGATATGCCAAGGTATCTATGTAGAAGCATTGTCAATGGCATCTACCAGGAAAGGTTTTACTTACTTTTATTGTGCTTCTGCAATGAGAGGTGACCTGGGAAAGCTAACAGTTGAAAGTGCCCATAGATCACAGATGAGACTGGAAATACTCAGATTCAGCTGAGATTTACATTGGGACCAAACGCTATACGAGAGTAAAGACCTCAGATTCAGTGTTAGTAAAACCCTCTTGAGGTATGCTGTCTAAGATAATCTGACTTTCTCCCTACCCCAACTCTAATTCATGTGTGCATTTGCTTTGTTTGTAGAACTTAATGATTTTTGAAACACAATATTTAGCAGGCAGTTTTAGCAAAATATAGTCTATACAGTTAGTGTGCATACATTACAGCTGTACCAAGACAATAAAATATAACAGAAGGTCCCCTGAAAATATTTGTGTCTCTGTATGACAATAATCTGCATACAAAAGAGCCCCAAAGCACTCGCTAATATGATAGATTGGGCAATAAGTGATGCATAAGTAGTCCTTAAGACAATACAAGAAGAAGCTTTAGAAACATTATTCTCTACTCTAAGAAAAAGTTCAGCAAGCAAGGACACATCTCTTGCAGACTTTTAAGTCTATTATCTAAACCATTAAAAAAAATCAGATTTGATGCAATTTAATTGAAGCTCAGATTAATGCAGGTTTAACTGGCCACATGCATGAAAAGCTTCTAGTAAACCAATTCCCTTAATTGTCTAAAAAAGGATTGTTTAATTATTAAGCTAATGCAGTTTTATTTCTTCAGGAAATGGATCCAAATCCATCAGTGTGGATAAAACATTTTAAGTGGTGTCTCAAAATTTAGAGAATAAAGTTGATAGAGACTTTTCTGGTTTCTAAATGCAGTTTCACTGCCTAGTGAATGAGACTCCACTCACTTCACAAACTACCCCAGTGTTCAGAAACACACTATTTATGGGTACAGTCAAACCTGTTCTTGCACAATGTGAATGTAGCAAGACACATATAGTGCAAGAACACCCAATCTAAGAACATAGGACCACTGGATCAGGGCTCTCCTGTTTCTGCCCAGGACTTCTAAGATGGGCAAGAGCTGAGCATCAGTATGGATGTGGTAGCTGTTGGTCCACTAAAAAATAGCCATGTCATTGGAGGGAGCATCTATGAATGGCATTAACCGTGGCATCCTTGCAGTGAGAGAGAATACACTTGCTGTTTTTAGACCATTAGAGATTTGTATGTAGCATCCTACCTGCAATGGATTTGGCGAAGTAAGAGGAGATGGAAGGCCATGCCCTGGTGACTGGCTGGGTTTCTGAGGGGAGCTGGAGGACTGTGGGGCTGGAGGTGGTTGGCTCTGGCTCTGGGACTGTGTTTGGCTCTGCTGTGGTGGTGCTGATGGCTGTGGCTGTGATTGCTGGGTCTGCTGTGTTGGCTGTGGAGTCTGTGCCTGCTGAGCTTGCTGCTGCTGCTGGCTTTGCTGCTGCTGCTGCTGCTGCTGTTGATGCTGGAGCTGCTGAAGATGCTGAAGCTGTTGAAGCTGGGAGTTCAGGGATGAGGTAGCTGTGAATTGAAGAGAGGGAAGGGAGTTATACAAGTTTCAGTAATACCTACCATGTTAAAGATATTCTGGATAAAATTCTGGTTCTGTTACTTTGAGGGGCATACTGCTTACTGAGGACAGCTGGCCCAAGACTTTAGGATGTGGGAGGAAATTGTTTCCATCAATAATAGCCTGTGGTTCTGCTTGTGTAATTTTGTGGTAAGAGCCAGACTTCACTGGGGTCAATGAAAGGGATAGAGGTCTGCCCACAGGATGGGGCTCAGAGCTGACCAGGATTCTTTGCTCAGACAAGCTTACCAGTGAAGCCAATGGGAATATTATCTGCCTAGAGAAGAGAGGAACAGGTTCTCACTGTACTTGTAAGTATAGCAAGAACTCACAACATGAACCAGTGTTGTTATATAAAGGAGGAGAAAGCCATAGTCGTAAAATAAAGGATACTCTGAAGAGAACTTTGTCATGTCATTATGCAGTAGGTATCAGGAAATAGAACATTCAGCTGTGAAATTTCTTGTGCAATGCCTAGGTAGCAAAAAATACCTAATAAAATGTGTGTGTCTCTGAAATAAGAACTGCTGCTTATAATTCACATCTAAAAGCTATAAATACCTTCTTGTAACTTGCACTGCTCATTTACTCCTGATAGTTAAGTTCTGCTGTGTTTTGCTAGCATATGCTTCAAATGTGATGTTTGGAAGTGCGTGGTTCACATCAACCTGCTGGCACAAAGGAGTAAACTTTAATTCCCAGAGATACTTTCAAATTGACTAAATTCATTAAATTCAGGAAGACAGGAAGTGTGTCATAGGGATGTCACTAAGGAAGAACAGCTTTAAGCAGCAGCAAGAGCATCACAGAAGACTGATGCTTTCTGGGGTTATGCCCTGAATAAGTTACCTTGGTCTCCCGCTGTACCCATGTTAATCAACTTCTTAGGGATTGAATTAGTTAGCTATAAGATACCAAGAGGAACAGTTTGGAAGGTCATTACGATATTTTTCACTCTGTATACTGCTTTGCCAGCACCACCCTGTATTCTAATTTCTATCCACAGAAGCAAAAGTAAACTGGGAATGAATTAAATTTGTTATTTTTAAAATAGCACTCAGATTTCATGGGCAGAAACACTGTTCACCAAGTTATTTGTGGACTGGCAGATAAACTCAAGTCATCTCCACTTTCTTTTCAGGCCAACATCCCTATTTCAGCTTTCTAGATGTCAATGCCCTGGGATTGAACCTGAGGTCTTGGTACGACTCACAAAATCAATGAGCCATAAACTGGAATAAGCAAAAGAAAAACAAAAAGAAAATGGAGAAAGATGAAACAGAATGTCTAAGCCAGAAAAGGCTGGAAGAAGGAAAGGTATAAGGCTTGATAGGAAGAGCTGTTGGCTCTCCATTCCCATGCTCAAAGCTGCTCTAAATTTTCTTTCAATAGGTGCAGGAATCAAACTAGAAATATGCCTTAACAAGAATTATAGCCATGTGTATGTGACTTCAACAAAGCATCTGAATAATACAGAGAAGGAGGACTGACAACATCAATATATTTCTATCAGGAAAGTTACTCATAGAAGTTTTGTGTTTCAACACAAAGCAGAGTGACCATCAGATTAAAAACATGCATGGTATCTCATGCAAAAGAAATCACCCTGGAAAAGTAAGGGAACACTCCCATCAATATCCCACAGACAATTTGTGCCTAAATGCCCCAAAGCCAACAGGGTAGTGAGTGGAAATATAATCCAAGGCATATGAGAACAAAGAAGGGGTGTATACAAGAAAGCAACTGCATAGATGAATTAATGTTTTACAGCATGAATGATCTCGGATGGCAAGGAAAACCATTCACCAATTCTATCTGTAGGTATGTACATAGAAGCAGAAAGACCTTTACCATTCCCATGAGGAAAATGAAATACAGACCGGCTCTTTCTATTGTGCAGGCCATTTCTTCACCTGTGATAGCTTAGCAGACTGGATGAACCACTGGTAACCAGAACCAGGACTTCAAACTGACCCTTACTGTATCCACAGGCTCCAATATAGAAATGGATTAAATGGCATCGCACAGAAGCATAACTTCTAATCCACATGGCTCATGGAGAGGAATGAGGAACTGTTTTATGTTGTATGTGCACAATTGGACAGGAGGAGACAAAACTTTCTCATCTAGGACTAGAAAAGCTTTGCTTTCAATACTGCTTAATACTTGAATGTTGGTGAATGCAGGAAGATCAATATCTCTACCAATCATTTTTTGTACTGGAAATGAAAATATTCTTGCTAGGGTGGAAGATATTCCTTGAAGGATAGTCTTATTAATGGAGAATAGTTACTTCATGGAAAAGTTTCCAAGTTTATTGCCAGCAACTGCACAAAATTATTCAAATATCTTCTTGTATTTTCATGTAATTCCTTTAAAAAGCTTCTCTGAAGCCCATTGCATTGAAGTGGCTTGGAGAGGTATGATTGTTTAACATGCTGTTGCTAAACAAAGAGATAAGGAATTGGAAGAAGGACTGTTAGATCAGAAAAGGTGTTCTGAAAGCCACACAGTAGGTGTACTGTGAAGGTGGATTTAGGGCTCTGGATCATGCCTGCAGTCTGGTGTTCATGCTGCCAGATTGCACCGCCTCTCACAATGTGTGTACTATCCACAGCAGGGATTGTGTCATATTATTGTTTGCAATCAAATCCAATCCAACTCCCAGAGCTTTCTTGCATAGCTCATCCATTATAAATTGTATACCTGTCTAGCATTTGTCACTTTCTGCAGAGCTTGGAGCCTGATGGAATTTCAGGTGATACAACAGTGCTATGTCTGCATGTATAAAAGATAACATGCACTGCCTACCACACAGGAATCTTTTTTATGACTTACTGGCTAACAGCTGGGTAAAACTTTGACATATTTTAGTGAAAAGTGCTACTTTCACAATTACTTTCAAGAATTAAAAAGGCTTGCAAAGAATTGCAGAAAGTTCTTTCTATGGTTAAAAAAGTCAACATAAAGTACATAACTTTAAAAGAGAGACACAACTAAAAATGCATGCAAGCTATGAAAAACTGTGAGGAAAAGCCACAAAAGCTATGTGACATTTCAACTCTCCCTAAAAAACCCCACGTTGAATATATACCAGGGATCCCAGAAGACAGTAAATGTAACTAATATCTGTGAAGAAACAATGGTGCAAGGAGTTTTAAAACCTATGTGCTTGCTGTGGTGTTTCCATGAGATCACCCCATGGTTTATGATCCTACTTTAATCAGATTATACTTACTCATAGTATCAAAGCATTTACATTAGAATAAGAGGCATGGAGTTAGGTGGTTCAAATCGATGGTCAAGAGACAGTGAAAGCAAACTTTCTGACCTCCTAATTCATCTACTGCAATACTTGTCACAGACCTCAGACTACTTTGTGGATCGGAGAAAGTTATGACCTAAGGTACATACTCCTCCTTGACTTTCTTTGGGGGATACCTTAGGCATAGTGTTGCCATGCATTTACAATATTCACACAAAATGTGTCATTTCATATTCTATTCCTTTGCTGGTTACCTGCACAGGAAACTGAACTGAAATGAAAATGCCCTTCTGCCAAGTAGTATTACAACGGGGAAAATTCACCTCTGATGCAACCATGCTGAAAGATGCAGTCTGATTCATGACAAGGGGGTGACTGAAGCTTTGTCTTAGTGGGCAAACTGAAGAGGCTTTGTCTTCATTTCCCAAAATATTTCCCAAAAAACTATTTTCCCTGAAAATAGTAGCAATTGTCTGCTGCCTCTGGCTAACATATTGTGGCATAAGTAGGGGAATATCCCTGGTTATATTTTAAGTTAAAACATACATTTTAAAGTTTAATCATGATTCCCCAAAAAGCAATGAACGTAAGTATGCCTACAAATGTTTATATAATGAAAACAATTTAAAATTAGGACTCCTTTTTCACCTTTCCTTCACAATATAAACTCGGATTCTTAAGACCTCTACAGTGCTTGGGAGAAGATCAAATTTATATTCAGGGATTCAAATTGTATCCAGAATCTGCTCTTGTGGATAAACTTCACATAATGTCTGATTTATTTTATTAATGTTTTGTGCATGTTTGTTTCTGTGTAAAGAGGAAGGAGGGGTAGGAGGAATAAGAAACAATTTTAGCTTACAAACAATTGTGCTACTCTGCTTCTATCCTCCTATTTACATAATTGCATAGTTGTTCTTCAGTGCCTTGATACAATGTACAATGGACTAAAAAGAAGAAAATAATACATTAAACCTTTTCCTATTTGACTGAGCACAGAACTTGACTCCTGCCATTTCAAGGGCTTAATGCCTTTTTCCACTTCCCCAGTAACGGAGAATGGATTTGCATTGCCTTAAACTGAAAAGTGTAACTAACTTAAGCATCTGGGCTTGCGTTTGAACTGACATGGTCCGATTTTTTTTCCACCCTGTTGTTTCTCTTCTAATGAGGTTTATGCCTTTCCTCTCTTTGAAACAGATTTCTAAAGACTGAATATGCACACTGAACAATCTAATGCAAGCCCGCATTTACATTCTCTCCCTCCTGGGTAATGAGGGGTAGGTTAGCCAAATACTCATGTTTTTCCATATGCTCGAATTTTCTTTTTGAAAGTAAAATGTGAGTTCTTTTAAATATGTTAGCATCCTCTTTGTGAAAACAAAAACCCCTAAAGGGTTGGACTTGTGGCTGAAGAGATTAGTAATGGAATACAGAGCATATTATTTCTAAATCACTGGTTCAAATTCAGCCTAGGTCAATATAGGGAACAAAATTCAGTGAACTTTAATGGTGCTTTTGCGTTTTTTCTACCTTATAGAAGATGTATTAAACGTATAGAAGTCGTGTTCACACACAGATATCCACAGAGAGCCTGCCTGCATTGGAAGAAGTTTGCCACACAGTCAAGGTAATAAATTGATGGTCTCACAACATCTAATGAGGAAGATCAAAAAGGCTATGGTCTTGAAAGGCATCAATTGACATATTTATTTGCACTTTCAGCAGAGAGTCTAGGGATGGAAAGAGTACACATACCAAGCCATCTCCTTGTTCCTAAAGGTGATCCCTCAAGGTTACAGCTGCAAAACACAGATGGGGTTATGGGGAGAAACTTGCATTGCCAATAGTCCTCTGTACCAATTCTGCAGATAAAACAGAGGACTTTACTTTCTAGTGTTGTCATATCCAGCATCGTTCATGAGCACTAAATTCACTTTAAAGAATGTAGGCAGTAAAAAGGAAGTATTGAGAAGTAAACCATCATAATTTATATGGTGCCTGTGGTGTCTCTACATTTTGATGAATACTGGAACTTCCCTGAAAAATGATCCACTGCATTAAATAAATCTGACTTTTTTTTCCATATCAAACCTTAAAATGTGCAACAATCCACTAAAATCTTAAGAAAAAAAAAAAGAAGAAAAAGTTGTTTTAAGGTAGAGAGCTTGGCTAAGTAACAGGAAAAGTTATATTTGGAATAATTCCCATTTTAAGATAATCTAGGGGCTATTTTCCTCTAGTTTATGACAACACACTGTGAGTAAAGTTCCCTGAGTGTGTTTTAAAAATTGCATTAACCTATTTAAAATGCCCAAAGGCAAGAACAAGCTGGAAAAATTAGACTTTAATTAGCCATTTGCTTTCTCAGCTCAAATGGGACCTTAGGTCTCATATTGTACAAATGGCTGAAACATTAACTGGAGCCAGAGTATCATCAAGACACAGGGGATCAGTCAGGACGACTTGTCTTGGGACTCTCATTTGAAGACAGGCAATTAAACATAGAACGACAACACTGCAAGTGTTTGAACGCCAAAGTCTGTGTGTCAAACAAGTAATATCTAGGTCTGGTAAATTCCTAAATTTTACCAGCCAATTTTTTTTTTTTTTTTTTTTTTTTTTTTTTTTTTTTTTTTTTTTTTTTGTGAAAACATGGCTCTCTCACAGATCAGGGGTAGGATCTTACTATTAAGTCCTTATGCCATATAAAAGCAGTTTTCTAACTACAGAGTGCAGATCCAGTCCCAGATTGTCTAAGAACAGAATAGTAAATCAATTTGAGTGGCATAGTATTCCTACAGAGTGGATTTCCAGACCATATTGAGCCCATAAGGATGTTCCTGTGGACCAGAATCAAAGATAACCGCCAAATTTGTGGGAAAAGTTCTTCTGGACTCCTTAGAAAGAAACTAATTGGCTGTGAAAAGATTATCATCTAAAGACCAACAAAACCCAATGCAAGATTTCACAGCTGAGGGATATGACAGGGAATGGATTAATGACAAAGAAATTAACTTTGAAACAACAGTCTGCTGACTCAGAGAACAATGACTATGATTTATAATGCACATAAGACAAAATCTGGGCATTCTCTGCACATACAACCTTTGATGATAGGAAGTGCAGCTTATTTTTGCTCTCCTTGACTCTTTCAGACGCTCTAACATTGATGGGAACCATAATTCCAATGGCACTTATGCAGACTAAGTGTTTGACGTACTCAAAGTAGCAATACTTGTAGAAAAAAAAAGTGCAACAACATACAGCCACAGAAGCCTTGGAAGAGGTTGTACAGAATCCTGTCCTGCACTTCAGAGAGTCACAGGTCCCCAGTCCACCAAGTATCCTGCCATTTCTCCTGACAGTGTGCCTATGTGAGGCTTTGGGACAAAGTCTCGTCAAGAGGAGCTTGTTGACGGCCTGGTGTCTTCAGAGAGATTTTGCATTCTTTCAGATAATAGATCTGCAGTTGCATCTTCTATAATTGTTTATTGGTAAATGGCTGTTTGGACAAAGAAATATGTATCCAGGTATAGCTTCAGCGGTGGTTCTTTGAAGATCGGGAATTACAAGCAATCTCTTCAATGAGTCTTTGAAGTGAGTGATGTTTCCTTAACTAAAAGTGAAATTATCGTAACTGAAATGTACCATGTATGTTGTACATGTATGTGTTTGTGTGGGTTTTTTTTAACAATGCAATCGAATAGTGGATCAAAGTGTTTGTGGTTTAAAAGGTTGGTCTGAATGCTGAATTTGTGAAAGTGTCCTGGGAATGGGAAAGGATAATGTCAGATTCTCCCAGCCTCAACCAAAGGAAGCAATAGTGTCCAGCAGGTGACTTGGTATGAGTGAGTGCTTGCTTTCATGTCTGAGACGCTCATTATAACCATGTTTCTATCAATTTTCACTTCCAGTCTTTTCTGAAAGCTGGTAGACTTTAAACTGTTTTCTATTAAGAACTCCAAGAGTCAAGCACCTGTAAATTCTGTTCCCTGTGTATGAATTCCAGACAGAGAAGTTAGCTGTACAGCAGTGAGAGGAGGCCATGGAATGACTCAGAAAACAGCAACACATACACTATAAGAAGAAAGGGAAAAAAAATGCAGCTCAGCCCACTTCTCTTCACAGTCAATATAACTACAGCAGCAAGTACAAGAACCAGGTGCAAAAATGGCAGTTCTACCTTGCTGTATACATATTCTCTGCTGGAGCAATGACTTGAGCTTCAACCTTGTTAACAGGCCCTCTTTTTCTCAATATAGCCTTGAACTTCTGCTTTTACCAAGACATGAAAAATTAAAAATAGTAGTAACAGAGTGAAAAAGATGGGGAAGAACACAAAGCAAAACAAAACACATGGCTGCGATGCTCCCAGTCCCTGTGCAGAGACTGAACGCCACTCCTCACCAGCTGGGACACAAATGCAGTACCGTGCTGAATGTGGTATTCTTCATCAGTCATGGAAGAATAAAAATGGACTAAAAAACTTTGTCTAAGTCACAAGGGGCATTGCTTTAATACCTGTGGTCCAGAAACAATCTTGAGCACAGGTTGGTGAGGAGGTGCTGTGCTAGGTGCTGTAAAATCATTATGTGAGCAGAAGATTGAGGTGTTCTTTCTTTAGATGAGGGATCAGTGTTTCTCTAGACTATGCAACTACCTCCAACCTAGAAATTATAGAAGAGCTGGGAGTTGAACTTTAATTTGGTAATCTGTCACACCACAAGTTATTCCTGAATGTATGTACCGCCAGGTACCTGATGTTTGCCTACTGCTGACTCACAGTAGCCCTATTTTGCTGTCTTTAAGAATTTTCCATTATTTTTATTATATGCCGTGCATAATTAAGAACATTGCATTTAGTTATGTGCATTTCAAAACATACCATAGCATCTGTAGCTGTTTTCTTTTTAATATTTAAACTCACTACAGGTCAGTTTGAGGCAATCTGCCTATATCCCTTTTTCTAGTTTATTTTTACTTGCGGAGAGATTCAAAACAAAGTTAAACAGTAGGGAAACAATGGTTCTAGGCTGTGCAGTTGGTATTTGACACAGATGGACTGACTGCTCAGTTTCAGTTTGCAGTAAAATGAGGGTGGCTGAATATCAGATTTCTTCCCTGTCTATACAGCTTATCAGCCAAACATGTTGTTGCTTCAGATGCTAATCCTAGTTTGGCTGTGCTTGGCATCACCTTTGTGCAACAACAGTGAATTAGCTGCTCTTTGGGTGCTCATGTGCTCCCATCTACCTAATTTCCTGCTCACTGATTAAATAAACAACCTGGTTATTCACATAGATAAACTGCTCATCAGGAAAGAATTTGGGTGGGAGATTTAGGGAGAAGATTTTATAGTCAATCCCCATTCACAGTCTGTGAAGACAGTCACACTTCTGTGTTAGGATGAGCACCATGCACAGCTGAAGAGAAGGACTGGGGAGTCCAGAAAAGCAGCTGCATTGCACTGCCCAGTCAATGCACTGTCCACTTCATGGCTTCCAAAAGCATATAGGAAACCCCATGCTGTTTGATAATTCATACCTTTTTGTCCACTGAAAAGTAGCAGTGCAAACCAAACTCCATCTAGATCTTACTTTGGCTCTTAAGTTGCTTCTTCAAGGTTAATTATTTTTAATTTGAAAGGACCACACCGAAATGAATAAAAGAACTTCCACTTAAATAATGTGTTTATTTACATGGAGCAGGAGTCCCCAGTTATAGAAGGAGAACAAAATCCAAAGGATGTAAAGGATGAATTTGCAATTGGCAAAAAATGTACTCAAAAATAATTCACTATTTATGTACATATTCAGTCCAAACAGAATATTGGTGCCCTTTTGATGCAGTAACTAACTAATGCCTTATTACCCTTATCAATGAAAATACTTGTTTTTCCAGACCAGGTAATGGAAGAAAAGCTGAATTTGGTTCTAATCAGTGATTCTCCAAAAAAACTAACAAGAAGCTAGTCTTTGCCTTCCTTTAGGCAACATTGCCCTAATTTTAATATTCAGAATAATGAAATATTTTAAATAAGAGTTTGTGTCTCATTGGCTGCATGTTAGCTATACCAAATCTGAATGATACTACAAAACATTAACAACGCATTAAAGCTGTTATACATATTAAATACACCTGCTATTAATGACATCCTTATAAGAATTTTAGAAGACTCCTCCAGAATTTGCTCTAAAAATACAGAAAATTCATAAGAGAATGTATCCCAACAGGCATATTTTATTCATCCTACAAAAACATGCTGGCAGTGATGTATCTGGGTTGTGTGAAGTTTCCAAACAACAGCTACAATTTTCTTTTAAAATTTTCTTCTATTTCATCTTTTAATAAAACAATGCAAAAGCTACCTTTAAACTGTAGAGAATTAAGAAAATTTTGATGCTAATGAAAATATTGGTCATAATGTGAAATTGATTGCTAATGTATAGCCATAGATAATGATATTTGGGGGTGGAGGGCAAGAGGAGAGAATTTGCTGTTCACAAATTTCCTTGCTTTTGAATTTAGCAAATTTGTCATCCTCTTGAGAAAGCCCACTGACAAGTGTAGGCAAAAATACTACACCAATACTGGGCAAACATCATTACTATATTTACTGCACTAACTCCAATGCCAATTAAATGGAGATGAGCTTGTTTCAAAAAAGTGTATTTTAATGAAAAGCCTGGACCATTCAACAGTACAAAACAAAGAAATACATTTCAATGCCCATACAAGATCTAGCTTTTTGCTTAAATTAACTTCTAATTTAAAAAGTTAGTGGAAAAAGCACTGAACAAGTGGGATGAACTTTCTGTCATGGCAACCCTGAGAACAAAAGTTGGCACAGTTAATGCACACGGAAATGTGAAACCACTACTTTAGATTTGTTTTGCCAAGTTTAAACTAAGTAGATACAAAGACTGTTCCTTTCATTTTCAGTGCCAGGGATTTTGTTTTTACTCTGTTGATTTTAATAGCTCGCTCAGAAGCTTGCAAATGAATGTTTCTTCCATCATCAGTTTAAAACTTTTCCATTTGCCAACTATGAATGTTTTTTCTAATGTGTGTCTTCAATGAAGCTGAAATGAATATGCGTCCCTTTGATTTTCCATCCAAGTGCCAGGGAGCATGGGGCAAATTATTTTTTCATCTCCATCCTTGAGGCAGAGCCAGGTGCAGCATCACATGACCACAACACAACTCCTTTCCTCCCCTCTCTCCCACAGTCTTAAAAAATATGGCCACTTTTGGTCTCGTGTTTATCTAAAGTCTGCCTGGAAAGACCAGCTCTACAGAGGTCCTCCAGCTTTCTGTAGGCTATGGCAACTCCTATGGCCATCATCTCCAGTGATTCAACCACTGTTCTTCTCATACAGAACCTTCTCTTTGTGCACATATGGCCCCAACAGCTTCTCTTCTCTACCAGCTGTAGACACATTTACTTCTTTATAGCTTATGGAACTTTGATGGCACTCCAGCAATCCTCACCTTTGAATAGGGAACTGAAGCAAATGCAACTGTGGCTAAATGTTGTTGTCAAAAAATAGTATTATTCATGGGATTGTGAGAAAAAGCCGTGTAAAAGTTGTGTAAATTCCTGCCTTTATTTTTTCAGGAATGTTTAGGGATTTTTTTTTTGCCAATAGCTACTCAGTCATTAGAGCTTTTGATAACTGCATCAGGAAATAGTTAAAAAGATAAGACCCATAAGTGAAGGCTAGTGTTCTGTAAGCAACCATCCAGTGCAAAAGATTTTATTAAGAGGTTTGCAGCATACACTGGTGACTATTTTATGTATACGGATTATGGATCACATGGATTTTCAACTCATAAAGAAGCTAATGCCAGGAAAGCATCTGCTGTTTTAAAAATTTACACTGGAAAATTAAGAGTGTGAGCCAAGAATGTAAGACCTCTGATATTTGTGAATCAACACTGGTCCACAGATCAGTACACACAACCCAGAAGTAATTTCCCTTTTTTTTTTTATGTAGCAGTGTTCTTAAATAGATTAATTCTAGCACCTCTTAATCATCTTGCACAGTGAAATGACATCTGACTTCATGCAAAATAGCTTCAGGTAGGAACTGTGTTGGTTTAACTGATGTCACAATGATTTTCAGATTTGATCATAATTTATCTGCAAAATAGATAAGCTTCAGATGTCTGCATGATTCTCTCACTTTTTTCACCTGCAACTGGGAGTGGCCTTTTTGTTGTGTACTGTCTAATGGGTGCCTTGCAGACCCGCATCTCACTTGACTGAGAGGGCTCAGTGTTCCCCCTGTCAATAGCCCTGAGAAGACCACAGGGAAAATGTGCAAGATACCACCTGCATCCTGTGTCAGCATGGGTAGGAATACAGAGCACATGCCACAGAGCAGCTCTCTCCTGCTGAAATTCAGAAGAGTGTCATTGGCTTACATACTGATCTGCAACTTTAATTTTCCCACAGAACACTTTAATCAGAAACCACTTTCGTAATTTGTAAACACTCCCAAATGTTTGATTCCAGGCTGTTTAAGTGATCAAATCTTCGGGTAGAAAAATAAAATAAATAACAATCAAACCATCAAACAAAGAATGCAGTTATAAATAATTAAATATGCTGTACTGACACATACTATTCCCATCTGGATGCTGTGCTTCCAAGATGTAAAGCACAGCTTTCCTAATTAGGAAAAAAAATTTTAAAAAACATCTTGTATGACAGAAAAAGTCAGATCAGGAACAGGGAGTTAGGACTGACTGTCTTATATGTGAAGATCAGCACCTGGGAATCCACTTCCTATTTCTGAGCATACCAGACCTGCACCACCTTGGGCACAGCAGTTAATCTCATTGCCTCACTTTCCTGTTCTATAGAAAAAAAAAAAGGGATAATAAACTTCACTTTCCCCACCACAGGAAGATAAATTAGTGAAGTACAGCAAGCTGTGCTAAAATCCTCAAAAAGAAGAGGGTTAAAGATACACAAAATTTTATTTCCCCATGGAAAAGATTGTTGTAGAGCTACCACCTATATGGTGTTAATGAGAGATAGATGATTTAAAAGCACTCATTGTTTTTTCTTATTTTTTGATACTGTCTGGGTAATGCTTTTATTCCCAGCAGCTCATAGAACTTTTTGGGATCTACAACAACATGTCTTTTAAGATGAACTCTCAGCTTAGTCATATTTTAGGCACTTATCTCACACTGGCTTGAAAGGATACCTCATAATGAACACCAATCCCAGATTTTCTGGAAGATTAACACTTAGATTTCATTGCACACCTCTATGAGCATCTCTATAATCAGAGACACACTAATGGAACTAGCTAAACTGAACTAGTTAATGATAATAGCAATAAAAAAACCCAAAAGAAAATGTCACCAACAAGATATCGAAGATAATAAAATGATTCCTCCAGTGCAGGAAGCTAGGCCAGAGAAACAGGAGGATGACAAAAGAAAATAAAGAAAGGAAAACAAATTCAAGGGTGATAACTATAGGACCCTGGTGGGCTTGTTATATGAAGACAACCATATCCTGCTGCTGTGATGCTTCATAAATTCTATCATCTTGTTAAGAAGCTGAAGACTACTGACCTCACTTCCTCTGCTAATAAGACTGTGCTGCTTTGTGCCCAGAGTTTTATGATGCTTATGAAATTTGAGCCATTGTGTGAGCCTCCTTCCTTCCTACACCAATGATTAGTGCCTCCCAAATTACAGAAGAACAAATGGGAAATGGAGACTCCTCTCCCTGTTTTGTGCAACAGTCCCTTCTTTCCCTCTTCCTAAACCCTTGTAAAATATTTTTCAGGCTCTCAGGACCAGCAATGCTAAGACTTGCTTGGTTTCTGAATATATTACAAGTAATCATAGTAATAAACCAAGAAATATGAGTAGATTTTATGATGTTCACATATAGGTATGACATTTATACATGCCAGAAAGACCTATAAAGCCTGTGCAGGCAATATTCAGCCATTTTGACCTAAGAGAATACATAGCAAGTGTCAGAGGGCCTAAGAGAGAGCAGCCACAAAGGTGTTTTGGAAATTCACTCCAAACACAAAGACTATGCAAGCTGTGTACGCAAAAGCTCTCCTTATTGGAGCACAAAATAGGAGAAAACAACTACTCTTAGCACTTACTTTTGAAGAGCAAAATATACAAAGGCAGCCGAGACAAGGTTCAGCCCAGCTGACTACAGCCACTCATGATCATGAAAAATCCAGAGAAAGGCAGGCCTGTGATTTGTCCTGTCCATATTTTGCATCATTTTCTTCCCAGTCTAAAGAGGCACAAGACAAATCAAGGCAGCCTTTTTGTCTTTACACACGACAGGGCAAAAATGCATTCACACCATTAAAAACAGCAAAGGCTTGCCCATCAGCTGCCTACAGCTTCGAGTGTTCAATAATGTAAGTGCGTACCAAGGATGTGCCTTTAAAATTTTACAGTGTGCAACTCAAAAAAAAGATGAACCATTATTTCCTTCTAGTATCTCCACATAAATCACTGGCACTGGGGAAAAAAAAAGTACCAGAATCCAAACCCTCATAGATGCCTTCTTTTCCCACAGACATCCTCTTACCCTTAAAAACCTCCAATGGTCACCTCTTGCAGCTGGTGGATTAATGAAACCCCCACCACCACCCATTTTTGTTATAATTACTGGCTATGCACCACTGGAATAACATTAATACTGAAATTATCCATCAATTTACTGTGAATATGATTTATATATGCCTAATTCAGGTAAAAATATAGCAACTAATTCCCTTTAAAAAAATTAAACATCTAAATTAGTTGAAGTTAAATTATACCTATGTTGTAAAGTTTCAGGTGGCTTGAAACAGGATGCCACCCACAGGATGCTTCCTCAAATAAAACCATTTTGTGTTGAAGGTAAGTTTAGGTGGAGTTATCCTCTTGTGGATTTATATAAAGGCAATACTCATGTGTTTATTCAGTGCTTTCCACAAAGGGATCTCAGGGCAGATTACAAAAATAATTAAACCTCCTCTAAAGACTATCCCTATGAGAACTACCCCTGTGTTCACAGGAACAGAATCAGAAACCATTTGGTGACAGAATGAGAGGATTTACTAAATTAATTTTCATTAAACACATTGCTGAACAGGGTTGTTTAAGTATGTTGGCTGATTGACATAATATCTCCTTTTAGCTAGAAAAATGACCTTTTAAAATATTTATAATCACATGGGCAAAAACATCCTGAAATTCTATGCTCAATTGGCATAGAGTAACATTTCACACAAGTCTAATTTCCCTGCACAAGCAAATGTGGTGACTTCAGTGAAACTATCTCCATGAATGGCATCTCAGACAGGGAATTCAAAATGTTTCATGAAAAAGATCAGTTTTAACTGTGAAGAGCAGATAAAAATAAACAGTAGCTCAAAACAAAAGAAAAGGTTTCAAAATGCTTTGTGTACTCTCCATCTGAAACTTGGGAGAGCTATTTCAAGGCCTGGCTGTTGCAAGAGCACAAGCTAGTCTCTGCTTGCTTCCAGCCACAGACAGAGGATAATACCCATTTTAAGTGTACAGAATTCAGCTCACAGAGTAGTGAATCACATAACTATTTAAAATAGGCGCAAGATTTTACAAGCTGAAAGTAATTAGCTAATCCAAACCCTGAGAGTGCCTGTGATATTCGAAAGCCAATGGTGATGTTTAAAACAGATCAATTTTAGGAACTTCTGGTATTTTTTGACCTGACTGGGTTTTCAGGGCATGCAAAATATGATGTGCTTTCAAAACGTTAACCAGAACAACTCAGTTTTGATGAAATTAGAGGAAATTTCAACAAGATAAAGGAAGGGCATTGAAGGGAAATTAAGAGAAAAAACATTCTTATACAAAGTTAAGTTTTCCTTCAGGATGTTTTTTCATTCCAAAGTTCCAGTAGCAACAAAACTTGACTTTTGAAGTTCGAGGTCGGATGAGAATGGCAATAATTAGAATTTGAATAGAAGGCTTGTCATTAAAATAATTTTGCTTAGAGCACCGTGTTTGACTGTACATTGCTTGTCTAGCCATATTGCAACGTGGACATCCTTCTGCATGTGTGCTGCAGTGTCTTGGTTTGAAGCATGGAGTACTCTACATGACTAATGTGGGAAGCAGAACTAAAGGATCAGTCCCAGAGCGTAGATAAAAGTAATTGTAAAACAGCGTTGGGATGTGTCTAGGAGAGCCTGTGTTTATTATGTAAAATGACTGATTATATTAAACCAGCTGGGTTTTGCATAGGGCCTTGTTCACTGAAATATTAATAGATGACATTTAGATAAACAGTACAACAGAACCACGATACTGTGCTGGGAACTGTCACCATAAACATACTTTACTTCCTCCAATAAATACTAATTCAGAGCAGTTTGTTACCAAACTGCCATGCTTTCACCTGAGAAGTATCAGGCTCCTCTACTACCCATAGCTCTTAGAAATTACACAGATATCACAAATTTTTTTTTTTTTTTCTTTCTACATCTAGCACAGAAACTGAGGAGGCAGTGAGTCCTTTATCTCTCAGGCAGGAGCAGAGAGCATGGTTAGGTCCCTGTGGGTATAGCGCAGGCAGCTGCTCTCTTCAGTAGGCTGGAAGCAACGCAGGTTGTCAAGCACTACTTCCAGGTCTGGTGAAACACAAAGTTTCAGCTCCATAAGTGTGTTGCTCCCCTCAATGAGGCGAGGAACATTTGATAATTGCACAGAACACAATAACAAATGCTACATTTTTAGTGAAGAAGACAAGATGCTACATGAGCCCTCACACCTGCTGAAAGTCTGTTAGTTCACCTATGGCACTTTAACTTGCTTCTTTCTTCATACACTAAACTAGCCCCTTTGCTCCTTCCTTTCACAAAAAATTATCTTTTAAATTTTCTTTTGTTTATATCTTTTTCCCCTCTGTTTCCTTTCATTCTGTGGTTCCTCAGAGATCCCTCTATGGATTTGTGGTGACCATCAGACAGCATCTTTACAACTCTCATTGCACAAAACTGAATCATATAAGTGAAAAGCAGTTGAACTCCTCTCAATTTTGGCAACAGCAGTTTGAAAGCTGTCCACTGAGTTGAATTTTTATAAAAATTATATGTTCTTTTCCATGTTATTGAAGGCTTCAGTTTTACAGGGAGACAGTGAGCTAAATTTTATTCTCATCTGCCTGGGGACCCTTCCATGGTTTTTGGTCTTTCAGTTGTTGTATAATTATGTACAGAAGGAGTAAACAGTAGTAAGCTGCTTCATCCCTAAATATGGTACTAGAAGCACTTTCTTCTCACTATTGCTTTAATCAGACACTAATGGCATTTCTACTACAGCCTTCCCTGCCTGCCTGGTTCTTACATGTTATTTTGATACTGATGTTCATGTAACTTAAACCCATTTCTAAGCCAACTTTTCCTCACAGAAATTTGTCCTCTCACCTCCAATTTCTTTCTTTTGCTGTTTTCTGCAGTATTATTATCATGATAAGAGCTTTGCTATTGTGACATGAATAACACTTCTCTGACTGAATTCATTCTTCTGCTTAGCTATGTGTCAATTCTACAGTTCACAGATCCATGTAATACAAAATACCATCACTTTTCCCTGTCATTAGAGTCTTACACCAAGCCTGTTTCCTAAGTGGTTGAATACCTTTTGACCCCATCTGCATATGCCATCTCATCTCATCCCCAATCCTGCTTCATAGCTCACACATGATGTGGATTTCTGCTTTCACAGTTTTTTTTTGAGGTTTTGAACTTTAATGTATTGACTGAACTGAACTGTATTCAGTTGCTTAAGGTTTACATTTTCTTCATGAAATTTACATTAACCTGCCACTCCAGCAATTTTACGGCTCTCTCCAGTCATTACCTGGCCCTGATACTACCTGTATGTCACCCTCTAATCTCCCATGATGAACTCCAGGTTTATGGCAAAACAGCATGAAATGATATATGTGTTCTGATCATGACGATTTATCTTTTTCCCTTCCTTCTGTGGCTGTGCTTTAGGAGGAGTCCTCAAGACAATCCTAAAACTCTACGCCATGAATTATGCAAATTAATCCCAAACTGGATTTTCTAAAAAAATCAAGGAACCAACAAACATGGACTTTGCAAGACAGAAGGGAAGGGTCTAGAAGGCTATAGTGAGAACCATTAAAATAAACATGTGCTGTGAGCAACAAGAAATATAGGAGTATTATTTGTTTGGCATCAAAAGAGGCCAGAATTAGGCAAACCCAACAAAATGAACCTTGATAGCAATATTGTCCCTGAAAATGAGGCATTTAACAGATTAATTCTAAAACTGACTTTGGAAAAACCTCTGTACATCTAACAAACAACTGGTGAACTCAGAGTTCTTCCACCTGTTTCACAGCAAAAATCAGCATATAATAATTAAAAGATCACAAGGGGTATTCCAACTTCAACTTACTGCTGCCCCTAAGATTTATTTCCGTCATTAAGTGACTGCTACCTTTGTGTGAGAGAACAAGCAGAATGTGAGTAAGTGAGCAACAGGGCAGAGAACTTTGGATATCACTTCATTGCATTCTAAGATCATTTGTAACATTGAATTGAAAGGTCTCTAAATACTCAAACTGTGAGCCAGATGATGCAATTATCACTTGAGCATAATTCCTATTCACTGAAGGAAATTTGCCTGAGTAAGGACTGTAAGCACTTATAAGCTTCCCTTGTTACAAGATTATTTTTTATGCCTCACATATATCATGAGTAGCTGGGGCAGACAACTACATAAAAAAATCATTTAAAGAAAGATCATGGACAGATATGATTTCATAGAATTGGGATGTAGGGCTTTATAAGAACTTTAATCAGAAACCTGTGGATTGTATGAATTTCTTGCTTTCATTTTCACACTAAATGGAGATTTAATATGACTACTTTCATTTGTCACAAATGCACATAAGCAAGGCTGAAGGACTAATATGCAGAGACCTGAAATAGATTTCCTCAACAGGAAACTTTGCATTTTTGCAGTAATAGCAATACCGCTAATTTACAAAATGAAGATCAAATTAAATGTTTACTGCTGTAACAGTGTTGCCAACAATGTCAGTAAATTTATGAAGAGTTTATAATTTTAACTGTCCCCTAGACAGAGGGACATATGTGCATTAAAGCAGTCATAATAACCTATCAGTAAAACTCTCCCACAGCACATTCATAGGAAAAAATGTTTGCAAGTTCAGCAGCTCACTTATGTACTAGCAGAACAGTTTCTCCCATGAAGTGGTGCAGCCAACCCCTCCAAAAAACCATTTCATTTTGACCTGATGTGCTAAGTGAGATTTTAGGACTTCTTTTTTTTTTAATTTCCAGAATTCCTGTTCAGAATTCACCAAACACCGCACTTAACATACAGTCATTGATTAGAAAGTTGACTGCTCTTGCGCTTAGATCTCTCCCCTAGAGAAATAAACAACTACTCATCTTTGACACGGGAGTTACTATGTATTACCCAAACTCAGTAGTGTACAGAAAGTGAGAGGCTTTCCAAATACTTTGGGAGGTAGGATTCAACAACCTAAAGCTTGCCAGTCAGTGCATTGTCACTGTAGCTGCAACTTCCTCAGGATTTGTACACCCTCATGTTCTCTTCTCCCCTTCAGATCTGCTCTTCCCCGCTCTGCAGAAAGCTACTTTTTGTAGGATCAGGCCCACCACCCTGCTCTTGCTGTTTAATCTCAGCAAGCAGAATGGTTTTCAGGCCTGAGTCCTTCCACGATGTCACCTAGCAGAGTACTGAAATCTCAAATATTATCCATCAGTCAGTCATTCCTAGTGCTACTTGTCCCTCCTGGCAGGGTCACAGCACCAGCAAGGTCAGCAACAATCTAAAGTGCAATGTTCACTCACGAAAACAGAGCATTCCCCTCTTACTGGCTTAAGAAATACAGAAAATGGGAGTGAAAGCATTCAGCTTTGAACACTTTGAATATTCTGCAGTGAGACGTCACTTGCTGAGACATTAGAAAAGAATACTTTTCTCACACACAGGCACACCGACTAATTCATGTGATTTATGCTTACCTTTGAGAGGAAGAATTGCCTCCATTTACCCAGTCCATTACACAAAGTGGATTAAGACAGTCACACAGCAGGTCTGCTGATGCCTTATTTCAAAGGCAGTATTCATGCTGTGGCCAAGGCAAGCCCAAGGAAGGTGACCCCAGTATCACTGCCTAACAAGCATCCTCTCTCATACTAGCAAATTAAAGATTACTTGCTTCCAATTCAACAAAAATGATGAGAACTTACTTCTGCCTGGGCAGTGCCTCTGCAAAAAGCATTTAAACCGAGCATTTAGAAGTTTCAGGCTGAGTGCGTTCCTTTCTATGCCTTGCTTTAAAAATCCCAAACAAATCCAACTTGAAACAGCCACTGATGGAGATGCATTGACGACAGTTAGGAAACCAGCTAAATGTGCATGGACAGTTACATAAAGCCAAGTTCAGGCAAGGATATTTCTCTCTAACTCCAAATGGAAGTTTATGGGGAAAAAAAGGCTGTTCTTGATTCCAGCCCCATAGTTAAATGCCTCCAGAATTAAGACCTGTGTTCTCTCAGGACACCAGCTAGTCAATCCACATTGCCAAGTACAAATTTGGCTACTCTGTCTCTAATTTACTAAGGTTATTGGTAAAGTTACTAAACACATATCCTGGATATAAGAACATACGACCCTCCCACATCTCCACTGAGTTTAAACAGACTACTTCTAAATTATGGATGTTAAGTAACATTCTGGATGGATCCCTAAAGACTCGAATTATGAAAAAAAAGGATCTTTGTTTCTATTGAAGCCACACTTCATTCTCAACATGTTATATAAAAATTCCTGTTCCTTTGGTTAAATGGTCCTTCTTTTATTCCTATTTTTTTCCTTGTACTTTGCTTTAAGTACATATTCTTTAAGTTACCTGGGGTGATTTCTAAACATTTTCATGTTACATTTAATTTAGAATGTTTTATCATTTGTATATATTTGTATTTATATCTTAAGTTTATTATCTTGTATTTAACTACAGTGAATTTTATCCTCTGGTGTACTGCTCAGTTATACAGTTCTGGGCAGGGATGGGGCAAGGAGTAAAAAAAAAATCTCTTGCAACAATTACCTGCTTTGAGTGTATTCTGAATGCAAACCTCTGAAATATAACTGTTATTATCATCTTCACAATTACATAAATATAGACTCCTTAGCAAATTCAGTAAGAGAAGAAAAAAACTTGATTAAATATTAGCAAAAACCAGCAAGTTTTAATGCAATAGTTTACAAAGCTTTTAATATTGTTTAGGTTTGTTTTGCTCTTTTCAGAACTGACCTTATTCAATATAAAACTTTTAATTAAGGGGGTTCTCCAACTAGGTATTGTTAGCACACAGATTTCTGTACAGTATGTACCTGTTGATCAGAACAATATCCATATATGGAAGACAGCTATCAGAACAATAATAGGCCATGGCAAGAGACAGTGAAATAAAATGTTTACATAATTAAAAGAAGAAGTATCAATAGTTCCTCTATAATCAGGACAAAGTGAAGGAACAGAACCATGTTAATAATTATTCTGGCAGGCTACAAGATACTTGGTATTGATGAGCTTTCTGGCTTTGTCATGTTATAGTATTCACTGTGTTGCATATCTCATGTGTTATCCAAACCATAAACTCATTTACCCTGCTGCTGCTACCCTAGACTGAATGGCAGGCATCAAACCTTCATAAAACAATTGTTTTGTCTTGCTTTTCAATATTTTGTTCTTCTTGATGCAGCCACTGGATTAAATGGAAAGCTCACTTATATAAACTTAATGAAAAGAACTGCCCACTCCTGTGGCAGTTGTTGCTGGGGAGAGGGTTACAGCCTACAAAACAGTTTAAACAGATGTTGCAAATTACTGCAAAGCAACTGATGCTTCTACTTAAACACTAGCCCAGAGGCTATCTGCAGGATCTGATATTGCTTTCTGCATATAGGAGCAACAGACCTGTGTATCTCAGATGTTTGTTTTTGTCTTGCTTCTTTTCTTTCTGTTTACAGCACTTACTGGTTCCTGTGATTTCTCCTTCTTGGTCTTTTCTCTATACCCTCAACTGGGCAACTGGGTCTGCTATGAAACTTACCCTTGACTCTGCCTCTGCAGTGTTCCTCCCTTATTGTATGTTCTGGGTTGTTGTCATATGTCAGAAACACAAAGAATTTGCTAATAAAGATACATCTTGAAGTAAAGCCTGTCCACTCATGACAACAAGACATTCCTGAGCAACTCCGCTATTCTTCTCTGTTACAGCCATTTACACAGCTTCATCCATTTGTACATCCTGTGTTTAGGGCCCTATCCAGCAGTCATTTCTTGCATGAAAAATTTATCAGTGCGATTACTGTCAGACATAATTTTCTGAAGGAGGCCAATGCTGAAGACTGGACATTAAGGTAGATAGATTCCTGATCCAATGCAATATGGCAATTTCTGTATCCTTAGACTCTCAGTATGACTCACTTTTCAGCTGGAATGGTGCTTTACTGCCACAGCAGAACTTACGGGAGTTGTCTTTTTGCATGTGACTGAAATTACTTTAGTATACCACATACCTAACACACTTCGGTGTGCACTTAACAAGAATTATGGTAGGCCTGGTCCCTGCCTCACCAGTCCTTGGTTGCTGATGTAAAAAGGACAGCCAGGAAGCTGTCCCAGATGGGAGTCTGTGACTTCTTTCTCTTTTGTCCCTATGGTTCTGACAATTCAAACAACAGGAATTGTAGAGATAATATGTGGGCACAGTTATGGTACATTGACTTGGTCAGCTGCATAGCCATTAAATGGCTTTATGACTCCCTTTCATGGTACAGAACAACTTCATGTTAAGGAGCGATCAGTTTAGTTGTCCTTTTTCAGCTTAAAAGTAACAAAAATACATTTCTAGCATATGGGAGGATAGTTATACTCCAAGAAAAGTCCCGTAACATACAGTTAATAGATACCTTCCTTCCAGTATTGCTGAAAATTAGTCCATGGGAAAATTATTCCCCATGTGAACACTTCCCAGTGCAGTACTGTTCTCGCTGAGAACATGGATATTATATTGACAGGAATGTTTCTCAGCAAGAAAAGAGCACAGTGATCATGCAACTGTGATAATTCAGAGTCACCTATGGAGCTGCACCTGCAGTATTCACTTCGCTGGCAGAATATTAAGAACTGTTGCTTTTCGTATAATTTCATGGCTATGAAATCATTCCCCGGATATAGGAAAATATGCATGGCACCAGCTGAACACAAAGCAAATGATCCTAGCTCTTCAATCCAGGCAGGTGAATTCCCTTCGACCTGTCTGTACAGACTAACACAAATGATCTATCACACAGCTAGCACTGAGACACATTAAGTGCTTGGTAGGTGGAAGATGGCATGTTGTTTTGCATGGCACATTGGAATTGACCCTTCAAATCCTGAGACTATTTGGTCTTTTGGTTACAACCCAACCTAGTAATGAAGTAGCGACTTGTGGTAGCACTTGCTACATTAATCATATTTTTGTGGGGTAACAGATGCTGGATGCCTGATGGCTGCTGTGTTGTGGCTCGGACTGGTACTAAAGTAAAAACTCAGAGATGTTGATTTACTGCACCTACTTGACATAGCTGCTAATTTTCTCTTTTTCCACACAACCTTCCTTGTCTTACTATCACTTTCTGTTTCCAGCCTCCTTCCTAGGCAGAAGTCAGAGATGTGGTTGGGGACCTATGTTAATTGCCCAGCAGGAGAATACTGCATTCTTGCATTGTCGTACAGAGATATCACCTTAATTACTTGCTGCTTTCCATACATATTGTTTTTCTTTCTTCTCCTAACACTTTTTCTTTTTTTTTCTTTTTTTTTTTTTTTTTTCCAAGCCCTTTCAGGATATTTGCATTTGCTGTTACACCTTCAGCAACAGTCCCAAAGAAATTTTTTCTACCCTTCTGTCCCATTTAATCTGTTTCATCTTCCCTCCTTTTTGGACTATGTTTGCAACTAAAGGCTTATTGTCCACAGAACATGATTGATTCAGAGTCATAAACATGCCTGATATTTTGCAGGAAAATAAGATAGACAAATTTCTTTCATGAGGAATTTACATTTTAAAAATTACTTTATTCTCTTCCCTAATTCTCCTCTTTTTCTGTCAAGATTGACATCATCACCTCAATCCCTTCTCCTGAGGCTTCCAAGGTAATCTCTAATTGGTATTTTGCAAGAAGACTTTGTTTATGACTGACCTTAAAAATTTGCTTTGTTCCTCACTGGGAAAAACCACCTTTCTCATGTCTGCCTTTCTGACTATTCATAGCTATTTGTGGGACTGCTTCAGCCTTGCAGAAGGATGCTCCAAAATCAGCAACTATTACTCTCCCCTCACATGAATAATCTCACTTCACCTGTCTACTTCCACACCAAGCACGTCTGTCTCTCTCATTATTTTCCAAATCTCATTGTGCTTGACTATAATATTAAAATTATTTTTCTGAAATATCATGTATTCAACTCTTGCCATCTAAAAATCTCTTTTTTTTACCCCTTCTTCCATCCTAGTTCTGGCTTCTCACCTTCTAGTCACCTACCTTGGTATTGGATCAGTTACCCAGTGATGTCCACCAAGCTTCCTGCTCTCAGTCTGGAAGTCCTAAATACTCCTCACTCAGATGGTCCATACCTCACTCAGGATCCTTCCTTCTCTAATCCTCTGCAAAGGTCAACCACTTACTGCAACTGCCATATGAACTGCACTGTACACATTTGTGGGGTTTTTTTCTGAGGCTGCTAAAGTTGCTATGGTTTCAAAACAGTTAAGATGCCTCTTCCTTTCAGTTTATGGAATCTCAATCCCTGCTCTTTGGTGCGGTGTAAAGGTTGCAAAGTATTTTACAAAACAATGCAGTGTAACACAACTAATAATGACAAGCAAAAGGTAAGCAATGTACTTGGACTTGGGAAAAATACACTGTGGAAACTTCATATTTAAATAGTAGTAGTCTTCATCACAACTGTGCTGTCATTAGAGAAACACATAATTAAATCCACAGTCAAGGGATACTGAAGCCTAAATCCCAGTCAAACACCAAGAAGTGCTGAATTACGTCAAAGGATGCAACATAAATGGTAAAATGCTTCAGAAAGTGGTTAATTTCAGCTACAATTTCCTCGTATCTTTAATTTCTGTAAAATGTGGATTATTTGCTCATTATAAAAGCCCCATGAGGATTCTATTAAAAACCAAGCAGTCAGGGCAGGATGCTTTTGTCAGATGTATTTGCATTTAATATATGAAGTGGGGGAGGGGACAGATGGAAGAGGTGACAAAATATGAGATAAATTTTTATAGTTAACTAGTGGAAAAAAACCAACCCACAACAAAACAATCAATCAATCAGAGTTTCTAAAACACACCAACAATTCTTTAAAACTAAAAATATATTGTATATAAAAAGCAGCAACCCTAATTTGGACCTCCTAATAAGAGGTGAAGATGAATTAACATCTGAACATCATGCTGGTGAGTGATGAGGATTAGGTTCATCAGGTTCCTGATGTCATATAAAGAACTGAACTCTTACTAATATCCACATAAATTTCAAAAAAGAAATTTAAAAAGCTGAAATAAGAACAAACCCTGACTAGGAGAGAAAAACATATAGGAAAAATATGAGGAAAATCATAATTTGTTAGCAAACAGGCATAATTAAGAATTGTTTTGTAACTAAGATGCTAAACAGACTTCAAGCCCAATAAAAGTAATGAAAAATACGGTATTGGATTATCTTAATTAAGAAACAGGAAAATAAACAGCACCAATCAATGTGGCTTTATGAAAAACAGGCTTAGATGGACAAGCATGACTATGGTCTTCAAGAGAGCTACCAGTTTGTTGTACGAAGAAATTGTGATGACATGAACTTCTCAGATTTCTTTTTATAAAACCAGGCATATACCATAACAATATAGTACATGTCAAATGGATTAAGAACTAGGTAACTGACAGTTTGACACTTGGGCATAATTCTCTGAAAGGGGTATTTTTAACAGTCTCTGCATGGATCAAAAGTAGACACAGAAGAATAGGACCACTGCAATGCCCAAAGAAGTTTACATTTTCCCTCATAATTAATATTGTTATCTAACAGGAAAATATATAAGCACAACAGCATAATGGCAAATATTGGGCAGTAATGAAAGGTAACCTGACTCACCAAGCAAGCTGGGTCTAAATCCATTTTAACACAGCACAAAATGTACAATAATACACCAATGAACAAGGTAAGAGGGCATATCTTCAAAAGAACAACAGCCTGTTGCAAGCTAAAGCTGCTTATTTTGCTGCATTACAGAGCTTCCAGAGCAGAGCCATTTCCCAAAGAACTGCTGGAAGCAGAAACATCATGTGCAAGAGGAGAAGAGTAACATTATTGTTGTGTTGCAGCAACTGATGAGACAGGTACTGGAGCACTATATTAAGTTCCAGTGACCAAAGAAAATAAGTTTTTTAAAGTTCTTGAAAATTTGAAGAAATGTGAGAAAGAACTGTTAAAATTATTAGAGAAAGTACACGTTGACTTTAATTTGAAACAAAACCAAACAAATAGTGAGTGAGGTCTTTGTGCTTCACTAAAAAAAATCCTTGAAGTAGGCATAAGAAGCTGAATTCTACGCATATACAAGCAGGAAATAAAGAAGATTTTAAGTAATGAAGGCCACTGCCACGCCCCCCAAAATATCGCTGAAAAGCAGAGTCTTTTCCATTGTTCTGAATTCAAGTGCATGACTGTACACCTTTCTGGAAGAAATATGCCACCTTAACTCCAGAGTCTGCTAGATGAGAAATAATACTTTGGACAAAAAAACGGCTCTATAGTTCTAAACAGCTGAAAATATAAAACAAAGTGTGTAAATATACTTTCTGGCTAAGAAAGTATAAGTTATACACACACAATGACAAAATGCAATACAAGCAACATTTTAGAGTAGAAAAAACCAAATATCTCCAAACTCCAACATTAGGGATTTCCTCTTTGTTGTATAGATTTTGTGGGAGATATTAAATACAAAGGGAAGAATATTGATGTCAGTTTGTGAACATTGGGGTGTTGAGGCTGTTTTGCAGTTCTCATTTATGAATCACTGTATTCACTTTATAGGAAAGAGGTTTTTCCAGTGATTTCAGAGCAACCATCATGTTATCATATGCCTAATTTTCCATGCTTATAAAGTGCTTTGAAAACTGCTGAAACCTAGCACATGACTTCTTTTTCTCTGAACTCCCTCTGGAGCTTCTGTTGGATAGAGGCAGTTATTGGATAGAGGAAGAAAGAACTGCTTGTATTGCTTATTCCTACTATAAATACTGCCTAACAGTTTAGGAGCAGTTTAGCACCTTCCTTCTTTGTGAAAATATCTTCTCTGTAGGCTCATGATAATTATCTGTTCTTTAGCCTTCCTTGCTCTCCTGCTTGACAGCACCCCCATTACCCTCCTAATGTACTGTAAAGGTGAAAGCATTGCAGGATTTTATTGTTGCAGTTCTGAGGGGAAAAAACCCCCAAGAACTGAATAGTTGCTGAATATAAAAACACAGAGCATACTCTTTAAAGCTTTGAGTAATTCAAAAGCATGGAGAAAGAATGAATTTAATTCTGCAGCAGCCAGTTACTGTCCCAGACTGAGCTGAGCCTGCTCAGTCTTGAGAAGAGAAAACTGAGAGGGGACCTCACCAATGTCTCTAAGTATCTGAAAGGAGGGTGCCAAAAGGATGTTTCCAGGCTCTTGGTGGTGCCAAGCAGCAGGACGAGAGGCAATGGGCAGAGATTAATGTACAGGAAGTTCCACCTGAATACGAGGAAGAAGTTCTTCACTGTGCAGGTGACTGAGCACTAGAATAGATTGCCCAGAGACGGTGTGCAGTCTCCCTCACTGCAGATACTCAAGAACTGTCTGGGTGCAATTCTGTGGAATTCTGTGCTCTAGGATTACCCTGCTTGAGCCGGCAGGCTGGACCAGATGACAGCACTGTGGTGCCTTCCAACCTCACCCATTCTGTGATTCTGTGATTCTGTGATTCCAGAATATATTCAATATTAGTGTGTCCTGGCCAACTCTGGTGACACTTTGAGTTGGTCTGCCCCTCACAGTGAGTACTGACTTTACAGTTCTACAAAGTGAAATGTTTGCTGTATCAGGTGTGGGACGGGGATAAGAAGTGAAAGGAGTTTGTCTCTGAGAAGATGGAAGTTTAGATCAATGCCCATACACACTTCTTCAGTTATGACTTGGATTTTTTTTTTGGTAACTTCAATATCTATTTTCTCACAACTTCACCAGTTTCTTTTGTCACCAGCTAGTGTGCCTTCCTGGCCTCATAACCATATCAGGATAGCTTTGCATTAAACCAGCAGCTGTATCTTCTTATTTTGCTAATTACTTAATTCAGTAATCACACCTTCTTTGACACTATAAGATCAAATAAAATTGTTTAGAGAATAACGGTAGTAGTAATAATAATAAGAAGAAGAAGTGCAAAAAATCAGAGGGAACTTAGCGGCATAGTCTTGGATGTTTATCCAAAATGTGAACCTATCATCCCAATGGTTTCTATATTAGCACGCAGAGAAAATGCTATGTAGTAACTTTGTTGTAATGTAGTATGATATTAGCATTCATATTTCGTAAAAAAATCCTCAATTAAACAGAGAGTAAAAAAAAATTTGGAATTTGCAGTAAAATTCAGCACTGTCACTTCTTACAGTACTATCATGCCACCTGAGAAATGCCAAGCTGATTCATTCCATTGTCTTACTAGCAATTACTTAAAAAATAACTTGTAGAAAATCTCTATTTGGTACCTGAAGAGTTAATCAAACCTTAGCTGATGTGAGGGACTTCTTCCCTGCACGTCCTCAGAGACAGTTGTAATTAATTTGATCTTCTCCAGTCATTAACTCAGATTCATAGTGAGCTCTCCACACACTGCTCTATTAATTCACTGGAGATCAGTTCTCAGGATTCATTTAGTTAAGCAGCACTGCTGGATTACATTTTAAAACCCTTTAAACTGGTTGTAATTGATGTCTGTTTATAGAAGCTTACTTTAATGGAGTCAACGTGAGATGAAAATCTACCATACAAGTCTAAGATAGTGCCTTGTTGTTTAAAGCGTGTCTCCAAAGGCATCCAGTTAAATAAGAGACACTGCAAAATAAAATAAATTCCTCACTAATCACCAACCTAGTCTTGGCATTTTAAAAATAGTTTTTGGTCCTCCTGAATGCTGGTACTCTGGAAACAAATCTAAAGTAGATCTCTCTATGCAGTAACATACATATCTGTTAGGTATTAGGACTTGATCCTGAACTCAGTCAACAAAGGTCCTGTTGGCTTCAATGTAAAGTCAACAAGGGTGAATGTCAAGAGCAGTGTTTTCCTCCATTAAAATCTCAATGCAGCCAGCACACTGGTTGTACTTCTCATTGTCAAAGGGCAACATGCTTGTGAGGAGCTATTCCCAAAATACTAGAGCATTGTTCAATTGCTGTTCAGCAATTAAAGCATCAGTAAGATAATGGTGTTACTGCTGCTTAAATACCATGACTTTAATGTCGGTCTTCTGCAAACAAACAGTTATAATAATGGCATTTAAAACAAAATACAGACTTTGGTAAAAAATATAGAGCTTGGAGTCACCTTTGAAGCCATTTAAGAGGAAAGAGTGCCATTTATTTTATTTCCAGCAGAAGACTGGAAATTCAACCAATCCTCTGCAGGCCATTAACTTTATGCATTCTGCTTCCACACTTCGACTATCTCATACCTGGTCATTTCAAAGCAAAGATAGAGGAGCTTGGGTCTATCCTATCTATGTGGCTAGACACAAACTGTGTAACATAAGACAAAATACCTCAGGTAATGTTTTCTGAAGTAGCTCATTGACCACAGAGTCCCTGTTTATGGGAAAATAATTTGAGACTACACATACTTGACTTTCTCTCTAAGCACTCAGAATTTTAGCTGAAATGAAGAGCAATTTCAGATGTTCACTTTCTCTGAACATGAAACCCAAGGTCTCTTAGTTTTCCATTCAAAAACCACAAGCATCACAAACTAATATTCATATAGAACATAAAACAGGGCTTTGTGTTGGTCTCTGTGACCATGGAAGAAAGATAAACCTATTATTAAGTTATCTACTATTACATCTGCTGGTATCTACTGTTCATTTGTAACTTCTTTACAGGGCTGTTGTGAGGCTAAATTAATAGCTTTAAAAACTTGCAAGATCTTGGGTGAAAGATGTTATTTAAATGCAAAATCAAACCACTGCATGCCATGGAGAAGAGATTCCTATCTTGCAGCACCCTTTTCTAGAATAATGTGTTTCAGACCTCCCTGTGTTGTGCACTAAATACAAAGAAAAATGAGTTTTACTAGGTTACTTTAGAAATGACAGTCTTAATATTTACAAGGCCAGATTCTCTTTTGTTTTACAGGCAGCAGTTGCTCTGCAAGTAAACAGTACAGGAAACAGCTCTCAATATGATAACATTTTCCAGGCTATTTTATCTGCTAAATATTGTGAGTACCGGGGAAAGATCATGTATACCTTTTATACACAAATGGTAAAGGATTGAAAAATACTGGATTTTTTTCTCAAGCCCTAATTGCAGCAACATATTTACTCAGCATTCCTTAGGTCCACTCAATCACTCATACTTAAAGTATGGCTTGAGTGCATAGGGACAGCATGTGCTATCACAAGATGAGACAAATTGCAACAATCTTCTTTAATGTGATCTCATACCATATGAGCTGAACAATACTAGAGGAAGCCAATGACAAACTCGACTGTTTGCTGCCAAATAAAAGTGAGGTGGAAATGGAGGTCGGTGATTTTCTTGGTGATTGTGTTCTTCTTGTCAGGAGTGAAAAGGAACTGGGGTGCTGCTCACAGCAAATGCAGTGTGTAATTTTGTTAAGTATATGTTATTCACTGCGGCTTATAATACACAAAAAAAACCCTCAAGAAAGCTGTTTGATTCTCCAAGACAGGAAAGAATCTACAAGCAAAAAACAAGCAAGAAGTTGCAAAATATAAGAAGGACATAACTTTCACTTTCTGTATTTACCTTTTTTATTTTTGTAAGATATGTCACCATATCTAATATTTATACCAGGAACTTGATCACAATCAATATTTTCACCCACTGACATAAAACAAAAATTCCTCAAAAGGTCAAACAGCTGTCTGAACAGTTGCTTAATGATAATTTTCTCTGCTTGTTGAATTTGGTGTAATTATTCACTGTGCTCTACTGGCAACACTGGAGATCACACAAATTCTGTCCCATCCATTTGGGGCCTTATTGCAGGCTTCTCTTCCACTGATGCGGAATTATTTTAAGGATGCAAGAATATTTTGACTATCAAAACCAATTTGCATTCCAAAAAGAGAGACAGTTTTAGTGGCCCCAATTTCCATCAGGTCAGATGATTGGTGCAGTTTCCCCATTCTTGTTCCGTGTGCTCAGTTCCCCTGTACTGTGAGCAATGCCAATGCAGTTCCCACACTGTTATGCTATGGGACCAGGGCAAGATGCTGGAAAATCCAAGCCTCTGTGAGGAAGGAGCTTTCAATGGCAGCAGATGGCACATGGACCTTAGCCCATCTTGCACCAGGACCACTGGGGAAGCACTGTCATCTTTTGTTTACGAAGCACTCCAAGGCCTCCATGTTCACCTGGCCATTGGTCACAAACATTTGCTATGAGGCCGTACCAAAGGACACTCTGACACTGAAGTCTTTCAAAACCTTTCAGGCCCTCAGTAAACAATATATTGCTGCATTCAGTTACTGCACACATGCTCCCCTCAAAGGAGTCTTAATGGAAGCATTCCTGGTACACGCATCAATGTTCAGGATCAAAAGCCTGTTTCTCCACATAGAACAATAGCACCTCAGTGCTACCCAAGTCTGTCCAGTTTGCACCTATACTGGAAATTTTTTCCTAAATTCTGAGAGCCCTGAATATCTGGTCTGGCAGCATTAAGCACATTACCGAAGTGAAATCCCTGCATGTCATCCTCAGGACACTTGTAAGAACATAGATAAGATGCCAATTTCAGTGAATTTATCTGCATTTCTTTTAGGGGGTCTTTTGGGATTGAATCCTACTGTATCACACTCCTACTCAATTTCTGTACCTATATTTGTGCTGAATATGTTAGTTTATATCCAAACTTACTCACAGAGCTTACGTTAGTGTGAAATAAGGTGACATTTTTTGCATGAGAGTAAAAGTGACTGATTACTAATAGAAAATGTACTGCTTCTTCCTAATGTGACAGGCTTGTGATAGAATGCAAGCTCCAGTTATAACTACAGTGAGGCCATCACATCACTGAAATAAGTGCAAAACATCTTTACTTTTTATTTCAGAGAACAAGAGGAGTTATGGACTGCAGGAGAGTGTCCCTTTTCAGAAGATGTAACACAGTGTTATACTGAAGTGAATATATCTTTTATGTTTCAAATGTGAAAAGCAGTGGCATTTACTGCCCACAAGCCATAGAGCTCAGTGACTAATATCAAACAGTTCTGTCTTCATCAATCCATACTCTTCTCAACAACCCTGCTCAAAGCTGCTTGTGGGTGATCATCAGAGTTTGATAAAGTGATTACTAGATAATGGTATCAAGTAACTATGATGATTAAAAAAGTTACATGAGTCTTGTAGCACTGGAGCACTTTATGTGAGGAATGAGTTTCTCCTTCAACACAATAAAAATATATAAAACAAATTTGGGGTTGAACAGAGTGTTGGAATTAGGTCAAGAAGGAATAAGTTTGTATTTTCTTAATAGCTACAAATACTATAAACTACTTTTCTATGAATAATGATATTACTTTAAGTAGCAGAACTATTTTTCAGTCCCTTTCTTTGGTACGTTGTTTCATGATGCGTGTGAAATCCATAGCAAGGTGGTTACACCTGTCACTGTGGCTTTCTGCACACCTGGGCTATTTTATGACAATAAAGATTTCTTCTTCTCTACCCGAAGTACAGACACACAAATCATCTAGAAAACAATTTACAGCTATTCATGACTTTTATATCGAAAATGTCAAAAGCTGTTTAACATAATTTGAGCTCAGAGCCTCCTTGTAATCCTAAAGTTGAGATGAAAGAATTAACCATCAGTCAGAGTGCTACTGATTCAGATTGTGTGGGAAATCAGAGTGACCTGTGATATAAAATATTTCCAGCAGCTGAAATGACCATTAAATAAATTGATGGTGGTGTTTATTATGTACAATTCATAAATGGAAGGCAAAAGATTTACTATAGGACAAACATGATTATCCTGAAGAGAGGAAGGACTTGGAATAAAGTCAGACAACAGACATCCCAGGTCATCAAGGAAATCATAAATATAAATATTTGATGGCTAGTCCCTCTCCAGCTAGCTCTTGATGCCATTCATATGCAGGCTATTTAAGATCTTTTAGTCAACTTCCTCTATAAAACATACTAAAGATTGGGAATCTTCTACCAGGAGAGACTTTTCTTGCCTTCTCCTCTCTGATGAATTTAGCAATTTGTGGTTCTTTCATGCTTGTTTCAAGTTTAAGCAACTCCTTCACTTTCAGGATCAGTATAACTGTGTCCTTGAGGCAATTTACATCTTAATTCTTGTCACTGTGTGGCACTTTACGTCCCTTTCATCCTCTCACTTCTACTCCATAACTTTCTACATCCTGTCCCCAACATGTCATCTGTTGTTCAAGCCTTGGTTACCTCGTCTTCATCCCAGCCGATTCCCCAAATCCATGCTCCTGGACTCAAGCATCAACCCATTCCTGAAATAATAATGCATTATTTCGGAACAACAGCCAGTACCAACACCCAAGCTATTACTCTCTCTGCCTTCCACACAGTAAGTCCTACAGGGCATGGACTCCCTTTATATTTATGTCTTGTACAGCCCCAAGCACTGTAAGCATTTAATGCATAAAGTAAATAACAAGAGACATGCAGCTCTTCTGGAGACAAGAGGGAGCATTGAAGAAGCTAATCAAACTTGTACGGTGTGAGGTTGGGCTTCAACTTACAAAACACTCACAAAAGATAACTGGAGCAGGGAGGAGGAGACATACAGCTCTTAATATTGACCCTGCAAATAGTCTGGCGTGTCTTTAAAGGCCTTAAATAACCCTTGTGAGCACAAAGGCACTACACATACATACACAACAGGCATTTTGTTACTCACCCGAACGGCCCAATTTCCAGATGCATGAGATAACCCTTTAGGTGTCAGAGTACTTTTTAAAGACTTCAAGAACAGAGAGGTTTACCATGGTCCTGATCATTCAATGGTTAATTACCACGGCCTTTACCTAAATGCATCTGTTCACCATGTAACCTCAGCTATGTGTCATCCAAAGCTATATGTCTGTCTGTTAGACTGATTTACTGGAAGCACGTAAGTTTTCCTTATCAGATAATTGTAGGCTGTGGTCAGTTTACTTTTTACAGCTAGGAACTATCAGACTTTTAAAACTTCCTGATGTAAAGCAAACTTTTCAGCTCCCCAACCATTTTTTAACTGCTTTCCTACACCTTTGCCAATGAAACCATTTCTATGATGTCTATCAGAAGTGTGCAACTGTTTCTGTTAGGATCCTAGTAGTGCTATAAACAGTGATACAAACTCCCTTCTTCTGTCTGCACGTAGAAATAGTTCCACTCATCAGTTTTAAGGCAGTAAAAATGGTTCAGATTAATTTAGCTGTTCCCAGTAAGCTTTTAGTTCACATTTCACCATTCAGTATGACACATGCTCAGCCTTGATCTTGGGCAGTATTAATCATTTAAACAACAATGTTGCACAATGCAAATTTAAATGATACAACACTAATTTGAGACTGTGTTTTTGCTCCTAGTTGTTTTGTTGTGGGTTTTTTTTTTCCCTGGGGGGGGGGGAAGTCGTTTGTTTGTGTGTTTGTTTTACTGTTAGAGCACTAATATGAATTAGCAACTGCATTTTTGTGCAGACAGGGGAAGACAGTCTTGACTGCACTGACAGCAAGTCAATCCAGTACTCCCCAGCCACGTATGACCTGGCTTAGGGAGCAGACATAACATGCAGAGTCTGTTGTTCACCAGGACATTACAGAACATCAGTCACTGCATCTTTGTGGTCTCACTAATAAAAATGCACCTCTTCCAGCAGGACATCAAAGCCACACCTATCCCATTGACATATTCTTTCCCTTGACTAAAGTTCATCAAAGTACCAGAGATTTATCTTCCACTAAAAAAGTACCATTTCAAAAAAATTAGTTCTCATGCTTCAGTTATTTACAGTATTGATTTTCTATTATTTTATCTATGATAACATCTTGATGGATAAGTAGGACAATTTAGTCCTACAGTAAGAAGCCTCAGGCTCTGAAGTTTTCCCAAACACATCAATTATTATGTCTTAAAATCCAAACAAATTTTAAAAAATCCCAACAAAACAAGCAAAATCAAGTCCCAACAAAATGCTTCTGTTTATTCAGGTATGCATCTTTTTTTCCACAAGGTTACCAGGAATGCAAACAAGAAATGTGCTTTATTGTTGTGGTGAACCATAGCCAAAGCCAGGGTCAGCCGGATCAAGTGGACCCAAAGGTCCATTGGTTTGATGCTGCCACAGCCCAAAAGCCCTGAGCATTCATAAGGCTGTGAAAAATACATAAATCCGTGCCTTACCCCTGGCTGCAGCCCTCCCCTCCCCTTATTTCTCATATTTGGTTGTATTTCCAGAGAGTTCTATGTTCGTTGGTTGTTAATTGGCCCTTGTTATTCCTCCCCACCTAGCCCTTCTCCCATTTGCTGTAATTCCTTCTCCCCGCCTCGGTAACACCCCCTGGCTGATGTTCCTTTGGTTACTGTGTGTTGTCCATGCCCAGACCATAGAAGTACAAGACTCCCTGAAGCCATACAGCTTCACCTTCTCTCTGTGGATTTTTCCCTGCAATAAGCTCCTTCCTCCACGAAGAAGTCCCTCTGCTTTTTTCCTACCTCCTTGCGTGCCTTCGACACTGGTGGGCAAGACAAACCCAAGCAGGTGTTTCACCAGCCCTCCCCCACCACGGTTGGTCTCTGTCCGTCCTTGATCAAGGCAGGCAGAAGATTACCCAGTGCCTGGGACATTGTGCTAGCTGGCACAGGACTGTAGCACTTTATTAATCAAAAAGTCCTTTCTTAGATCCATTTTGACACCTTTCCCATTTGAATGATGTGGCTCAACATCATTTTTTTTTTGTTACTACTATTTATACATCATCACAGATGAACCTGGTGCTTTACAGAGACCTAGAATGACAAGACCCTGAGGTGCTTACAGTCTAAATTAGATGTATTTATATCACTATTGCTGATACAAAGTTCCTTCTCTAAGGTGTGGCACTGAATCTGGGTCCCTCCAGATATTCATGTGAGGAATAAATCACGTGTGGATGGGAGTCAGGAAAAAGGAGTTAGGGTCTTTGTTTCACAAGAGCCTAAATTTTATTTTCTGGCGTCAGGCCTATTTAACATGCCATACGGTCTCCAACCATGGCTGTTGGCAGACTTTTCCAATGTTTAAGGGCACTGTTAGAGTGATCCTTCCCTCAGTGCCTCATCCCAGGATTCAGAAATCATCAGTCAAGGGACTTCCTCAGCCTGAGGTCACAAGTAAACCATTGAATTTAATTATTATGAAATAACACTAAGCCAATCCTTAAATTAATTTATCTAGTCCTGTTTTGAACTCATTTATACTTTTTGCTTCCACAGCTCCCCTGTGGTTACAAGTTCCACAATTAAATTACACAGTATGAGAAGAAGTATGTCCTTTTGCTTGTTTTGAAGCTATTCTCCAACAATTTCAAGGGGAAGTCCATGTTACTTGTTTTGTTGCTCTGTGCAATTCATGATTTACAAATTTCTACATCCTACTCTTTCTTCATTCTTTTAAAAGCACAAAAGACATATCTGTTATATTTGTCCTTGTCTAAAGCCTGGCATTCACTTGTGAACATCTTGGCCACACTTCTCTGGGTCTTCCTAGTTCTATTACATCCTGTGTCTGCATTAGTAACCAAATGGGGAAACCCAGCATGTGAGCAAACTGCATATGTGAAAAGTAGCAACATGATGCTCTTTGCTTTTGCTTTCTCCATTTCTTTCTAATAATTGTTAACATTTTAATGGTCATTCCTAACAATCTGATTCTGATTTCCCATCTCACTGCAAAACTCATCATGGCCATTACAAATCTCTTCTACATATTTAACTTTTACATATCCTGGGATGTGGTGAGATGAAGGACTACTTTAGCCATTGAGGTAATTTTGGGTGTCTTTGCTACTACCTTAAGAGGCATCTCCAGAAATGTTATGATCAGTCAAACAGGGCTCTTATTCAGGGCTGAAACCCATAAATCTCTTTCCTGAGATTTCTTCTTGGTCTTCACATGATAGTGGCTTCATGACAGAGAACTGAAGAAGCAAAATAGGGAAACAATAAACAGGATTTTGTTTGCAGATGGTTTGCTCTTGTCTACTTTTCTCTGTTAGTGCTACAGGAGCATAATATGATGTCTTTCTCCTTTTCTTTTTTTTTTATCAACAAAGTAGCAGATTCAGAACAGAACATCCAAACATGACCTATTCTTCAGTACAAATCGCTGTCTTAATCTGGTCAACTGAATCTTTATTTTCACACACAAAAAATGGGGAATTCAGTAATTTCTTCAAAGCTTACTTTTAATATATTAATTTCTGTCATGCTTACTAAAGTTATGTAGTTTTTTATCCTGAAAATAGTTCATTGGCAGCAATGAATTTGGGAAGTAAGAATTTTTCAAGATAGGTAGCTATACAAGAAAAAAACTTGGGAGTCTTTAAGTTGAAAAGTGTATCTACTTCACCAATTAGATCATTCTTCCTGAGAATATTCTCAATTTTCAAACTTGAATTAAAAAGAATGAAACACCTACCTTTTTCAGAACAAAGTTGTATGAAATGTTTAGCATGCCTACACACACATATTCAATTATTTTAATCTTCAGTCATAAGTCAATACTTGCAGCACTTAATCATTTTTGATTCCCTTCCTTGAACGCCCTTCAATTTATCAATGCCTTTTTAAATAAAGATTCTGTAAGATATAGTGGAGTAGCTTTTTATGAAGAAATGAGTGGTCATTAGCAATGTGCTCAAGTGAAAATAAATGTTAAAGATTAAACATACTTTTGAATAAAGAGTTACTATTATTTCATGTTGATGAAAATCATCTTTTCCCCCTTCCTGAAAACCAAATAAATCTTTCATTAAAATTGCATTCACTGGACTTTTTGAGGCACTCATATGCATGTGAGATTGAACTTTTTTTCATGTATGTGGCTAGATGTATTTTTATCAGATGATTGGATCTCAATTATGCTACAAGTCTGCTGAAGAGTCAAAAAACCCCAGTATCAAGAGGCTTTTGGATTGTGTACGATTTTCTGCATTATTTACAGGCTGGCTGGTGACCAAATTAAGTATGAGAAATTAAAAGATTGGAAGCAGTCAAGCAAATTGTTATTGTACCTACTGGTCTATGCACATTAAGGCAGTGCTGTACCATTCATTCTCTGCTTACGGATATCTTGTTATTTCAGTGTGTGAAACAATTAAGTTTTTCCTCTCCAAGAAGGCACATTGAAACAAAGCTAACTCACGGAAACTGCTGTGAAGTAGCAGGTGGCTGAGGTAAGCAGGAGAAGCAGGAGATAAAAATCAGTATCAGCAATAAGTACAGACACTTCTGCACAGTCGCCCAAAGTGACAAGAGATGAAAACCACACCTTAGTTAAGATCTGTGAAGGCAGCTCACTACCTTTGTCAAGCAGGCATAAACTCATGGTGGTACAGGACCCTATACAACAACCTCCAATTCCTTGAAAATTCAGACTACAGTGGTGAAATTAACCCAATCACATTACTTCTTTCAGGCTTCTAAGCACTCAGAAGGATATATCTGTAAATACATACCTAGTTTACTTGTATAGCTCTCCCTGCTGCTCACTTAGAATAGAAAAATAACCCATTAAAAGAAGCACCAGTGGTCCAGATTAGAGCATAGAATTTGGACCTGAAATTATACTCTCAATTTAAGGAGAGTATACATCTATGACCACAGATATTTTAGATGTACTTGCAAGTCAAGGCATATCACAAACTGGTCACCTAAAATGGACACATTTGGAAGTAGTGGCTTTTATTTCAGCATCTTTGTTTTCCTATGTCTGAAGACCTCTGACAATTTTGGGAGGCAAATCTTTTGCATGAAAGGAGTGGCTATCTTTGCACTCAGTAAAAATATTTCTGAAATACATGTTGACACCTGAGGCCAAATTCACACATCTAAATCTCTGCACCTCAATTCATCTTAGATGCCATTGGTAGCCAGTGGGAAATGACAGGCATTTCTTACAAATGAGTCACACCTCAGTCAGCTTATGCCAGTTGCTCCGGGTGCCTCTCCATGTGTACTAACTCCAGATGACACTGGCACTTAGGGGAATCATGTTCCCAAAGTACACATCTCAGGTAAGTTAATTGGGAAGAACTGAAACATTTGTATTGTGTAAACTCACTTGGAAATTCCAACTCTCTTTCAACAGACAATGCAAGGCTGCTAGACTTTTCAACCCAGGAACTGGCTGCAGTGACACCAGCTTCGGGGTTATGAGCCTTTCTGGAGGAGCTGTCTCCAGGCATCCTGAGTCAAGGCTTTACTAGAGACTAGATGTGATGTTCATCTCCAGTTTTAAATCTGGCATTTCCCTGTTCTGAGCACTCCTAGCAAATGAGAAAAGCACCTCGAGAATTCCCTCTTGCACCTCAGTCAGGTATTCCCTCTCATGTGAGGTGAGAAGATGAATTTTAAACCTGGCACAGGGGAAAGAGGCTCTGTTTGAGCATATAACTACTCACCCAGATATTGCTAAAGCCACTCATGCTTCCTGGAAAAGACTTATTTCTTTGAAGGTGGACTATGCTGATCTGAAATTGGACATGTCTATATTACTTCCTGCAAAACTGCATATCCTTTCTGAGGGGCATAAATTTCTTTTTTATGACTACGACGATGCAAAGCAATTTTAAATGCCCGGAGGAGAGAACTAGAAAAGACTAAAGAAAAGGAATTGAATGATTCATTAGAGTCAGAAGAAGATTTGATGAGGAATTCTATAATTCTAGACTTTTAATTTAATTGCATCTCTCTCTATTACTTTTCACCCTTCTTTACCTTCATGGAGCTTCAAAAAAAAATATAATTTTTAAGAGGTCCTTATCTTATGCACCAAGTAAGAAATACAACACTGTTTATTCTGTTTGGACAGTACATTTGAGTTTTGAGGTTGGTGATTTATTAGACTTCTCAGGTACTAGCTATACCTGTATACCTGGAATGTCCCAATTCCTGTTTCAGTAAAATTATGCCTTTGACATAAATTCCTGACTATTTGTGAACTTTATAACATTTTCTGTGGCTAGGAGATGAGTGCTATGACCTTTCTGCTTATTTGCTCAGGTATTGGACAAAATCTCTTCTAACTCACATTGCTCCAAGGCACAGGAGTGCTGCTGAAATCAATGGAGCTGTTGAGGATTTACACTTGTGAGCACAGTCTTGCCTATATCTGCATATAGGTATTCTTGAGGATATTGTTATGCTTTGGATCAAACTATGAAATTCATCATATAATAATTAATCTATAGGTTTTTCTTGATACTAAATATCTGCATATGAGGCTTTCAGTTGTTACAAGGAACCAATTTATATGAGATGAGGTTCTACCCTCTAAATTACAAATTTGATTTAATTTCTCTTTGATTCAATAGGCTTTCATTTGGTCATACAGCATTCCTCTAGCCTACCTTTTCTGAAACCTGTTCCCTCTACTGTTGTTTCAAAGACTTGGTTGATTTCTGTGTTAACCACTGTTCTAGGCTAAGGATCATCTTTAAATCAGCTACTCAAACAGAAGCAGCCAAATGCTAAAAGACACTTTCTTAACACTGGACAAAATAAATTAATAAATTAGGTATCCTAATTTCATGTTCATAAACTGCAAACAGTTGAGCAGAAGCACAAATTATTGACATGTTCAAACATTATTTGCATAAATTATCCCAGAGTACTCTGCCAGATCTGTCACCACTTCTGTGAAGCAAGATGGGAAAGATCTTTCTTCGGAGAAATGCAGAGCAGGATAAAGGTATATAAGTGCACTTCAACTTGAACTACTTTCTTTAAAGTGATTTTTGCTAGTCCATGCTGTGTTTCTTAAACACGTACAATCATCTCTTCTCCTCATTGCCATCTCACCCCTACACATTTTGCCTTCATTCCCCAAGCAGTTTTTCATCTCATACAGAGTATTTTCCTGTCAAAATTTATTATTAAAAATAATTTGATTTTTTTTCACAAGTCCTATCACCTGCATTTTCAGAGAAACCTTGCCACTTGTTGTTCCTCCTCAGCAGGAAAATTTTACACAGTATTTTTTTTTTTCATTTTACAGGTAGTATGGCCAACATGTAATTTCAAAGAATCATCCCCATTGAGGACTGCAGTCTACTTCCGCTACATCAAAATGAAAAGTTTATAAAAATTAATAGTGCTCAGAAACACATGGCACATATAAGATTCCTGTAAATTCATTAGTAATTTCGTATCAGATAGGAGAAAAAAGGAAAAAATAGTTACAATACTTCAACAATGACCCTTTGTTTCTGAAACATTTCAACAATAGGCTTGGGGTTTTTTGGCTATTCTAATGTCAGTCACTGACATGTAATTCTCTCCATTCCCTCCATTACTACTTAACTGTATTTAAGTAATTCAGAAAACCATTTTATCCCAGACCCTATAGATATGTTTTCTCAGCATGACTCAATAGAAGTGTCTCTGTCCTTAATATTAGGTACTTACGGAAGTGTATGCATCATTAAGAGTGCGTGAGTACATCTATACAGAGAGACATAACTCTCTAGGTACAGGTATAGGAAGGAATATGTATAGCTATAAATATTATTAAATCATTAAAATATTTGTGTGAAATGAACCTAGGAAGTAGCTATTATATTTACCTATTTTAGCTAGTGATTAATGTTACAAATTTAAAAATGTGTATGCAGTTGTTCACTATTTTACAAATGTCTGTAGTGAAGCCCATGTATGCAAGTGTCATGCTCACTGTCATTCTAGAAAAAACCTCATTTAAAAGAAAAAAAATTTGCTGTGGTACTGTAATTCCTTTGATTAAAAAACAAACTAACTAACTAAAAAAAACCAAAGCCAGGACAAAAGTGCATCCCTCCCTCTTATTCTAAAATATGCTCAACTTGAAATAAAAGTAATTTCACAACTCCAACTATGAGGGAAAGGTAGCACTTACACAGTCACTGTATTCAGATCAATACATTATTATACCCTCAAGAGAGGAGACAGGAAAATTTGGGTGAGGAAGAAGAAAACAAATCTAAAATACTCCCCTGACCATGGAGGTCAGAGCTCTTTTATCCCCAGCAGAGCATTTTTAAATGAAAAAATGTGAGTCTCTTCTCTTAATGCACTGAACACTAATCTGCCTGTACAACAGACTAACTCCTATATAAACATTAAACATTTATTTGTATCCTGCATAAATAGAAACAGAAGCAGTACTTCTAACATCTGTCATTGCTGGAATAATCATGCTGCTGTGCAATTATTATGTTGGGATCCTTTTACAAAATGAAAACAGCGTTCATTCGCAATTATTCATTACAGTAGGGCTTGCTCTCCTCCTGTGATTGTTACTTAAGATGAAACAGCACTCTCATTTTCACTGACTAAAACTGGCTTATCAGTGAGCTTTTTGCTTACAGATAAATTTTCCTCTGGGTCAGTCCGACTTAATTTTAAGAGGTTGCATTGCATTATATTATAAATTAATTACATCAACTGCCTGCAGTTCAATGCACTTTAAGGAATAGTTAATGCACTGCTGCAGTTCTTAGTGACAAATTACTCCTTGTGCTATTATTTCAGACTCACACGGGTTAGGATTACTTGTCTGTCTCCTCCCATTGCCATGATCCCATAACAGGATGAATGCATTTTACACTAAACATTTAAACAATAAACGGAGAGAGAGACAGAGAGAGAGAGAGAGTGAATGCAAGAATATTAATGAGCAGAGGAACTTCATGAGGACAGCAATGAGATGAAAGCAACATTGCTATTAAGGAATGTTTTCACTCCTGCCTGTCTATCACAAGGCTGAATCTTTAGATAAGGGTTTTTCAGCATGATACAAGATGTTATCAAATGCTGTTGTACAATATTTAGTCTCAAGGGCTGACTTAAAAGAAATGGCATAAACTATAAAACAAAACAACACTCCGCCACCAAAGAAAAGTGGAAAGCAAGTGCAGCAAAGGGTTCAGGTTTGATGCACAGTTATTATCACAGCTCTGCTTTCCCACAGAGTTGATTTTTATCTGTACTGGATATCACGGATAAGTATACTTTATGTCTATACGTGTTTGTGTGTGCGTGTGCATTTCCTCCCTAAAAGGGGACTGTGAAAGTGTAGGGGGGGAGAGAGTATAAAATTGAATGCAGACTGCCAAGATGGAAATGATATTTGTTTTCTATCACACCAGAGATGCACCATTCCAGCGTTTGTCCTTCAAAGCTGTGAGAGACCACGCTTTAATGCCTGCAGGTTGACCATGCATTGTTATTATACAGTCTTCATGTTCACATCATGTGTCATCTGACCAAAGGAGAGTCTACAAAGTGAAAGCCTCATGCAAAATTTATGCTTATATGGCTGTTTCAGTCAGTGGAAAAATCAATACTGCAGGCTTGATGCACAGAAATGACTGAGTGCTCTCTGACTGACACTAAAAGCACTGGGAGATTGAGGGGCTGCATTTGCCGTTCAAGGAATTGAGTGTATTAGAGCTCTTATAATAGTCTGCTCACCTTATATTAGCCTTTCCTTGGGATTATTTTTTGATAACAATTATGATTGTGGGGTTTAAGGCAATTACACTATTACAAAGAAAAAGCTGCTTTTTATGTCCTGTAAAGCTGTCATATATTTCACACCACAACTGCCTTCCAATTATTTTGTTACAATGCACTTTGGAAGCAAAATGTCCTAACTGATATATATTAGTCCTTTATGTTTTATAAATAAAAATCAAAGCTGTAATGTAATCCTTCAAAAGAAGCTTCACAGTTTCCCTGATGTTATTTTAAAAAGAGTAAAATGCAATGTGTGTTGTAAGTCTTAAAAAAGACATACACAGAAGCTGTTTTTATATGGAAGTACAACACAAGCCAGGGATATTGCAAAGATCATGCAGACCGTTGTAGTTCAAAATGCTAATACTGCCTATTAAACATGGATGGATATGGTCCACAAAGATGGAGTTTAACAAAAGAAAAGAAACAAAATCTATGCACTCAGAGGCTTTTTAGAAAAGCATTTTCAAGATGTAGTTTAATGTTAGAGTGAACATCCTGCCATAATGACTCAAGGAATTGGACATAAAAGTGGGTATCAGAAAATGGACAAAATTAATGTTTGAAATAAGAAACAAACTTTTGTAATCTACTTAAATTGCATATATTCCTTCAATCAAAAAATACCTTATGTCAGAATTTTGTCACTGTAAACACACCAAGATATTTTATTAGGTGGCATTACAAGCTGGTCAGCAATGTCTTCTCCTTTCATTATAACTCATAAATAATGAGCAAAATGATTAACACCGATTATAAGAAAGGATTAAGGAATACATTGCTAGTAGGTTTAGAAATCCTTGAATTCCATAGTAATAGTAATTATGTTATTACAAAATACACTTCACTCACATATTTAGCTTTTTGACATCTATGCACTGACGTGGGTAAAAGATATGGCCCTTTCTAGCCATAAACTAAAGAAAAATTTATGAAAATAAAACATGCCAGCTGCCTTGCAATGCACTGGTGTTTTTATGCTATAGAAACACAGTTAATACTATCAAGTTGAATTCTTACAAATTAAAAATTACTACCTCTGCAGCTCCTGTAGCAGAGCTAATGCCACCTGCAAGCAGCTAAGTACAAACTATTTTTCCCCCAAAAAAGTTTCACAAAGTTGTGTCTAATAGCTAAATAGTGCCATACAACTGAGTGCCCTGATTACCCCTCTTCTACAGCAAAAATTTCTGCTACTAGGGCTTGTGAACTTAAGATAAAATTTGCCATCAAGTTTCTGTATTTTTGTGTGGGTATGTGGGTATGTTGTGGGGGTTCATGACCCTTTTGAGTTCAGAACCCCCAAGAAACAGCTGCCATCCACAGAAGCTGGACTGGCACAGCTATAAACCAGCTCTGAAGCCCCATTCATGTGTCATCCAGGCACCACTTCCAAGACATGAGACCATCTGCTTTCAGTGACTCCATTAAAAATGCTGACATGGCCAACTTCCCTCAGATCAAGGTCCCACATTCTGGTTTTTGGTCACACTAATCCCCTACCTGAAATGAGTAGAAAGTTTGTCTGTGGAATGACTGCGTTGATTTGGGCCCTCCTGGAGTACAGAAGGGACAGGTACTGGGCTGGTCCTGTAAAGACTGCAACAAACCTACACGGGCAGTGGAAAGGAGACTCAGTGAATTCCTTTTGGTGAAAGGAAGAATTTTCCTCTGCTTGCTGTGACAAGATGGAAGGAAGAAGGAAGGCTGACTCTGAGAGTAGATAGCTGATTGACACCTGTTAGGAATTAGTCACTGTAGAGTATATTGTAGCTCCATAGGAGTCTGTCAAGCCTAAAGTGTCTCTGTACAAATGCAGAAACCAACTTCCTCCTGCTGATTGGGAAAAAACCCTACAGGGAACATAGACACTGACACCTTAGAGTACGGATGCTGTCATATAAATCCTTAGTTTGCCCATTTTTTCTATCACCATGGGGAGAGGTTATGCATACATCTAGCAGGACAGAGAAATACGGGGGGCAGTGCATTGGTTCTACCTACAGAAGTTGCAACCAACAGCACAGAAAACGGCCTCAGAGTTTGAGGATGTCTTCCAGTAAACTAGGTTCTCTGTTTTCTGCCTTTTTTTTTTGTCTTTTTTTTTTGTCTTTTTTTTTTTTTTCTGAGTAATGAGACACCTCTCCAGTAGATGATTTAAAAGAAGAAACAAAAAGAAGAGGAAAGATCACAGATAAAATGATAAAATATACTGTTTCTTTTGATGTCTCTTTTCACTTAGCCTAAATGATTAACAGTGTGGATAGGTAATCTTGACTAGAAATAAAACAGCACAACAGCTGTGAAAACAGCCACTTTAGCTCTGAGTGGAAGAATGAGAGGACTGAGAAAGAAGACTGATTTCAGGCTCACAGATGACTGTTGCTGGAAGGAATCAACACCATCCGATTTAAAAATTAGTATATTCATCTTTTTTAGTTTTCATGCCTCATCAGGCATGCAAAATTAAAGAACAAAGTCTGTGTACAGAACATTCTCATAAGTTGAGGGTGTCCCACCATCAGACAGATGCTGAGATGAAAATCAAGAGCTCTGTTTTCACCCTTTCCTACAGAAACCACTCCTCTGGCTGCAGTTTCTTCACCCGTAGGTTCCTCACCAACTTACAAGATTTTACTTAAGGAAGATGACAGAACCAAACTAGCAAAAGTCCCCCTGAAGGGAGTCCAAACTTCAGGGTCCAAGGTAACTGAGGAGAAGACACGGATGGCTGTTTCTACAGTGTGGTCATTTCTTTATTTGTCCTGTATCAAAACCCATTCACTACCCCCACTAAAGAAATAGCTATGATCATCTCTGCTTAAAACCAGAAGTACTGTCTCCTAGTCTTCTCTCCTCAAAACAAATGATCTTACAAAAATGCCACATTAAAAACATATTATAAGAAATGTCTTAGCACTTGATTACTGAAAAGTAACAGCAAGTAAATAAAGGTTACTTTTTAAGTACTAATGTGTTCAATGCATCACAAGATACACAGGTTTTTCTTCAAGCATCTTACAGTTTACTGAGAAAGTATCTCCTCACCCATAGATATGGAAAAGGTGTATGCCAGTATCCACAAACCTATTCCATTGTCCTCACATTTATAATGGTTTACTAGCAAACTTTGGCCACATAGATGGTGAACTGACAACTCGGCTTATTACACAGCAGCTTGCTTTTCTTCCATTGTGAGCTGCTCTCATGCACACAGCTAGAACTGGGAGCTGCCCAAGACAAGAACAATTGTTTTAATGTGCATTTGTGAAGGTTCTAGCATGTGAGGTCTTTAATCAGTGTCACTAAGTACTAGTGGGGTATGAATAAACCCTAGTGCTACCAGATCTAGTCAAACAGTTAAACATTACCTAATGTGAAAGGTACTATAAATATACAAAGAAAAAACCAAAACTTAAAAACTGCGAAAGTGCAAACCTATAGCAGGAAGAAAGCATATAAAGGAAAAAAGAAATAACATATATGGTGTATTTCAGCCTGTTAAATGACAAACCTGAAAACTTCTGGAAAATATTTAAATGTATGCATATACACACATGAAACTTAAAGGTAGCTGAGGTTAATATGCATATCTGCCACTATTAATAATCATTGCTAATATGTCCATAGAATAGACATGAGTAAGTGGGTGACCTAAGAGTGAAGGCAAGAGTAGTATATCCATGCATGTGACTGCTAATTCAGAAGATGCTCAGTATTTTTTACAGAGTTATTTTCATTCTATATCAACAGATTGACTGAAAGAAGGAAGAAGATATGAGCAAACTTATAGGGAATGAGCAGACCATTAATGACATGGAACACAAACATTTACAAAAGATTGGTAGTGGTGCAAAGTTTCTCAGGACACCAGACTGAAAAGTATATATCCTAGCAACTGAGCTCAGAAAGGACATGGAGCTTTAACAGGGTGTGTTAGGAAAGGAGAAGAAAAATGACCAAAATAAGAAAGATGATGCAAAAGAGTTTTATTAATGGTAGAGAGCAACTATAGCAAGTTTTGGGTACAAGGGAAGAAATAGAGAAGTTAAAGACAGGTTAAATGACCGACTAATGAAGGGGATGTTATCAGAAGTGACAGACAGTGGTGAAAGCTGAGACATCTCTGAAAAAACAAAATATCAGAAAGATAATCCAAGACAGCTTTGGGTAAGTCAGGGGAAGATGGATACACCCATAAGTCACCACTGTGGAGACTCTCAAGTGAAGCTATGACAAAGACATGTTGAAATCAGCATAGCTTTCAAATAAACAAACAAATAAATAAATGTAATAATTAGGGAGTATTTAATGTTATCTGTGTAAGAACAATAGTTTCATTACCTCAAAGAAGCACAGTTTGTGTGTTGATATTCTTCCCTGAAAAAACATGGTATATTTATTGTTTATAACATCAGGTTTGAAGGAAATTCAGTGAGAAACAGTTGAACAGGCTATGTTACTATTAGTACAAATGTATTTTGTACAGTTAAAAAGGGATGTTTGTGTGTGTGAATAGTAAGAGATGTGAGAGGGTTCCTTTTTACTTTCTCTCCTATTTACCTATTCCCTCTGCTATAATTCTGTTTCTACTGAGTGAATGAAAACACCTTACTATTCTGCATGAGCTTAACCATGGGTTTACTTTGTCTTGTTGTCCTGCTTAAGAAATTAATTGAAAAAATGTTTACTAGACAATAGCCACTGACAAAGTACTCAGCTGGAAAACATACCTTACAACATGGTTCCCTCATGTAAATTTCTTGTGTGGAGTCCTATTAGACTGCCAACCTTAATTATGCTGAGCAGTACCACACAAAAATCAGGGGGATAATAATATTATACATTAAAATACAACTCCACATAGTAAACACAATGTATTCTAGAGCAGGAATACTCAACAGGTAATAGAGGCATAAAAAGCCTCCCTCACCTCAATACCTGTGAACTAATATAATCTAATACATTACAAGATTAACTGAGAAAGGAGAAAAACATACAGTTATAAAAACAAGGATCTTGCAGCTGGAGGACAAGTTGGATTCCCCCTCTAATTTAAGGGCATCACCTTCTGAATGTATGCGTTTCATGCATCTGAAATCATTGTTGAATGTTCGCAAAACTAATAGCATTTTTTCTATTAAATTCATAGTTCAGAAACATAATACACGTATTTACAGGGATGTATGTTTGTTGGTCTATATGGATTGAGCATGAACAAGTGGAAACAAGTTTGAATGGCTGTGCAATAAAATACACTGATAATTAGTTGAATCAAGAATTTAAGTCAACAGATGTGGAAAGTCATTATCCATGTAACTTTCACTTCTTTTGTAGTTGGAAAGAGACAGTGACAGCAGAAATGAGCTACTGTGACACTCTTGAAAAGCCATTTGCTTTTGAAAATCAATAAATCTCAACAAGTTTGAAAATGTTTTCTCCTAGAAATAAGTTACAAATAAGAGGTGGTTGGCAAAAAACCCTAAAGCTGTAATTTTTTTCAGATTTGCATTCAGCAGTACAGTAATTTGTTAATGTTGAGCATTTATTCAGATTTTTTTGGGCATAATTTTAAATACTACATTTCAGAGAGAAAATTAAAGTGATTACTCTCTTGGCTTTCTCCTCTTCAACAGTTTCTGGGATATATAGAGCATTTCTGAGGTGATCAGAAGGATTTGTGTCTTGTTGGCAGTTGGGTGCCACCGTGCTACTGCCACTTTGAAAACCATCCCATGTGGAAGTCTGTCCTATCCTGTCATTACCTGACTCAAATTAGCTTGTGAGCAGAACAGGATGCCCCATACTTCAAATCACTGCACCATTTTTTAGCTCGTGCTTTTCCTTTCAACAACCCTGAACCTTAGTCTTCTCTCCCTTCTCATCCCTATTGTTGATGTATCACACTATCCCAAACACTTTATGAGGAAGCCGCCAGCTTCCTCCTCATATTCTGCTTTCTTGCCTCCTCTTTACACATAGTATTGCTCTGATGTATTCCAAGGGAAAGCTGACAAACTATAATGTAGTTACAACTTTCTGTCTTTCCAACCATCAGTTTCTTATTGGTTGTGCCACTTGTCCCATTAACTAGATCCTCTCTCCTCGTTGGAGATATCTTCATTGCCATTTGTTCATCATCTTTCATGGTCTGATAGGTCTTCCTTTTTAAAATACTAATTTGCTTTATTTTTAGAAAAATAAACATATATATATAAATATATCAGCCTTAACTTAATCTTTGTCCTCACGACACTACAACTAATGCTCCAGCTGTTGTCTTCAGTTAATTAATAATTAAACATATACTCACAATCATAGCATAAAGTTGTTTACTAATTTCACCATATACCTTTACAACCTGTCTCCCATCATTTGCACTCAAGAGAACTTGTTCAGATTCAGTGCTCTGTCCCAGAGCACTTCACATCTCATGCTTCATTGACATTCCTTGCAGAAGATCCTTCTAATCCCTCTTCTAGCTTTCAGTAACAGTTTCTTCAGATCCCATTTCTGGCCCTCATAATATTTTATCTGATTAATCTCAAAGACATCAATTCTGTCTATATGCTGAGAACAAACAAATCTGCCTGTCAGTCAGTTTCTTTACACATAGCCTGTTCTAAGATTCTCCCTAACTACTTGCACAACTGAAACTCTTGTCCAAACGCTTATGACAACATCCTTTTTCTGCCCAAGAAAAGAACTCGTTCTCCTTTTACTCTTTTAGAGTTGTTGCTGGTTCTCCAAGGCTACTATTTGAGATGTCTCTTCATATCATGTGGTTCACTTAACCTTTTTGCATCACATCAAATAGAAGCTACTTATTTTCATTTTCAAGGATTTGTATTGCCCACCTCTGCCCTTCCTCTTCTCTCATTATTTCTCATTTATTGTTCAAGGACGGACAACGTATATTAAGGCTACACTGACCACTACTGCTTTACTGTTTTTTGTAGTCCCTATCTGACGACATTAATTTGTGCTCTTCTGTATTACATGCATCTCTGGGAGGCCTTCTAGTTCCGTTTTTTTTTGTGGACAGCATGATGGGATCTCAGTTTGTTCATTAGGCACCTATAAAACAAATTATAAACAAGCAACCAAACAAAATAACCAAATCTTTTGCAGACACACTCCTCTCTAGGAAGTCTACCTAGACCAAGAACAAGTTGAGGGCAAGCTCTGTCTCACTGCTTTGTGGAAACAGAATAATAAAGAGATGTTGAAAACTCTTTAATACCTTAGTACGTTTAATAGCTACCTTTTAAGGCAGCTATTTAACAAGTTTAATACCTTACCTTTTAAGTTTAATAGCTGCTTTCAGAAGTCAAAGGAAACCTTTATCCTAAACCAAAACCTTGAGCAAAATTGCTATAAAATATGTTGAACCATGTAAAGTTAGGACTGTTGGTGCACCATGTTTCTCTTTTTTTGTGTCCTCAGCTTCTCAGAAAGCACAAGGGAACACAACTGCCTGTAAACAAAGGTGGTTCTCCCCCTGAATCCTTCTGCTGGGACTGCGACCTATTGCTCTGCTTTTGCCAAGGAGCTCTGCAGCAAGAGTATAACAGAGTTCTTTCAGTCTTCCTCCTTGTTCAGAACTTTTTCTGAACTTGAAGTACTTCAAATCTAGGGCATCAACACAAAATATTTGTCTCCAGAAACATAAATCAAGGCTACAGCAACTAAAATTAAGGTGGTGGTAAGGAATACATGACACAGAATGAGAAGTCTATGTCTTCTTTAATGGAAGTTTATGTTTTTTAATAAACAACTGTTGATCCTGCAATCTCCATTCTTTCCCAGGATGTTTCCTTTCTATAAGTGTTTTTAGACTCTGAGCATGAAAAGGAAGAAAATACTGAGTGGAAAGGAAGGGGATCACTTCAGAGGAAATGGTTTTGGAGGCAGATCTTGGGTTCTCTTGCTCTCTGACTTCTCAGCATCTTAATTTCCTCAGCAATTAAATGTATATAACAGTATGTAATAGTGATATTATTGGTGTTAGTGCATGTTTAGATGGCAAGAGACAAATCATGGCCACTATTTCTACACAATAAAGCCATTGTTGCCTGCTTTTTAAAATTTTTTTTTCTTCATGTAGCTATGCACAGATTTCCTTCGAAGACTTATCTTCAAATCTACAAACCCACCACAATGAAATCAACTGTTCTATTAATTAGGCCTGGATATCTTTCAGGAGAACAAATGAGAACATCACTGACTAAAGTATCTTGCCAGTCTTTCTCCCATAAAACATATGAGTTTCTTCCTGTCTTCTATACTCATATTAAATACGATGTGTTTTATCAGCAGCTTGAAAAAAGCAAAGTGAATGAGCATCTTTTACCACGTTAACAGCATATGAAAAAAGCTGGCAAGGCAAAGAAATGAGGCATGTTCAACCTGAGAAGAAATTAGTTCTATTCTATGCTGATCCGTCATTGCGCTGAACTCATCTGTTTGGTATTGGAAAAGCCATGGCTGTTTCCTTTCAAATGATTCTAAAGCAGTACGTGTGTCCTCCACTCTAGTTGGTTCCAGAATGACCTGAATTTTTTTATTAATCACTTTGCATCATATTGCTTCCTGAAAACTAAATGCAGTGAATATTTGTCTTCTTGTGTTGACCTGAAGTACCTGGTCATGAAGAAAACCAAGTGATATTTTTTTAATTGTGAGACTACCTGTTCTTGTGCAAAGTTCTTGTATAAAATGGATTCCATCTCCAAATGCCATAATAAAAACACTAGAGAAGTACCTCATAAAACTCTAGAGATGTACAACCAATATATAATGACCCCTTTATCCAGTATTTTTTCTCATCCATGAGCTGAAAGAACAAAATGTAATCATAAACAACAACTAAATTAGTATATGCAACCTGCTTATAGAGATAAGCATGAACTACTTAAAAAGTTTTGATTTCAGCATTCCATTGAAGCTCAGCAAATCATCCAGTTCTATACCACAAACTTCAGAGTGTCTGCCCCTGCAGTATCTTGGCAACTGTAAATGAATCTACATGCACAATTCTAGAGAACAATTTGCAATTCCTAAATCTGAGTTTCAATCTCTTCATCACTGAGTTTTAAGAGGGAAAAAATACTGTTTATGTTTTTAAATAAACCTTGCAAACTTCTTATAAGCCAATCATGGCTATTAGTTTCAAATGTAGAGCTGATGGGTCATACTGAAATTGTGACCTATTTGTTCCTATGAAGTGATATAGATGTGAATGATGTTAAAAATTGTCTTGACATTATGTTTTAGACTAGCTACATCATTTGTACAGCACCAGTTTTACTTCCTTCCTTTCCCACCCATTGTTTACAATATGTCCTGATTACATGAGGAAATTACTTGGTTTCAGATGTTTTAATTCTCTTCACCTAGGTGAATTATGACTGCAATACAACAATGTTTCCTATTCAGATCAATTACATATCAACATTTTGTATTTCATACACCATGACTATGAGTTCAGATGGGGACTCTGGTGGAAAACCTCTCAGCTGAAGGAAACCTATTTTGGCGATTCCATTCTATCACCTTACCTGGCATCTTTAGAAAAGATGATGTTCTCAAAAAGTACAAAGCCCCCTAACCCTGTCTGCAGATTTCTTCCCTATCCCCAATGAGATGGCATAACATCTGAGTTTGTTTTGCTTTTTCATTCTTCTCTGCCTCCCTCCTCTGTTCTCCCCAGACAGATTTCTATCAGCTCTGATAACCTAGTCAAATTACAGATCATGTCATTAAACTCTGTTTAACAAATTCTTCTTCAGTTCTACTTCAAAGCTGGAACACAATGTCACTGTGAGCCATTAAATGTTTCTACTCCTCCCTAGAAATGGATATACATGAGAGGTGGTTGAAGTGACTCTTCTATGTACAGTTGTTAAAAGATGCAGGATAAAAGGTGCTATATAAATGTAAGACATACTTTTTCATAGTCCAATATTTTAGTGAAAGGTTAATTAATGTAAGCATGGCTTAACATAAATAAGAGTTTTGCATTCAACATTTTAAATGCAACATCTTGGGAGGATGTAGATTGTTTTATGTTGGAATAAAAAGCTGCTTGTAGTAAAATATTGTGATGATGGTCTGAAGAAGCTTTGAAATCAATAGATGATATATAACTGAAATTAGAGAGGCCTGACCTACTCTTCTAGGAACAGCTAGTACATCAGATGGACTTTGTTTTATTTGACCTTAAATTTCTTGAAAATGTTTTCTTTCTGGTGAGTTCTAAATTCCTTAAATGTTAAAGGATTTTATTGGTGTTGCTGTTCTGGTTGTTTCTTAAATCAAATTTTGTTTTATACAGGATATGATGAAAGTATAAACCAGAGAGAAATGTTAGAAGAGCAGAAGGTCCTTAGCAATGCCAGATCTTTCAAGGCTGTGATTTATTTGCAATGTAATTCAATTATTAAAAATAGACAGTATTTTTATATCTTTCAATTCTGCTATACACAAAATCACAAAAGCCAGATATTTTCTATTAGAGTTTGATAGGCTGTGGTTACTGAGGCCATAAAAAAAATAAAGGGCACTTACAGTCTTAGTATAAACTATGATTAATTTTTATTAGGAGGATACATTTATATATTATAAACTGATGATTTATTTGTAGATTTTTTTTCCTGCAAGTTTAGTAGTTTCCCTTGGTGCAGAATGCAGAATTGTATATGAGATATTTGAGTGTCTAAAACGATGTATGATAAATGAAGTAGCATGCTACTTATACGCTTATCATGTTCCTTGACTAGCAACAGGTTCAGCAAAGGGCACAGCCAGTAAATGAAATTTTCCACCAGGACAATATATCATCACAAGAAATGTATGCGCTGGAAACTTACAAGCCTGCTCGGGATGCGGACAAGGTGTGAAATGGCAAAAAATGAGAAGCAGAAACAGCATATAGTAAATTTCAAATTCAGCTGTATTTCCATATTGGCTGAGCATGGTGCTTTAACTGTTTGAAGTCATGTATTTTAGAAAATAATAAAAACATCCATGCAAATTTAGCTCAGTTTTAATGCTAGGATAAATTTCCTTCATTAGATATCCTATAAATTCTTTTGAGAAAAGAAACTTAGAAAAGAGTAATCCACCGAAAGTAATTTTTGTATCCCCTTCACAGTCAAAATATAAAACAACATCTTTAAATGCATATTTCTTCCTCAGAGTTACAGGCTGAAAATCTGCTCCAGGAAATATTTATCATAACCTTCAACACTCTGTGGAGAGCACTAATTAAAAATAATAATAAAAAACCCAGGAAAAAAAAGCAACAGTGTCTGTATATTTCCCAGTGGAATTTAGTTTGTTTACAAAAACATTTCATAATAAGAATTTCTGACATATAACCATAGAATCCTAACAAATTATAAATACTCCTGTCTTCTTGCAAAAAGGTACACCAAATACCAAGAAGAAACTTCTTGGCATTCTGGTGGTAGATGGAAACATGGCTAAAAATATATTGAAAATGTCTGTTTTTATGGTTACCAGCTGTACAGCCTCACTGAAGAGAGATGAGCCTTGGAAAATGTGGTCAGGTTCTGCAATTCTATCTTAAAGAAGCTTCTGAAATGTCTTGAAATTTAATTGCTGCACTGCAAGAAATCTAGAATAATGACATTGCTTTTGTCTATGTATTATGGTAGAGGCCGTATTTAAATGCTGAAACAATTTTGTAAACTGAGTAGTAGATCCTGCTCTTTATGGCCTTACCAGATAAAATACACCTCTGGAGAGATTTCGCTGATTTACTTTTACTGTGTACCGTAATTTTAAAACCAGCAGAACATAGTTTGGGCCATAATGTCTATCACTTTTTTTTTTTTTTAACCAGAAAAGTCCCTCTCTCTCATATCTTTCTCCATCTTGCTTCCAATTAGCAATCCTTCTCCAACACCGCACTGAAAACAATAGTAAAATACATTTATAGTTACACTCAAATATTTATTTCATAAACATTCTATTCCTTGCCAACGTATTTTGGGATGGACATCTTGTTTCCATGAACTGATCTATCACCACACTATTCCAAAGATGTTAGTGACAAAAAGCCACAAAGAGAAACACAAAAATGAGTAATATTTCTTTAACAAACAAGAATTATTCCCTCTTCCAGACATAAATTTGCTGTGTTCATTCTCTAAGCTCTACAGCCTTTCCTAGTGGCAGCACTGATGCAACTTAACCAAGGATTTTAACTGGAGAACAAAACAGACTCTATGATACACCATGCCTCCAGAGACAGTATGTCTCACATTCCCAGACTGGCTTCATTGTTCATTCCCTGTGTTTAGGCCTTCTGTTTTATCCCCACAATGGCAAAATTTTGACCAGACTGGTATCAAAGGAAATTCTAATCCATCCAATAGGCCCAGGACATGTCTTCACATTTTTGCTTAATTCCAGCCTTTAATCATTTATGTTCTTTGGCTTTATGAATATTTTTGTTCCTCACTGCCTATTGCGCCTCACACCCTATGGGATTTAATGTTCTCTGTTCATCTCAAATCCAGATTTAGTTTTTGTTTTGTGATTTTCTCTAACCTTTTATCTTTATAATACTAACTCAGAATCAAAATTTTCCTGCTTAGATAGACGGCTGTTTTTTGAAGCGCAGTGAATCAAAGTCTAAAAATACACATACAAAAGGCCATGAGAGCTATTTGTGGTTTAAATAGGTAGAATTCAATGAAGTCCATGCTCTCTGTAGTACACAAGACTAGACTCTGTCTAGCCACAGACCTCTGGAAATTTAGTACTAAATGACCAGTTTCAACAACAGCAGTCTAAGGAGTAACTCTCAAAGTAAAATTAATTAGTTTTGCAGCTCAGAGGAAAATGAGATCACTCACTGTAAGCCTCCAGTTTGTGTCCTTTTCTCTCTCTCACAGGTCTCATGATCTTTGCAATGTCTGGGACAAAAAACTTAATCTGCATGGTTGATGTCAAATGACAAGGGTTTATACACCGTCTGGTTAACTTTGTCACTAAGTAACGACTATTGTCTTCCAGGGGCAGGCTCTCTGTCATCACTGACATAAGGAGACCACATGGGCTCTGTGACCATTTTCAGAGTGCCAATATTTCCTATGCCAGCTGGTTTTGCCACCGTCCAAGTTCAAAAATTGAGGTACTGTAGTGCCTGAAAGCCACTCTAGTTCTGAAAGCCGGGCCCTCGCATTTATTCAATGAGTAGTTTCTTTACCATTATTTCTCTATTCATTTCTTGCCGTATATAATATCTATCTTTTTGGACAACTGGCATATTTTCAGTGCCATTTGTTTCTCCTTGCCTTGTTGGATGGATTGCAGCTTCCATGAACATTATCTTCCACCCAGTTTCTGTTCTTTCCTCCCCTCCTTTTCTCGTGATTGTTGTCTTGTTCCATAATATTCTGGTATTCTTTTGTTTAACTTGTAACATTTAACTTATAGCATCCTTGGTACATTCTGTATAAATTCAGGAAAATATAGGTCTCATTCATTTTCTTCTTGTTTTACAGAGCACAAGCAGACCAGCAGTTAGCCTAATATCATCTTTTTTATTTGCCACCCTTCTCAGGTATGTGAATGAAGATAAAGACAACTGAACTTCATCACTACTGCCATGGAAAATGCAACATAAACTTCTTAAAATATTTCAATTTTTTAACATAATGTCAGGTATCAAATCTTTTGGAAGACTTGTAAGGACTGTTGATGCTAGTTGATATAGTAATACGTTTCTTTATTTTGTACCATTTAGCTCTGCTACTTCAATACATTCCTAACAGATTGTTCCTTCTGAAACTTACCACTATAAAACATACTATTCCATAAATTTTCATGTGGAGAAACACAGAATCTTAATTAAGGGAGATAGCAATGATTTAGCTTCTATATCTGGTTTCAAAAGCTTGGGGACACTTTCCTCTGTCTACATGGCACTGTGGTCTCTAAAGGAGCCACCTAGTACTTATGTGGCTCCTAAAATTCATGCTGCTTTCTTCCTTAAAAATTACGTCACCATTCTTATCTTCCTTTGGCAGTATGTACACTTATCTTATGGACATAATTAGTAAACAAAACAAAGCAAATAAAAAATGGCACATGCCTATGAGAAATAAGTGCTGGAAAAACAAGAAGAAAGTTTACAAATCAGTTCTTTGTTGCAGACTGTAGAAATTAATAAACTGCCCATACAACTGCCATATTTAATCCTGCTTCTACATGCTGTACAGATACTAGGTTTATATTCCACGTTCTATGTTCAAAGCAACATTGAAGTACCAACATTTACAATTTTTTGAAACTTTCACAGATTTTTCTATAAGCAGTTCTCCTTTCCAACAGAACAAAAGATGTGATCTTTGTCAACTAGCAGCTTTATGGCTCAGGACAGGAAAACTCACACTGACCTTAAAGAGCTCTCTTGTCTGTGTGGAGAGCCATGGGAAAACATCAGAAGCAGCAAATGCAGTTAAGAAAAGATCTATTTTTATGATATTTTCTAACTCCCTGAAGATATTATGAGGAATCATCAACTAATAGTGTACTACTGTAAGTAACTTGGACTTACGATATTGTAGTACTACATAGTTGTTTTCTTTGATGTGACAAAAATGGGCTCCAACATGGGGCAGCACTCAATCTGTTTTATCATTCCATCTGATCAAAGACCATGGACTAATTTCCAAAAGTATATTAATAACCCTTTCATTCACAGACTGCAAGACTAAGAGAAATACAGCTCTCCTTACATTTTTCATTGTCCTTGATGAACATAATCTTGATTTTACTGGAATTTTTCTCTTGCCATCTTGACATCAGTCAACTATTTATTTTAACAATACAAAATTATCCCTAATATTCACTCTTGGAAGTCAGCTAGATTATATGTCCCAAATTTATGGATATTACAGGACTCATATAGTTATTTATTGGGGAGTAGGAGGGATGGAAGAGAGACAGAGAAAGAGGACAGAATAGTCAAAGGAATTAGACCCACTTGCATGGGTCTTGCAAAGGAATACAGACCCACTCTGTAAAATAAGCTTCCCAGTCTTTAAAAGCCTACAGAAATTAAATTTTGCCGATAAAGATTTGGTAGCATTTTAAATTAATTTCAGGAGAAATAGAGTCCACATAACTAGGGTCAAGAGGAAAGACAATGGAAAAAATTGGGGTTTGTGGTTCATTTAAAGCACAGCCTCAAAAGTAAAACCTTCTGATGGCAAGTGCTATGCACCTGAGGTTACATGAACTTAATATTAACTTTACAAATCAGTAACTTTATAATGAAATGGATCTCTTCATTAGACAATCTCCGACTACTTTGTGGTCTGTGGAGATGCTATCTGATCATTCAGAGATGTACTTGTGGTTTGTAAAAATGGGACCCTAAAGATCATCAGAGTCAGTCTCTCCCCTGGGGCCTTTTTACTCTACTGACACTTAGTGAAAATCTACCAGCAATACAGTCTCAAAAGCAGCAATCATTAACTCATTCAAAGTTACAGGCACAAGGGTCTGGGGTTAGCAACTATTAATTAGTGTAATTATTCCCAGGATGACAATTACCAGCTGCAGGATCCACTTAACATCTATTTCTCAAAACTTGTCATTTTGCAATGCTAATGTTTCTAATAGGTTCATTTGCCCCCATTTACTGATTACATTCACTATGGTATATTGTTTCAGATGGATAGGATGGAAAGCCAATACCTAATATTGACCTCTACGGTATCCTGTGATTAGAAAGGCTGCTCCTACCATGATTAGCCACATCATTCTCTTAAAAATCATATATACTATTTGTGAAGGATTTGTGATATTTCCCCTCTTTCAAATATGCTTCTAAAATAAATTTCCTGGAGAAATATATGGCATGTTTCAAACTATACTCTTCTGTATTGCACTTGTTCGACCGAAAACACTGCACATATTAGTTGTACAATCTGGTTTTAATTTGACTTTAGCTAACAGTAATATGGACTTTGTATAATTTCAAACCTGATCCTCCAGTTTTGATTAGAAAAAAATAACATGAGAAGAGGGACAAGTCTACAGCCCATGTTTGCTCAAGAGTGTCCAAACCCTACATGCTGCTGAGCCATGTTGAAAACCTGTGCATTGCAAAGAAACTAGAATGCTTAGCATGCATTCATATGACACCTATGTATTTCCTAAAGGAACAGAGAGGAAGAAATGGCATAAAGATATTTTCTCCTGTGAAAAGGAAGATTAGATGTCCTCAACAAAGAAGACTTTGATAGGACATAGAACTAATTCATTTAATAACAGAAGGAAGCAAGCCTTTGATGGGAAGATTTTTCTCTAGATTTTGAAAATTTGAGAACTTTCCAAATCCACAATGGGATTAATTTTGACAAAGACATTAATAAATCTTACTGGTTCCAAAGAATACTAATCTTCTGCCAAGTTAGAGTCATATATTTCAAACTGTGTAAAGTTACAAGAAATTAGTGGTTGCCATACATGGAGTCTACAGAAGAAAGAAGATTATGTAGTAGAAGTTAGTACAAGAGTTCCTATTTCCATTACCAGTAAATTCTGTGTTGTTGAAACAAGAGAAAGATTTTCTAGTACAAAAGCAGGAGAAGAATGCAGCGAGTATGGCACCATGTTATTCTGACACGTCTCTCTTTCTTCATTCTCCGAGAAACTGACAGCAAGAGCAATCAGGGATGTCATACAGTGAATATCAGAGTTCAAAATGAACAGAGGAACAGAAATAGGGCAGTATGTTTTCTGGAAAAGCTTTAATTCTTTGCTCCTGCTATGCTGATGAGTCATAAATTGAAAGAGAATGTATTTTAAAATCTGTGTTAGTAGCCTGTGTTTAAGAATGATAACGTGCAAGTTTAGCATATATTTTAAAGGGTCTCCTGGATAGGGCCTCACCTATGCAGGAGTAAGTGGAAGCAGCCGTGTTGATTTTTAATGTGCTGCTAGATTGTTTTTGTGTGCATTTGATGTTCCTCTTTAATAACCTCAAGTAAAAGGCTGAATGAATTCAACAACAGTAGCTGAAAAAAGTGCAATGAGTCATATTACAGGAAAATGGAGAAAAGGGTACAGGACTCTCCACTGAACACAATCCTATATTGTAGGCAATCTGTGATAACACCCTTTTCATTTCAGTTCAGTCCCATAAAATTACCACTAACATTACAACTCATGCAGAACACAGATAAATGTAAAAATGTCACAGAATTCTTCCAGATGGGACTTTTAGTTCCACTAGATCACCATCTACTTTTTTACTTGTCTAATATTTCATTACAACCTTCCATAAGTTAATTTTCTTTCCACTGACCATGTAAATCACAAATCAATTTTCATTTAAAATGCCTGACTACAGATTGCTCCTGAAAGCTCAAAGTATATGCTTCAGTGAGCTCTCCAACATTCTTAATGCACATTAGAAAAATGTTGTGGTTTTTTAAAAATCTTTTTAAAAGAATTAATTTTACATTAAAATCTGGCATGAAACCCAAGTAGTGATATTCCTCCCTTCCCTCTCCTTCCCTCCACTTCTAAATTTCAGGTATATTTTTGAAATGTAGCTGTATGTTGAGAAAAAAGTCTTCCATGACAATGACATTTGATCTTAAAACAAAAACTCAGACAAAACCATAAACTGCTCTAGATTTGCAGAAAGCAGAGATGATTACTGAATCCCAAACCACTACTGCGATAGTGTACTTCTCCAGTGGAAAGAAGAGAGAAAAGGAGGAAACCATTCACAGTTCAGACATTGGCTGTGTTTTATTAGAGCCATTCTTCTTCTTTTTTCTCTTTGTTTAGGCTAAAATATGCAACTGAATATTGTTAATTTTACTTATGGAAGCAGCCACCCTAAAGCCAAAGGAAGATATCTTTGAGACAATCGGGATTCAGCCTTTAAAACAATCTATAATAAATGTTTTATAGGAGCACCCAGAAAATATCCTGTAACAGTATTCTCTTTAAATACTTTTTTCTTACACTAATTTAAAAATAATGTTCTTCCCCTACAAATTTGTAAATATACATTTGCAGACTGGACTTTGGAAACATAGTTTCTATGGCTAGTTTTGCTATTGTTCTGCTGGGAAATATAGGGCAGTCACTTCATTACTCTGTGACTTAGTTTCTCTATTAGTAAACAGAGGATCATTAAAATGACTTTTTTTCCATATTAAACAGGACCACTTCAATGAACTAGCACATGCATTAGCATTTGCTTAATATTAAGAAACAGGAGTGATCTAGTGGTCACTTAACTGTTTTTTACAGATAGACTATATTTCCTCTGTAGGAATAGAGCATGAATATTTCCATGCTGTTTAATCTCAGATTGTTTACGCATGTTCTTGGTTCTTGAGCAACCTGCTGTGGTGGGAGAAGGAAGCTCTTGGAACGCAAAGGAATTGTAACCCTTTCTAACAGCACGACCCCAGATCACTGAAGTTTAATGAACTGATTAAGAGCAAGGGAAGAGAGAAGCATGGGTCCTCCAAGTCTCTTTTCCAATCTGAACCTACAGGCAAGCCTTCCCTTTGCTCTCTTTTCCTCTGCTTACCTAGCATATCCATTTACCATGTCTCCCTTCACCTTTGGGATTGTCCTTCCATCTCAGAAGTTCACTTCTGTGCAGTTTAGAACCACTCTATCACAGCTCTTTGCCAGACAGTATGCAGTATGGCTTTGAATCCGAAGTTCTTGAAGCACTCTGACATTGGGATTCTAGCTTGGGGGCAATGGAAAGGGTGTCAGTTTAAATAAAGCTGAGTGCTCATGACAATTGAAAGTAGTTCCACATTAAGTGGGGCTTCCTCATAATGGAGTATGTCAGTGCTGACCACTCAAACGGGGGAAGGGAAAGGCTCTTGAGCAGTCTGTAAATAGGGTCCTGTCAAACCATTTGCGGGTTATAGTCAGCCAAACCTTGAGGGTTTTCACATAGGGATTTTTAAAACCCAAACCCTCAAATGTCAACAGGGCCTCAAGCATCACATCTAAAATGAATCTGCCTCACTAAAACTGAGAGTTGAGGGCCTCTGGATTTGGCTCTGTGCTGGCGTATCACAATTACCACTTAGAGCTGACTATTTACTTGTAACAATGATGTGGAATCACTTCAGAAGAAGAGGTGTGTTGAGAAAATTGTTTACTTTAGTTCCCGATTAGCGAAAACCTATCGTCTAAGAAGGAAACTATTCACAATGCTGAAGTCTGCAAAATCCCATCTATTAATAGTCACTGGAATCTTTATGGAGTAGGGATTACTATGAAGACAACCTGTCTGGTCTTTCAACTTTCAAAGCTTTATCTTCAACTAAATAAGAAGTTGTTTGGGTTATGGGACCAATCAGAAAAATGTCCACAAAAACATGTGGGAAATGTCTGCGAGCTGGTTCATTTGAGTGGCTAGCTTACTTTTTTTTCTCTTCCATTTGCCTAGCCAGCTAAGGGCCAGAAAGCTGTGCTTCTTGGCTTTCACCTCACTTGTCTCTTTTTTGATTTTTTCACTCCTATTTCTTTCAGTGGCTTTTTGTTCCATCAGCAATGGATTGAGAAATGCCTCTAATAGTCAAGAGGTGAACAACCAAAGAGGAATCCCAATTACAGTGGCCAGGAAACATGTTAGACACTTGAGAATCTTTCTATTAACTAGACCTTCTACCTCTATACACTACTTCGCGAAATTCTTCTCAGGAAGAATTTGTACTCCTCAGCCTACTGGACAGAGGCTCCTGGATGAAGGAGCTAGTTGAAGCCTAAAAGGAAAGGTAGAAGTATACATATATGCTCATAGGTACAAGCTGGGACATGGAAAAGAAAATATCTGAAGTCATATAAGAAAGGCAAGGAAAGCAGATATTTTTCATGAGTACTATGCACTCTCCCAAGAGTCTTGTAACCCATCCATGTTTTCATGTAGTCCTGTAATACTTGTTGATGAGGAGACTAACATCTGTACAGAAAACATGACACTTGGAAAGTCTATGCTTTCATTGTTCCCATTTCAATGCCTATCAATAGCTTTATGCACACACAAACATGAAGACATTCCATGTTCAGCATTCTCTCTTCAATTGCTAAAGAGAATGCTACAGCTGCTGCTGGCTAAAACCAGACCTACCAAACTAATTTTAACTGCAGGTGCTGATGGCAGAGAACTATTTATTACATAAGACACACAGTCCTGCAACTTGGGCACTCAGTGCTCTAAGAGAAGCCTCTACCTAGATTATATTGCTCTGAACCATAAGCAATGAGGATTTGTTTTCATTGCACATACAATAGTCACAAATTACTTCTTCCTGAAACATGTCTACATCAATGTTAGCAAGTAATATGCTGCAGTATGAGAAGATGACTAGATAGAAGCAGTTGGTTCCAAGTCCCTTTCACTCCCTCTACTTGCAATTCAGGGTTTCTACTTTGGACTATATTTACTCTGGTTTGCACTGATTGTATGGGTCTTGAAGCTATCCAAAGGGCCAGTTGTTGGTTTGGTCCTTTGTATATCCACTTGGCTCTGGAATGTAGTAGGTATGCACTTGTAGTGGAATTTTGAGTTTAGTTTTCTCCAGAAAAAATATTGTCTGCACAGGTCAAACATGAAGAAAATGCTGAAAACTCAAGTCTGCTCTACCTGTTTTAAAGAAGATACTTCAGTAGATACAGCCTTCTCTACAGTAAGATATATTTTACTTCCTGCCTTCCTACATCACTTCAATGAAAACTTTTCCTGTATTAGTAACAGTAGGTTTAGGTTTCTCAGCCTTGGTTTCTAATCTCAACCATGCCATTTATGAAATTACCAGATCAGAAGACAAAAAGAATGCAAGCGCAATGGGACTGTGTATAAATTGATCTGTATTGGAAATCTCATCCCATTCTGTTATTTACTTTTCTTCAAGTAAAATAATTGTATTTGTATAGGTATAGGTATAGGTATAGATATAGATATAGATTAGATGCTACTTTACAAAGCTGCAAGGCTTCTTGATCTTGTTAACACGATGGTTGTCATAGTTTGTTTTGTTTTGCATGAGCAAGAGCTCATTACTGAGAACCCTTGTCATTCACATCAGATTGTGTCTTCTTAATGGAGCATTTTTGAAATGAATGGCAGGACATATAAATTTCAATTCAATCTGTACCTTGGAGTCTGGCTCCCACTGAAATCAATGGCACTTCAGGACAAGGAAAGCTTTATACCTTGGGTTCTTACAAACATGCCATAGTTTCTTGTTCAATGTACTTTTAAGAAAGCCCAGAAGTGATTTTCATATCATGTTACATGTTCAGGCATTATTTCAGCTGGTCTATTTGGCTACCTTCTATAGTAGGTTACTCATGCACTTGCAGTCTCCTAGACACATGCTATATTTCTTTGTAATCCTTGTAGTGCAGTAGGATGCCATGATACAAACATACAAGCCTTACCCTGTCTCAGTTAGCCAGAAAGTGTATAGCTGTATAGTTTGCAGTGCAGAAGAGGTGAACTAAAACTAGGTTTCACTGCTGGGGAGGGTAACGGCAGCAATGTTTTTGCAGCAATCCCCTGCCAGGCAATCCATAGACTGGTTGCTCTGGAGGGAATCACTTACCCTCCCAGCTAGAGGTAAGACGCCAGATAAGCAGTAGCCTGAAAAAAAGTGTTTAAAAGAAGAGAAAAAACTAGTGGGAAAGATTAAGATAATTTACCCTTGTATATTGTATCCATCATACATCGCATTGTCAGTATCTATTGTTCAAGTGCCTGACAAACTTCTGTTTCTATCCCCTCCATAAAAGCCTCCATCACACATAAAGTTGTGTACCTTACATGGTTTTATAATAAACTGGAAGTGAGTAACAGTGCGATATCAAAGGAAATAAAACTCCAGTTGCTATTGCTGCTGGGGTTGCCTTCTGAATGTGGCTTATACAATATTTCATCTGTGCTGACACCTTTCACTCTCAATTATTTGGCTGCTGTCAAAACAAATCAATCATATTATAGCACTGCGTCTTATGTTACCATTCCACTGAAAGTTAGCTGCATTAGCTTTGAAATATATGGAAGTATAAAATTTATCTGTATTATTTATTTAATACAACTTTCTCCCTTGTGAGTTACCTTACAAACACAGGAAACTCAAATTATCTGATGTTGAACATTGAATATATATAAATATCACTAAAATTTTTTTAATAATGGCACTCATGGGAACATAAATGCATAAAGATATACTTAATAAGTCTTACACTTAGAACCAATAATATTCTTTTGAGAAATGGAGCAAATAATATATGTTTTTAATTTTGGTTACAACTGGCCAAGGTGCTCATATTAGATAAATGTAACATGAGCAACCGCTCTTGCTAAAGCAGAGTAAAACAAATATTCAAAGAATTGATTTGGTTATCAGTAATATGAAAGCTTGGGGGGTTGGAGAACTGAATATTTTCTAAAGATGCTGCAGTGCTGGGGGAGGGGGGGAACAACAGTCTTCTTTCACAATTCACAAGCACTGCTTTGGGAAAAGAAAAGCTAAAATCTTGAAAAGAGAATCTAAGTGATTGCTCTGTTCAGATTTTAGACTGTTTTCAGAAAACGTTCAGAGTTTGTTCTTGAGAGGTTTTATCCTTTTAAAAATAAGAAAGATAAAAGAAACAACTTTCAGGGTCCCAATAAGTGAATTTCCTCAAAATGTCCTACTATCATTTCTTTGCTTTTTAAACAGGATTCATGTCCTGTTACAACTACATCTTCTAAAATACAGAAATCCAATATAATGGTAAAATTACAACAGTTTTATCACCTCTTCTTCAGTTATTACTGCTGACACAATAGGAAATCAGCTACACAGTACAGAATACATTCAGGAATATTTGGGTTGTGAATAGCTTAAGAAACCAAGTTGAAATATAAAGGATGGATAGAGTCAGTTCTGGATGAGGAAAGGCACAAGAGACTGAAATGGGATCTGAGAAACAGAAAGGAAAAGATACTGTAAATCTGAAGCATCACCATTTACTTGAATAGAATTAATCATTGGAAATGAGACGAGTACCTTGTTTTTATGATGAAGATTTATTTTTAACATTGCATAATTTATCATATTAAAACACAACTAAGTGAAAAAAGGGTCTGTTAATATATGTCTATTGGGGTCCCTCCCCCCTGCCATGTAGCCCTGGGAGAGGGGCCCTGGGGAGGAGACACAGGGTTTCCCTGCCCCTGGTCAGCCTCATTCCAGATTGGTTGGTTTGTGTTTCCCTGTGTGGCCAAGGACCCTCGGGTCCGTGACTGGGGGAGTTCCTCAGGAGTGCCCCGGCCATGCGGCTGGAGAAATAAACATCTCTGAAACATCTACCGAGGATCTGTCCATATATATTTCCTTTCCACGGGACTCCTGGTTTGATATATGCCTGTTACAGTAATCCCCGCTGTAACATATGTTGAGTCTACAGATGATTAAGTTTAAAAGCAATATTTATGTAAAAATAAATAAGAAAAAAAACCTATAGCAGGCAATTATCTAAGAGCCCATATGGTGCTGGATCTTATTGACCTTGGTGGAAACCTCCAGTCCTTCTGTGAGCTGGAAAACATGACTGTAGGTCCAAAAAATAAGGAAATAATTCACTTTATTTTTGCAGCTACTGAAAAAAAGAGTTTAGAGTATTTTACATCCATGGACCGGAACAAGACTTAGGAATTTAGAACATTTAGCAAAGATCTAGCTGTGTGCGAGGAACTCAAGGCATCTAACAGTAGTGATTTAAGCCACTTTGTAGGAAAGAATAACTGTTAATTATCTACACATTTGTTTACAGGTGGGAAGACTTGCAAAAAATGTGCACGAATTGTCTTCCATTATATGGAACACCTGGGTCAAAGTGCAGAGCAAGAACACAGGTCTCAGGTCTGCTACATCTGCCAGACTAACAAGCTTGCAAAGATGAAACAGACAAGGAATGAAGGCAGTTTCAGGAAAATGAAGTGGAAGCCTGAAGATCTCCATGAGTACAACTTTCTACCCAGAGGATGTAAGATTGCATAGAGGTCTGGGGACGAGAAAACTGAAAGAAGTTTCACTTTTATAATTTCTGATGTTCTGATGGATAGATTCTGTTCCCATTTATGGGGCAGTCTCAGTGGCAGAGATATTTTTTTTCTCAAATTAAAAAGGAGAAAAGAAAATTCCATATAATGTTTCAATATGCATAAACTTTAAGATTTTAATGAGAAAGTCGTAAGATACACTCAGAACTTTCCATGACAAAAAAAAAAAAAAAAAAAGAAGAAAGAATTGGAGGTCTCCATAAAGCGGAAGTGTATGGTTCTGTGGTACAGAATCACATAGACATTAAAGAAATTTCATTAAAAAAATTGGCTCTCAGGCATTTAATTTGTATGTTCCATGCATTCAAAATTCACACTATTAAAAATGTCTGTAAACCCAGTTGGTCAATAAAGATTTTGTTGTTTTTATGAGTCCCTAAATATATATGTCCTTGATTAGAATCTCACTGGTGAATCAGGAACAGAAGTCTGTATCCAGGGAGTTTTTAAAACATGAATCACAGGGATTTTATTAATACAAAGACCATGGAAAAACAAAGGAAATTAAACCACAAATACTATAAATGTCTGACTTAAATCCACTAAGGCAAGGAAATTAAGAGTGAAGGCTGCAAATCCATCCTGGTAATCTTTGTACAACTCTCTCTACTGCAGTAGAGAGTCTTGGACCAGCATGAGAACCAGCATGTGTATATACCATATAGATGTACCCAACTGTTGGTATGTGATCTAGACATACCTACCTATTTGCATGTGATCCACTACTGCATGTAGCATGTGTGTGAAAACGCAGAGGTGAAGAACAGAGTGACAAACGCTAGCTAGGTTTTTCACTAGCATTTGAAATTTCTTGGCTTTTGTAAGATTACAGTAAGTTGAGTGCTTCACATTATTGGAATGAGTTTTCTCTACATTAATTTAAATTGTGACAGTCTAAATTCAAGAAGAAGATTAAAGGCCTCTCAAAACAGGTGCAAAGATACACCTTAAAAGCAGCATTAAAATGCATCCATGTTCTGGTTGATGGAAATTTCATTTATAATCTTGCATGCAGAATATTCCTGCCAGGAGCAGTATCAGTCTAAGTCAGGGCTCAATAAAGGTGCACATTCCCCCAAATGACCAGGCCTCACATACCAGTCATGCCACAACTCCTAGCTTAGTGGTCATGCCTGCTAGAGGATAGTTAACCAATAGGGTTTTGGTGGAAAGTTCAGGGAGGCTGGGGAGGTGCAGACTACTTCTTTCCCATCTGCTTCTTGGCATAGAAGTCTGGAAATTTAGACTTTGTCAGTACTTGGCCTGCAACATTTAAGTAGGTGTGAACACTTTGGTTTCAGAACTTGATCTACGTCACATCATTACTTCTCACCAATGTTGTTCCATAACCATCAGTAGCAAAAATATAGGCATGTCTGAGGTCTGTTTTGGGCGGAGGTCAACAACAGAGCACACAAGCATTAAGGCTACTGCATTTTAATGCCTCTGATGGTAGGCCTTTAACTCATGGGGCAGAGAAACCAAACAACAAATAGCTAACACTCTGGGAGGGATCAATAAACAACTAGTAACTAATACAGACCTGAACCTTTCACATTCCCTCTGTGAAGGCAGCAATTTGCCACTGAACAAGATGAGCAATTAACATGGGGCCAATGCATTTGCACAGGAGAAGCCTTGTATTATGGGGAAAAACCCGAACAAATAAACAAACAACCCAGTAAGATTCTTGCTATACTACCTACAGAAAAGGAGATTTTGCCCTTTCTTCCAAAAACAAATGTTAGGTCTTCCAAAAAAGTACATTTCCTGGGAGACCAGACAGAGATAACTCATCCCATCTTCAGCGATCTCTGCATATTAGTTCAGTTATCCTACAACAGTTTGGATGGGATACAGCTGATAGCCTGAGGAAACCTGCTGTAGTGGCTGCTAATCCATAGACACTGTGCATGCCACAGTGTGCTTATGGATGCTCACATCTCTCTTACTTCTTTCCATGTAGTAAGCTAGGGAGGTTTGTCTTTGGGGTTGGCTATCCCCCTCTTTGTGTAAGTGAGCCCTTCACAGTGACTGCATTTTGAGCAGCATTTATACAGTGATAAGGGAAGGTATATTTGGTTTGAGGGCTTCACAGAAATTGCTACGAGTGCAGCTCTTCCTCTTGGTTCTTGTCATTCTTGTTCTGGTTATGTTAGTACACTGCAAAAGTACCTGGGAATAAACTATTCCTCTAAGTGAAACATCATTTTGATTATTACTGACATTGGTGCTCATTAAAATACATAAGTGAAACACTGCCTTTCTGTAGACTCTGAAAGCTATTTCATGTTACTTGAAGGGGAATACAAATGAATAGGGACTGTATCACTTTAGTTAAAAGGGAAAAATGTTCTAAGGAACTGGAATTTGGACTGTAGATCAGTAAGCAATTGAGGTTTTTAGCTTACTTCTTTTCTGTCTCTTTCTTGTTTTTCATCTCTCTCTGATTTCTGATTTTTAAGGTGTGTGTACATGGAGGAATGGAGACAGAGTATGTTTACTTTATCTGTTGTACAATTAATGATACAAATCTCTGTTCACAGGAAACAAGATCTAATAAATGTAAACAATAGGGTTTTTTTCTTTTTGTTACTCTTGTCTTTACCTAACATTCTTTTTGACTGATCTCTATATAAAAAAAGCCTCCTTAATTTTTTTTTACCATTATCTGTGTCAACTGTAACCCATATCAGTGCATTTTAATGGCTGTCTCCTATCTCTCAAGATGTTTAATACATTTCCCCTTCCATTGTATTGCTGCTAAAATATGACCTGCTGCTGTTTAAATAATGTAATTTAATGATTTCACATTTTCAGCTATGCAAGACTTCCTTTCAGCACTGAAGGCTTTCACTAGTGATTTAGAGAGATAGTTTGTTCTCATTTCTTTCATGACTCAAGACTGAGAAACTTTGACTTGTAAATAAATTATTGACATCCACTTTAGGAGCAGTACAATGGGTAGCGGAAATAAAATACACAAAGTTTCAGTGCCATGAGGCTACAGTCTCCAGCTTGTTGATTTCTTTCAAGGTTCCAGTGTAATTCTCTCTCCATATTGGCACATATATCTAGAACACTGTTTTGCCATTGCTATGTGATAAAATATATTTGGACCAGCCCTTTGCAGAGATACTCCCAGACTGTTACCCATGGTGAGTGGCCAGCAGTGAGCTGACAGAAAACACTGCCATTTTCTAATTTCAAAACACATATACTATACTAAAAGAATAGCTAAAATACCTTAATTTTTTAGCTAAAACTGCTTTGGTTTTCATGGAAAAGAAACCAAAAAGAGAGAGGACAGCTGTTAACAACTCCCCAGGACTGGAATGCCTTCCCATTTTTCAGTTATTTCAACAGGAAATTCACAGGGTTAAAATTACATAGAGAAAACAAGTCAGAACAAATTTAGCCCCCCCACCCAAAAAGTTTCTTGTTTCAGCTATACAGAAATATTACATTGAGACATAAAAATCAGATGGGCTTAAGGAGAGAATGTCTTTTCATGAATATCAGCTCCCAGGCATTACTGAATACTCTGAGATTAAGCAACTAGTCCCTTGGAGAGTCTCTTGAGAAGGATAACTAAAATTAAAAAAAAGAACATACTCCTCCCAAAGCCTAGAGAAATCTGACCTGGAAAAAGAGATGCAAAAACTGAAACTATTCAGCCCATAGAAAAGTTTCCTGAAGGCAGGAGGATGAGTATCTGTGAGCACCAGTTTGGACGATTAAGAGGGAGGCTGTCAGATTACTTTCTGCATTAAGTCCATAAATACAGGCCAAGAAGCAATGGACTAAGAGCAGAAGACAGGAAACACACTGTCTTGTAGGGTACCTGCCTCACTTTTTCACTTCTCACGACCTCACCATTCTTATTGTGACACCTGCAAAATTTTAGGAAAGCATGACTATGTTCCACCTGTATTTCTAAGAAATGGTGAGGGGAAAACAGGTGTGTAAGTTTATTGGGATGATATCTTTCATGGATAGTTTTTAAACTTTTATCTTCAGTGCTTTTAGTGGATTACACTAAAAAGTTCTTGTTGCTGATTTTACTGTTTTCTTCAAAGAACTGCTGGTGGAAAGTCAAAATTCCACAGGTGAATGGGTGTTATGTTCAGGGATTTTTGTTTTTCACTAAGGTAGATAGTTTTATTCTGCCACCAACCCTCTTCCATCTCAGTAAATTTTATTATTTGCATATTAGTTGTGCATATGAAATTTGCTTGCTTGAAGCCAGGGAAAACGTATCTTCCTAAATTTCACAGCAAGAATTTACACATTCACTTCCCTTCCTTCTGTTCGCACACATTTGATCTATTTGCTCAGGGAACAGATACGGTATAGCAGTGTACATAGCAAATGACAGGGTGTAATGAACAGAAAATAACCAAGTATGTATGAAGAAGAGAAGTTTTGGAAGAGGTCTGGTCTAAATCTCTTTTCACTTACAGCAATGAAATTCCTATCAACTTAGTGGTGGATCAGGACCATAGAGCAACTGAACAATTTAACACAAACACATCTGGGGAAAAAAAAATATTTTTTATAGGTAACTGGCAAGTGAAGAATAGGCAATATCACTAAGTTATACTCTGTGAGCAATCATTAATTGCTCCATTTTAAAAGAAACTCATGTTCTCTCAAATACTTAGCATATCTCCTCTGTGTTTCCTATCATTGAGTGTTCTTTTTTCACAAATGAGGATTTTCACTGTTTTATCTAGGCACTTTGAGGTCTCATATTTGTCACCCTGAACCAGACCTGAAAGTTCCTGAGAAAAAAATAAATTAAACATGTATGTGGAGCACAAAAAATATAGTGGAATTACTCCCTTGATCAACATTCAGTATGAATTCAAATACTCTGCCAGATCAGAACTTTTCTGAATTCACACATTATTCAAAAAGTGTTCAGGGTGTCTTTTGAGTTACTTAGCTGGGGTAGTTGGAACTGAAGAGTTTTAGAAGTTTACTTACGAGAGAAGAAAGACAAAAGACCCCACTCACAGGAGCTGTGGACATCTATGCTTGACCTCACTGAAAATTCAGGGACAGCAGATGTGACAACAGGAATATTAAGACAGGTTGGAAAACAGCATGAAAACATGTCCTCCCATTATCTAAGTTGATCGTGCTACAGTGAGGTTCAGAGATAGAAGCTGATGACTGTGGTCTGATTTCACCAAAAGAGCAGGAATTACCCAACTGTGTCCAAGCATGGGCTTTTATGAGCATACTTATAAAAGTGCTGTCTACAAAACAGAACACACATTCTATGATTATTTTCAACCAACCACAAAAAAAACAGGGACCAGAAGTCAGTCAGGTTCAATGGAACTGACGACACCACACAACACTCCCCACTCTCACCTGATTCCTATCTTCATTCATGCATGCATTGGACAGTGGGCTACAGAGTGAGCAATGGCAGTTTACAGCTGTGATTCAGGATGGTAGGAGCTATCTTGACCAGATTACTTTGCTGCCTTGTGTATCAGTTTCATTTCCAAAAACTGAGGGCAGGCAGTAGCACTTGCTTAGAAGATCAGGATGGAAGGGTAGAGAAGAAAACAAACAGCAACACAACTAAATAAATTCATGAGATCTGTTCCTTTCAGATACATTATGGAAGGTGTGATTGTGTTCATAGGCAGGGAACTGAACCTGCTGGTCCTGGAAGTCCGTATTTGATCCCAGGCTCCTATCTACCAGTAAAGATTATAAAGAAAACCTTTTCATCTGGTAAGGTCATTGCTTGCAAAATTTATATGGCAGCAGAGTTACATCTTTTAGCTAGCAATTAGATATCCATGGCTAAACTAAAGAGCAAAGGTTGCCTGGCTTAATCCCTACCTTGCAGCTTTTCAATACGGGGTGAATAAATGACGTAAGAACTGCACAAGCTTATGTTTATTTATAATACTACATACCCAGCAACTCTAACCTGGAGCACTCCAGAGTGGAAGGATACATTTTTATAATGCCTGTTTCTTCATTAAGATTTCATCATCCACCTACGCTAAAAAGCTACTTCCCCTTCACTTTGTTATATCTGCTTTTACCCGCTCCTGTTCTTGCATTATTTTTTTAATCTCCCATTCCTACTTTACATGCACTCTCAAATTTTAAACAAGCAAAATTTGTGCATTAGTGTGTCCTTTTCATCTATCATTTATGAATGACAGGTTCTTTGGTGCAGCTTAATGGTATGAGAGAGACATTATTTTAAACATTAAAGTGAAAACCATTTACAACTATGATAAGAGAGGTCTGTTGACATTAAACTTTAAAACATGCAGAAGGTAAAGGCAAGTAATTGCTCCAACAGGTGAGAGTCCTATGCATGCGCTTTGTAAGGGAGTTTGTTCAACACAAGATCTGTCTCTTTGTTTTCTCTGTTTGACAACCTGTAGGATCTGGTGCTTCAAACAATGCATCAGCAGCCACCAGAGTTTGGTGACTAACAGGTATTTAGGCCACAGTGCAGAGGATTAATTTTTAAAAATTACCATTTTGTTGGTGGAAAATTTTTCGTACCATTTACATTGGAAAGAAATAACAATAAATAAATAAATCAATAAATCTAAAGAGTTAAACCTTTCTTTTTACACTTCCTGGTCATACCTTTGTCACTTTCACACTGGACTATCACTTCCTTTACTGCCCTCTTCCACTAAAACTATGCAATTCTGTTGTAAGATACCGGCTAACACTTATCTTGCTGTATTTTGTTCCATTCTGTTCAGCAGCAACTGCATTCTGAGAACCATCAACATATTTAGGAATAGTAAATAAATACATATGAATTTTATATCATATGTACTTGGATTGAGTACTGTTCCTAACAGTGTTAGACACATTGAACAGAAGAGAATACTAGGAAAGAAAAGGGCTCTTATAGAATCTGTGTTCAGTCTGATTTTAGACCACAGGGAAAACATAGCAGATCCCTCAGGGTAGAACTATTGGAAACATGGTACAGCTCAGACAATAGAGAGGATACATACAGAGATTAACTTTTTCCTAGTTACTTTGGAGTCATGCAACTTTCTCAATAACTTGAAAGAGGATGGCAGAACCTTATTGATAAAGCAGACCTCCCACAGCAAGAACAAAAACATCTGGGGCATGGATGACAGATGAGAAAACTCTGATTTGACTGTAAAAGTTTAAAAAAAAAGTTATTTTCATGCAATACTGTATTTTTAGTCGTTGCTATTCATACAGCTGCTTTAATCAGCAGTGGTGAAATAAGTGGTGTGTTGCAGTCAACTTGCTTGGAAGGAAGGGATAATGGCATTCAGAGGGACCTTGACAGGCTTGAGATGTGGACTGAAGCAAACCCCGTGAAGTTCAACAAAGCAAAGCTCAAGGTCCTACATCCAGGTCACGGCAATCCCGGACACACCAATGGGTTGGGCAGAGAAGTGATTGAGAGCAGCCCTGAGGAGAAAGACTTGGAGCTGACAAGTGATGAAAAACTCGACATGAGCCAGCTGTGTGTGCTCACAGCCCAGAAAGCCAATCAAATCCTGGGCTGCATCACAAGGAGTGTGGCCAGCAGGTAAAAGGAGGGGATTCTGCCCCTCTGCTCTGCTCACATGAGATCCCACCTGGAGTACTGTGCACAGTTCTGGTGTCCCCACCATAAGAAAGACCTGGAACTGTTGGAGCAAGTCCAGAGGAGGGCCATGAAGTTTGTAAGAGGATTGGAGCACCTTCCCTATGAACACAGGCTGAGAAAGCTGAGGCCGTTCAGCCTGGAGAAGAGAAGGTTGCATGGAGACCTCATGGCAAACTTCCAGTATGTGAAAGGGACCTACAGGGGAGCTGGAGAGGGACTTCTCATCAGGAACTGCAGTGACAGGACAAGGAATAATGGGTATAAATTGAAAGAGGGAAGATTTAGGTTAGATATTAAGAAGAACTTTTTCACTGTGGGGGTGATAAGACAGTGGAACAGGTTGCCCAGGGAGGTTGTGGATGCCCCAACATTGGCAGTGTTCAAAGCCAGGTTGGATAAGGCATTGCACAACCTGTTCTAGGGGGAGGTGGCCCTGCCCATGACAGGTGGGGTTGGGAATAGATGATATTTGAAGTCCATTCCAAACCCTTAATACTCTATGATTCTATTATTCTTTGATTTGAAATTTTAAAGTGATCTGTGAGTAGAGAACATTTATCACTGATGACAGAAAAACCTAATGAGTCATTCAAGGGGTTTACATTACTGACCCATAGAATGTAAGACCCAACCTCCAATATGTTTTCATAAAGACAAATAGCCCCTAAGTATCTCCCAAGCATTCAAAAACAATCCAGGTATTACTTGTCAGTATTCATGAAGAGCAACATTTAATTTGAAAAAGAGATCACTCAGTGTAAAAGAAAGAGATGGTGTAAAACAGGTGAAAGAACCTGTTAGAAAAATTATCAATGACTTACCTTGTAGATTTTGCAATGGCAAAGTCATGATGCCTCCTGCTGCAGCTGCTGCTACCAGTCCTTGGATGTTGGTGAGATTTGCTGTAGGTAGAGTTAGGACGAGTCCTTGTTGGCCCCCCAGCTGCCCAGCCATGTTGAAAGGAATAAGGATTGGTTGATTCAGGGCTGGAGTGCCTCCTGGCATCACCCCTGCTACTGCTGAGGCTAACTGTTGGGCTGTCAGTAGTGGCTGTAAGAAACCACAGACACAAACCTATTTTACTGTGTATAGCTCAATATTACACACTTACAACTCTTCTGGCTTGAGATCTTTTCATGTGCCATTACAGACATGCACTGCTTCCGGTATCTTAAAGCATACATTTTCACCAACACAGAAAGGTTTGACAAACATGACAGTCTGAAACTGTCACATAGCATAGTAGTGATCCCAGCTGAATCTAGACTGGAAAATTCATTACACATGCACCAAAGATAATTTATGAGCAAAAGAAGACCTAACTCAACTTGGTCTACAAGTACCTAAATGCCAACATTTCCAAGAAATTCCTGGTTGTATACTGATTGATAACAGCAGAAAACACTACACCAACAACTACCAGAATTTTTGTGGACCAAGACTGTCCTGGGAAGTGGAAGAATATTGAGTATCTTCTTAAGAGTATGGCTGAACTTGGATAAAATTGTGAAGTGAGATGGGAAATATTTTAAAGTCTTATAAAGTGCCATACTACTATGCTCTAAAGAAAATAAATATCTGGCATAAAAGATAATGAAATACCTTTACTAATGCAGGAGCTCTGTGTGACAGACATAACTGTCAGAGACAATAATTCTGCATTAAAATTGCACAAGCTCTTTAATATTAAATTATTATATTAATTTCAGAAGTCATTTACACAAGAAATGAAAATATTTTAACCTCCTAAATATGTAAAACTTCTTAAGTTTTATTTTAGAAAAACATACAAAATCTAATCTTGCTAAACTTGACTTTTAAAATATACACAATACATACATGTTCCCTTTTTGTAACACTGAATGCAGCCAAAGAGAATCACATTTTCTGCATTACACAGATCAAAGATGATCAATCACAGTTATTTATTTTTCATCAAATTGCACATCTTGATTAGTCAAAAGGAAAGATACTGACCTGAGGCCCAACAGGGAATGCAGGATGGGACTGGCTGGGTTGGTGCTGGTCTGCTGGGCTTGTATCAGGCAGCACTGTGTTTCCCCTGGCCTCTGAAATCCAGAGAAGAGATTGACTTTAATATCAAGCCTGGGGACTGCCACATTACCTTCTACTCTGATGTCACATAACATGAAGCTGAAAATGATATGTTAAAGTGCTTTATCAATAACTCAAGCACTCAAATCGCTTATCAGCTGCATAAATTATGCTAACGTTCATTCAGACCAGCCAACTCATTCAAAGAGTTACAGAAATCTGACAGCAGTGAAACTGAAGCTATCATCAACCCAGCTAATGTGGGTTGCATTATACAGCAATTTACATACAGTACATGAGCACTCCGTGCATGTGGGAACTGCATTTTTTTACGCATAGGTGAGCATCAGCCATTGCAATTTCGGGAAGCAAAAATTATCTGAAAAACAATCAAGTCACATTTACTTTCTATCTGAATAAAGTATTTTCTTTTGTCAGTTACTGAGGCAGCAAAAGTTCTACTATGCACAATAAAAAGGTACTATGAAAACTGGAAACTGGTATGCTTCCAAATGACAGCTTGTTTTTTAAAACTGCATGTGGAGGATGAGCAAAATTCTGAAAAACCAAGGATTTCCAGCATTTATTGAGATGATCAATATCCAACAATCGAACTATACGCTGGGCACTAATGAGTTGCTAAGCACAGAACACAGTCCAGCCCTACTAGATTTTGCTGAAGTCTGCAATACAGATTTGAAAGGGAGGAAAAAAAAATAAAAACATCCTATCAGTTGTAAGAAAGTACCAATATATTTTCAAAACTATATCCCCATCCCCGATTTCCTCTGGGTGAAGGACTCAACTGATTCACAAATTTTCAGTGCTGATGGCATGATCAAATCCACATTGAATTTTGACGTTGTAAGAATGACAGCAAGTATCAAATGTAGCTGCAAGAGTACTGTGGTCTGTTATAAAGAAAACCCTGGCAATGGCACCAGGTTTCCTGGTTGGTAGGATACCTCCTGTTTTGTTATTCTTCTTCTGATGAGTGGTTGAAATTCCATTCTAAGTAAACCTTAAGAAGATGCTCTTTTCCAATGTTTATCCTATGAATAGCGAGATAGTTCTAAAACAGTTTCTTGGCACACCCTTGTGCTGTAAGGAAAAAGGATACTATTCTGTCATAAATTTTAAAGAGGGTATTATCAGCTCATTTAAAACAAATTCTTTTATATATTCTCCAAGGGGAATAACTTATAAATAATGGAAATATGAAAAAACCCACCTTCACCACATTAAGGTTCAAATAAAATTGACTGCTACATATTATTCAATTGACTTTTATCTCTACAGCAAGTTGTCAATCATAACAGCATTTAAGAATTGGATTAAACAATAAATGTGCAGAGTTATTATGCGGAAATCTGAAAATCTGATTAATTTGTAATATCTTTTGTGGTCTCAAAAATTCAGAAATGGACATTGCTCTGAGAATACTTACAAGTGGTCTATTGAAATACCTGATTTGGAAATAATAAAAACATACAAACTTGCTGATCTACAGAAATATGTTTGCCATTTTAATGACCACTGTCATTTAATAATGAGAACAAGCTGACCTACAATAATCAGTGAGGATTCCAACAATTGCAACATGCAAAAAGAGACACAGTCACTAAATTTTTTATCTGCAATTTACTCATTCAAGTTAAATGAAAAGAGAAAAATGTAACTAGATATGTGAGATTCAGTGAAAACTGTTTCTTTCAAATGCATAACAATCGTAGTGCTGCTGCCATCCCTAAGACTAAAGACAGGGTTTCCCCAGTATGATTTTCTCCTAAACAAAATAAAGCACAATGTTACTAAACATAATTTTTCCTTTGGTAATTTCCACATACTGTTATGGTCTTTTTTTTTAATCTTTACAACTGTATGTATAAAGTGATATTAGATCAAAGGCTCAATACCAATGAAGATATTAGTTCCCATTAAGATCAAATCTTATAAGTCGATTTTGTTTACGTAATTTTAAGGGCTGAGAATTTTGTCTTTGTGTGTGATTTAATTAATATTAAAACAAGCTCCTGCTAATCTGTCATGTCATTAAATTTTCCTATGAAATCTTTGGGAAAAGAACAAAACCAAAGTCAAATATTCATTAGAATTAGATTTTATTGCAGTTTTTATACCTTGAGCTCTCAGAAAATATGTAAGAAGTTCTGAAGTAATATGCCTGTGTTTTAGTATTCTTTTTTCCATAGTGCAGCCATCCAAAGAACCACTGATTTCTGTTATCTGTACCATAAGGACTTTTCAATATTTGATCACATAATCCTTATGTAGCACAAGTTGGTTATAACAGACCATCAAGCCAAAATTAATTACACTCCTTTCCTTTTTCATTGTACTAATTGGAACCACTTACGATTACATTCCTATCACACAGTTACTCACCACAGATAATTTTTTTTAATTTCAGTGCTTAAATTCTCTGCCTGCTGCTTCTAGTTTAGTTCCCATAGGATGAGGTCATCTCAGGAAAACAGCACCCACTTTCATGTGATCCTATATAAAATTATCAATCCTGTATTCTCTGACTGAAATTCTCAGATGTCTCCTGCCCTTTCTAATCTACCTGCTATAACAGACATTCAAGAGTCAAGAAAATGTACAAGAAAATCTGCCTGTTGGACTGGCACTAAATATAGTGAAGCAAGGATTTCAGGGTTAAGGTCTGTTGCATCACACAGTGACAGCATTTTTTCCTTGCTGTACGCTGCATTCACTGACACACATAGGTCAACACTCCAAGGAAGGCAAGGCAGAGCACAAAATATCATTAGAAGGCTACTTTTCCTCTTCTGCCTTATAAAAATATATTTCTGACTGGCGGGATTCTCCTGATTTCAGAGGAGTCAGAGACCTCTGTCTATTTCTGATTTCTCTACTATTTCTGCTTCAGCGATTCACTGCTATGAATTTGGAAAAATACCTTCATTAAGACCAACTGCCCTAAGTTGGCAGAACACAATCCTCTACACTATTTCTCCCCTCTGTTTCACTGTGTTTATTTGGGAGTTGATTAGTTCCAGATGCTGGAACGACATACGCAGGTAAATTATTCCCTGTCCAAATTCCAGTCCTCACTAATAAAAATGGACTGTCAAAATCTAGCCTAGATTTTCCACTTGTCCAGATCCAGGCCATTACCTCCTGTTAGGTTATTCTCCAACTCTGCTCAGCCTTCTATCAGTGAGAGCTCTGTCAGCAAGGAACCAGGACTTGCAACAATCCCTGTGGGGTTAGGGAACTACCAGCAGCACCTTCTCTGCAACTATGTTTTGAAGAGATTCTGTTCTCATTACATCCCCATCTGCTGGTGCACAAGGGGCAGGGGGAAGGCAGTGGCAGGGCTACTACCCTGAAAAGAGGGCCAATTCTTAACACTGCTTGCCTAGGCAGGGCTCTTACAACTAACTGAGTGCTGACAACACAGCCTAAGTCAATGAGTTTGCTCAATAGTACCATATGAACAGACTGGAGTGCCACTGACGTAGTACTGCCATGACTGTAGACAAGGCCTTAATATTTAATAAGCAGTATTCATCATATGTGATTCATCATAAATTAATTATAAATTATATAATACATACATTCACCTCTCATCCCACCAAGGGACTGGAAGAGCATGACACAATAAAAAATTGAAGTGCACTGTAAACACGGTAAAATAGCCTTCTTAAAATAAAATATTATTTAAAATAAAGCTAAGTAAAACAAAGGCAACCTCCTTCTCCCCCTATCAAAACAAGAAAAAAAATTCCACAAACCAAGTGAAAAGCCATGTTGTACAATATCTGGTTTTAAAAAGAGAAAACAACAAGAGAAACGTCAGAAGAAAAAAAGAAATACCACATCTCAAGGCCACCAAGCCTCATACAAAATTACAGCTGTAAATGTACTGGTTATAAAAGGCTCTCCACAGTTTGCTACTATTTTGTTTCTTACACATTTTCAGCAACACAACAGGTAATTCAGTTCTTAGTGTCTCCCAGTGCCCTCTGAAGGTGAGAATGCTCCATTCCCCTCTTTTCAACTAATGGGGAAAGGAGACTCCAGTATGGATTCTCAAATAAGCACAATTTAGCTGATCTCCTCAGCTGTAGTTCCACTGTTCAGGGAGGCATGGGTCAAAACACAAAACTGCTCTGCTACTCCTTGGCTGCTCCAGGGGTACAACAGTTCTGACAAGGTGAACCTGCACATGCTCCCCAGCACCCTCACTTGGATGCAATGCGTGTCCCAGCAGCCCTTGTCTCACCTGGTCTCCGATGCTTGCAAGGAACCTGCAGCTGACTGGAAAATGGAACTATACTGAACAGCATCACAGGAGAGATGATGGAGTGCATTAAACTTGTATGTCCAGTTCTACCCTGGCCCTTCTGTGCATGTGTGCTTGTGCCTGCTCAAAGGCATGATGAACCCTCTCATCTCTTCTCAAACTCTGCACCAAAGCTCACACAAAGCCAGTGCTCATACCAAAGCACAGGACTAGTCTCAACAGATGATCTGGGTATGAACGACTTCCTCATGGTTTTCATGAATGTATTTAATATGTCTCACATTTGTATCAAAACAAGGGACATGCTGGACCACCTCTCTTTAGCACTCAATGCTTTGAAAAATAAGCCAGATCAAATTCAATAATACTAGATTTTCAGTAATCAAAAGAATATGTAAATTCTTCTGAGATTTAAGCAAATATTTCAAATGCATTAACATTAATAAAAGAACACGTTTCAAGCAACTGTTCATATTAAATCTTTAGCTAGTTCCACAATGTGACATTCAATTACTTGTACTTATCTCTCAGTAACCATAATGATAAGAAATCAAAAGTGGACTTTTTTCTTACTCACTGAGACAACTCACATTAAAGATATAGCTATGAGAATTAAATCATTAAAGTAAAAATACTGCCTGTGAGAAAAAAGTCTTACATTTTTAAAACTAATAAACTAGTAAAATAAACAGTCTGAGCAATATATAGCTGCATTTAGATCATAATCAAGAGAAAAAACCTTTTAGAGGAAATTAAATAGACCAACAGATAATATTCAAATTATCAGGTATGGTGTGTGAAAGTCTATCATCTCTGATTAAAGTAACTCAGCTCTTCACTAAATGAAACCTTAACTTTCAGCAATTATACCAAGAGCAATCTTGTGAACAAAATCCAATAGCTGAAAGAAAAAATTCAACTGATAATGAAAAAAATATAAAATTCCCTCCAAACAATCTTTATTCTGCCACAAACCACCATATTTTGGCTCTTAATTTCACTATTTTCAATTTCCTGTTGCATCAGAGTTTGGACATATACGGAGGAAGAGTTCACAAACTACCACATTGTAAAACATTAGTAATCAGATTGTTGCACAATATTTCACAAACACACCTAAATTTTACAATATTTTCCGGAGACAAAATTGAGATTTTATGCTGATTCTATTTTACATTGGTATTACTACCAATGTAAAATTACTACCAGCACCTGTTAACTCTGAAACCTAATAAAATTGAAACGTTGATGTTATTATTTTACTGTTTAATCATTTCAGCACAAAATACAAATACTGTGCACATCTTCCACAATGTCAGATTGTGTCAATTTACATAACTCTCATTCTTAATTTTCTCCTACCTATGTACAAAGCCTTTCTAGTTTAGCTTTGAAAATATTTGTGGTATGATAACAAAATGGTATATTGATTTACCAGTATTGACATATATGTCAATGCAATATCCTATACTGAAGAGCTAAAAATCCTACATTGAAAATGGATTGAATTAGACAGCAGTATGAATAGAGAAGATTTGCTTTACTGAGTGTATCATTCAGTACTTAAGTAAGTAAAATACCACTGTTTTATACTTATCTGAAATTGCCCTGCAGTTGCTACTGCAAAACTACTATAATCACCTGGAGAGCTCAAAGTCATTCTGCCAGCAGAGTATAGAATGCCATCTTTGTCTGGTACCTGGGGATATTTCCTCCTAAAGCCTCTTCACCTACAAGGCACAAAGTAGCTGAAATCACTGTCCTCATTACCCCTATGCACAGAGATTGGTTTGAATTTATGCACCTGCATCTTTCTGGATTAGGACTGATAACATTAAAACTCCATGACTCTTTATAACGAAAATCAGACTATTAAAGTGATTCATGTTACGGAGGACTTCTCCTGGGCAACCATGAGTTATATTTACTACCTAAAAAAAATCTACTATACCAAGGCACAAAATCACAAATAACTCAAAATCCCAGTTCTCCCAAGAGCCTTAAGTTTTCTTCTTTCCCATCTTCATTTTTGTCTCTTTCATGGTCTCATCTTTTCCTTTTTTCTGTAAGTGATTTTTTTGTTGTTGTTATTGGCACCTATATGAATATTCTTCCACTTCAGACAGCTCATGGGAGAAAAGAAGTATTGCTACTGCAGGAAAGGTGAAGGGATATAATTGCAAAAGTATGTTCTTTATTCAAAATAGACTCATTCTACTTTTCTTCAACCACTAAGTACAATGCATAAAAATCCCTTGTTAGTGGTACATACATTTTTTATGAGTTGGACCCTTCATATTGAGAGTTCTAGCTCCTTTTATACTGTATGCATTAGCACAAATATTAAGGCCACAAAGACCCTATCAGTCTTCTCTGAATTCATACAACATTTCATACTCACTGTTTGCTGTTAGTGCTGGTGAATGCAATGATGATAAAGGTTGCTTACCAGAAGATGGACAGTTGAATGCATTATTATTTCATGTTGGGCAGCTGATCCCTAGCTAAGAAGGGCAGGAGGCTTCTCTAAATTAAACTTTCCTTTCATTCCATCCCTGGAAGTTTACTAAATGCCAAAGAGTGAGCACGTTAAAGAACATATATTTTGGAACATCTATTTTTGAAACTGTTACAGTTTGCCATCTTTATAGCTATCTTAGATTTCTTTATGATTTTTTACAGTGTTTATCAATGCATATTGGTTTTGTTCCTAATAGGGAAGAGGGCAAGCTTTCCATCAAAAGCCCAACTTGCCAACATTCACCCTCCCCAGCTGACTTCTGTACCCTTCCCCCAAATGAACCAGATTATGAAGATATTTTGTAAAGATATATATTGCTGTTTGCCTGGGGAACCCTGCACAGTTACTTAATATGTGTTCGGCTGCAGGCACTACAGGCTACTGAAAGCCAGGCAATACATGTGGACGATCTCTGGTGCACAGTATTTCAGGCTTTTGGGTGAAAGAAAAGCATAGTATGTCTGACATATTTTGCTTTTTACAAGTTACGTTGGTAGACTAACTTCAACAGAGAGGGCACAAGTAGGTGGCTGATGACAGAAATTCTACTCACAGCTTTGACAAGGGACTGGAAAGAAAAAGCTGTAAGGTGGGAAGCAGATGAACCTAGTATTCAATCAGTCCTATGAGAGCCTGTTTAAAAATTCAAATCACCTAGTTTGGTGAGAGGAGAATATCCAGTTAAAAAAGGAAGCATCCAGTTAAACCTAGTAAAAGCACCTCACAGCAGAGTCAGTTTTCAGCAAAATGCACCCCATAATATATGTAAACTCCTGCTGAAGCAATCTGACCAGGAAGTATGGTAAATCAACAGTGGTTTATCACCGTTGCCACTGAGCTCACTGCTTTCATCCCCGTGGTGTCTTTAACAATTTTATACTCTCTGCTGTGGTCTTTACACAGCCCTGTGGGGCAGCTCCATCAAGTGTCTCATTACAGGTTGTTCAGCTGTTCAGACTTTATTGAGACTCTTGAAAGAGCCATCCCACAGAGTGGCACAGTGTAGGAGTCCAGTTGAGATCCAGGAGGAAACCTTAACAGTGGCAGCAACTCTGTATGCAGGATATCACTCTCCTAGATCCAAAACTGGTAAGTCTTCATTTCAAGCCTATTTAGCTGCACATGTATCTTCAGAAATTCCCAGCTACAAAAATACAACAGCCTTTCAAAGGCAACTGGTGCCATTTGATATGTGCAGCAAGTTCTCATGGCAGTGGCTCAGCAGGGTGAGACATTATTTCAAATGAAAGTGTTGGCTAGAATCTGCAGAAACTTATGGTATGTATGCCTCCAGATCTTGTAAATCCTGAACTGAATTAACTTCCTTCTCTTTATTATTGTCTGAAATTGGTTGTAGAGGCTGTTTACGATGAGCTTTTGCCAGGAGTTCCTAAACACTTTATGTTTTTAAAGAGCATTCAGTCTTCCAGCCAGGTCTTACAAAGTTTGTCAAGCCTTACTTACCATCACTAAACCAAGTTTAAGCCACATAGCAAGAGCTTTTGGTTTGCACCCCTTCCCACCCCTTCAATCCTTCCCTCCTCCACAGATCAAAAGCTAAAAATATTAAAAGTAGCTAAAAAACTAGTAGCCAGCATTATCATGGTGTCTGGTTTTGAGGAGCTATTTGCCAGTCAATGATAATAAACCATGCTGCAGCAGCCACTAAAATAGTCTTTTCTATACTGAAAATACCCTAAAATAGATCTGCATAGAAATAACTAAGTGGTTGACAAACATTTGGACACTGTTGCTGCAGCATGTTGATCTTGGCTTTATATGAGTCAAACTCCCACTGGATTATAAATATGTTGGATTAGTTTTCTAGGAAAGTTTTAAGAGTACAGCACGGATTAAAAAAGCTTTTAAGCTTTTTTAAGAGGCATACATTCCAGCACAGCTGAATTGCATGAAAGATCTCCTGGTTAGTAATGTCTTGTCATGGCAAGACGTCTTTGTAACAACATGCCATGAAGGAAGCAAACGAGCAAAAAGAAGACGCACAACTGAGCTTTGCCAAAATAGCAAGTGGCAGGCAACTTGCTTCAAAGAGAGCACTGTGACACATCCTAACAGGATTAAATTTTATGGAATATAATGTTTCTAATCCATGCGAATGCTTGTCTTCATATATATACATATGCCTCTCTCTCCATAGATACATAATTTAAACAAATCAGTTTCCTACATCACTTTCATTTTTATTTTATCGTTCTGTTTATTTTTTCAGCATTACAGTAATTGAAAAATAACTACTGGTAAAAGATGATATTAATTTAAATGCATTCATAGTGTGTTATGTCACTAATAGACTTCGGTAACACTCTTTCTTTATCCTTTTTACAAAGCATTATTTTATTGTCCTCCTAATTTCCATGATTTTACTTCCACTTAAAGTTGAGTGAGGGCTTTGCAGAATTCTATTATATTATTGTCCTGTCATTATTCTAACTCCATTACACAACAACACAAAAGCAGCATCAGCTTCCATTTGTCATCTTTCTTATTTTAAGGATTATGTCAGATCTCAGACTATGTGTACGTGCCTACTAAACATAATTTGGAGTTGGGCAAAAAGTAATCACTGATTCCTTCTAAAAATGCTTCTAAAGAAAAGATTCTGTAACTGTTCTGTATGAGCTCTGGCATCTGACTTAGACCCATCCAGCCCTTTGGAAGAACCTAGATATATTTACAAAATTTAAAGATAACATTTAAAGGTACATACAGACAAACAGATTTGAACTTCTTTGTCCATACTCCAAACTGAACTGACAGAAGCCAGTCTTGGTATGGAAGCCACACAGTTGCAATCACATGGTGCTCTACAAGTGCATGCTGTGTGTCTCTCTAACACAGCTGTGTTGCTTCTCTGCCCAGAGAAGCTGTCTTATGTCTGGCTACAAATGGAGCACAGAGAACCTGGAGCAAAGAGAACCCTGGGTCCACCTTTCCTACAAGACAGATCCTTCAGTAGCCAAAAGATGGTTTACCACACCTGATGTGCTTTATGAATTGGATTGCTGTTGCCTTCCTAATTTCTTTTAGTGTGCCCAGCTTTGAGGATATGCAAAAGACAGCCAGGGCTGGTTTGAAATAGCCAACACTTCCACTGTCTGTTCCTTACAGCTGTCATAAAGGAAAAGAAAAATCAGGTGTTAATCTGGCAAAAGGAAGATTTAGGCTCATGCCCAACCATCTCCTGTGGGACCTTCACCAGCTCTTTTAATCTCACATGCACAGTGTTGTTGCGCTGTCAGAGCATAGAGAAATCCTGGACCAAAGGAGCATGTCAATTGGAGTGGCTGCATCGGCAAGTATTGCCAGCATGCTGCTTCCTCCAGTCATAGAAAGCAGGATGCAATAATATGTATTTCAGTCACTGTGAAGAACACAGCTTATATGTGCCAGTGTGTACTTTGGACATGCATTGTTACAATAGCAGGGGTTTTACTTAACATTATTCTAATGACTTTCCTCCAAAGAGCATTTGTGGATACCACAACTCCCTAAGTGGTAACAATGGGTAAACATCAGCTTGAGAAATGCAGGTCTATATTATTTATGAAACTGCAATTCTCCTGTAAATAACCCAGTTGTTTAAATAATATGTATCTATGTAATTGAGTCTTCTGTATACAAATAAATAAGGCTTTATTGCAATGTCAGAAGTTAACAAACCAGTCAATAAAATCAATAACTCACTTTTTCTTGCTTATATATCTAACTTTTCTCCACCTTTCCTACGTCCTCTGTTTGTTCTGGTTACATATTAACACTCTGAAGGATATATTGCTCTTGTGATACTGTTCAGTAAATAGTGATCGGAAGTCTGAAGAAACACCACCTTAGCAATTTGATACTGTTCCTATTTATTGTGTACTGTAACATATATCTCACCGGTATGAATCAGGGAGAAAGAAACTGTCTTGATCTATACATCAGAGCACTATAGATTTCTAATGTGAATGATTATATTAATGTCTAAGTAAATTATTTTAATATTGATACATTTAGCTAAAATTTCTCCAGTCCTGGATTACATTATCATATTACCATTTTCAAAACAGAACTGCCAGATTATAACATTGAGCTGCTTATGCCTGTGTGTTTAAGGTTATGTCAGCATTTTGCTTCACATTTTTCAAATATTTATAACTTGGCTGTAAAATTTGCTTTGGCCTGAAACTTGGTGAACCAGAAGTACAATTCTACAAATCTTTATTCAAGGAAGTTGTCCATTCTATTTCAGTCAGAGTCTTTCCATTAGCTGGGTTCTGCCAGATTACAAGTCAAGTTCAATGTTTATGAGTCTGTTTGTTTTATTTTCTTGATGAAAAGTGGATCAGGTCCTTTTAAAAATATTCTTTAAAGAAAAGAAAATATATGGAAGGACTGGGAAAGCTTGATTTTGTATGTGATTAGGTCCCTAACTCAAAAATCCCTTGTTTTTAGTACTTCGAAGAAGAAAAATTAACAGCAAAACTGCTGCAATGTAAAAAGTAGCCATGGGGCAAATGCATTAAATTTTGTTCCACTAATTACATTTTCTTGTGGGTTTTCATCTGAGATCTAGCACACCTTCTAAACAGTGCAAAACTGGGAGGGCTCCAAATGAGCCATTCTCATCTATCAGGAATACAAATATGCTCACAAAAGCTATCTTATTATGTATGCTCCATACAGGCTCCTTATTCAAAAATATTTTAACAGATGTCATGCTGGATAAATATAATGACTCATCTGAGGTTTAGAAACACTTTACACACAGTAGAAACAAATTTGGGCAGCATTTTTCAAATTGAGTTAAGTCCTTAATGCACACCCACAGGCTCACTTAGACTTATAGATACAGTATCTTTTTCTTTCATTCTCCTGAGCTAGCTGAGCACATGATCTGTTATCAACAAAAATTTTCCTGGTCTGATGCTGCTCTCTTGGTTCACTGCTGAAATATATCCTAACTCTTTGTTTGGCTTCTGGATGAGATTTCTGTGAAGCACTGGATGGAAGACAAATGCAAACTCTTTCTGCATGGCTCCAGCAGCCTATAGATTACCTGCAGAGAAACACAGGAGGTGCATGTTTTACAACAGCATCCTCTGAAACCTTTCTTTTTGAAAAATGACCACAGACAGAGTTTGCCCAAAACAGCAGAGAGTAGCAACACATTCCTACTCTTTGTTAACCTACACTTGTGAGCAGTCTACTAAAATAAACATGAGCATGAAGCACTCATGACACTTCTTTATGCTCCTGGGTAAGACACCCCTGTGGATAGTAGTGTGGTACTACTCAGGTCTTAGAGAGGTTGCAAGGCTTTGCAAGGCTTCACAAGGCTTCATAAGAATTTAAATATTTTCTATTAGTTTACACAATTTTGTTTGGTATTGAAAAATCTGGCTTGGCAGCTGCACATAGTTAATACCAAGTGATATCTGTTGTGAACAGCATGAAAATTCCTTTCATGGAAGTTACTTTCTTCTCCATAAGTTTCATTTTATGTCATATAGCAACACTGAGACAAATTGTGGCAGTAAGACACAGGCTTGCTGTTTTATATTAAAGAAGGTTTCCTTAAAATATTCTGACTTTTGCGAAGTTTGGGATCTTAAGCACTGGGTGTTATATGACAGTGCATGCATCCTGACCTTTCAGAATGGCATAATGGTTGTGTTGTGTTGTGTCATATGCTGAGGCTGGAGGTTATCACAGTTGTCTGCAAGCAGGAATGCTGTGCATTCTCAGGGGAACCTGCACTGCAGCTGGGGTCTCAAAGTACAGTCCTTACCTATACTTCCATGCTGGCACAACCTAGCAGCAGTTCTTGTAGTTCAGCTGTTCTGAAATACCAGTGGGCTAATCAGGAGAGTGCTGCAGTGCCGCTCGGCAGCACACAAAGTGCCAGGCAAGGGATCAAGCAGCACAAGTATCAGTTCTCCTAAGCCACGAGCAGCGACTTAGAGGAAGATGGAGAACAACATGGTGAATGTGAGTTCATCTAGCAGCATGTCTGTCAGTGCTTGCTGGTTTTAGTAGGCATTGATGTTTCTGTATCAGGCTTTCTAGGGATAGCTCCCCAAAATATTAGGCCACCATCAAGCAAGGCAGAGTCACTGATGATTTGTGTGAGCATGCTACACACTGTACCCGCAGGAGCAGGGCCCACCCTTTGGAAAGTGCAGGCATGGCAGCACTGGCTACCTACAACATTGGGCAGCATGAGGAGTGTGCTCCTGTTCTTGAACATCAGACTGACCCACTATAGGAGACAGAACTCAGGGAGTAGGAAAAAAAAGTGGTTTAGTCACTGCAAAGAATACTGACATTTATGTCTCATATCTAGGTAAAGGGGGTGCTGTTTTAATTTTCATTCATTTCCTTTTGAAGTACAGAGTTCTAAAGGGTTGGCTTCTCTTTCCTGCTCAATTTCCCCTTTTTCTATGCTGCTTTCCTCCTCTTTGTGAGTATCCTTGGACAAAACCCCTGAAACAGTGGCTTCAAGAATATTAAAAATATATAGGTTAATTACTTATGTTTTTAAAGGCAGGGCGGCTCTTAGAAAAAAAAATCTCAAATGAGAATATAAGGCAATTTGAAACACTATTTTTTTAATGATAATTACTTTGTGTTAGGAATAAAAAAATAATTTTCATTAAAACGGGAACAGTGGAGGAAGTCAGACTAGATGGTGACAGATCCTGCTAATAACACAAGGGGTTAAAACACATCAGGGCATCCTGGAGGCTGGAGGCACCATAAAATTCACCCTCTCATGCTGGAAGAGTAAGTAGAATTTCCCTATTAGGAGCAGCTCATCTTCCAAGAGTACTTTCCTACCCTGCAAAGACAAATATTTTCACACCCAGTATCATATTCACATTCTACTCTTCTACTAGCCAATGACATAAATACTTAAATTTTTCAGAACTATAATATAATGCAATAAGATTCAGCATAATAACATCCATCAGAAAGGACAACTTAAAAGAAGAGCATTGCATTTGCTGTATGAAACGATATATAATGCTCATTGCTGAGGAATGGATCAATCTGGCTCCAGTGGAGCAACTGCAGTGGAGCAACTGCATAAGCATTCAAAACAACAATAACTACAAGCTCTGGTGAGGTACTTTTCTTCCCAGTGTCATCTCATTTTAATGCCTGTGAGCAAGGCTGAAAGTCATGGTGAAAAAAAATCCAGAGACAGCCATTTAAATTTTATACCATTTATGGGAATAATGCAGGTAATTAAAAATGTTGTCATTTTTAAAGAGGAGAGGAGAGGAGAGGAGAGGAGAGGGCCAAGACTGAGGGTTTTTATTTGGAAGCCATATCTCACTGAATTGTTCTGCACCAAGAACCAAATAGAGTTTCCACCACATTTCTACCCCACCGTTTAACAGACGACTTGGTCTAAACAATACCTGAATTCAAACAACTCTCTGTTTCTTTAATATGCTCCAGTTTGGTGTTATTCTCAAGGGGCATAGTTGAAAGTGGAAAAATATGACAGCAGTGCCATATACCAAGACATGTATCAGAGCATGCTTAATCATCTCTCAGTCCTCATGTACCAGGCTTTTTGGTTTCTGAATCCCCAATCTTTTCTGGAGCAGATATGGATTCATTTATACAATCTCAGCCTAAGTATAATAACTTGTTTTTCATGGGTCCTCAAATGCACAAACTGGAGGCTAACACTCCTTTCCTACCTCCTTTAGAAAATTCACAGGTTCTGCGTCCATTCATTTTCCTGAACTCATTTGATAGATTTTACTGATGATGGAACACAAAACTGCAGGACATTACTACTGTAATGCCAATGAATATCAAGAAATTATCACTCTTTTAATAAATGACAAGAAATACTAATGATGTGGTAATAGCAGCTGACAGCACTATTAATATGAATTTTTTTCTTCTCCATTTACCTTGAGCGACAATTTCCCAGAGATAATAAAGGCCAGGAGTGAATTCACATCCCAAACTAAGTCAAACACAACCCACATTCAGGATTTTTGAAAAGGACTCATTTATGTGACAGACCTGTACAGTCTTCCTCCTTCCCATGTGCTACCACAGAGGCAAACACATGAGAACACACCAGAAGTGACAGCCATCATCTTTCCAGCTAACAAGGACTGTTTCAAACAGCCCAGCTCCACAGTCAATTTTGTATCAAACTCCCATCCTCTACAGATTAGACTAGAGCAGTGAATACTGAACAGGGGGGATGCACCAAAGCAACCCTTCTGGCAAGGATTTTCCATAGTCCACACCCTCATCCGGCAGAACTGTAGCAATGCTCCCAGGTGATACTGGGAATTTTTTAGATCTCATTGTCACCATAGTAAGTACGCTTCAACAGTGCAAAGTCCCTTAGGCTCAAAAGCTTCTACAAAACTACTTTGCATGGCATTTTCCCTAAATTCATTTCTTTGGCATACCCTACCATTTATACAGACTCATAACTATTTCAGCCAATACCCCTGGGTCACCAGGCAACCATCTACTTTCACTCAAAAGTTCATCACTCTGTCAAGCTATAAGGGCCTATTTGCACAGAAGACCCAAGATTATGTGGGTCTGGGTACCTTTAGAGTCATTGGTTTGAATTATTTTCTGCCCAATAAGCCATGAATAAAAATGACAAAACCCAACATTTATTAGAACAAATATGATTAGCAAATTATGATTATAGCTGTCAGTCATTCCAGCAGCAATGATGGTGCTCAGTGAAGAGTTTCCAGTCATTTACTTACTATGGTCTAAATTCTTGGAGAACTTTGTGTAGCTGTTTCCCCTGTAAACAGTACATAATTATTACCTCACTATGTCAATATGTATTACAGAATAGGCAAACACCCCTCCAACTATTTTTTCTCTCATCAAAGTTCTCAGTAAATATTTGGGGTTGTTTTTCTTTTTTCTTTTTTAAAGGCCAAGTCCAGGGGTAGTAGATTTCTTCCCAAATTTACATCCACTTGGTCAGATTCTGCCCTCTGACATTCATGCAGTTCAGCTGAATACAGGAGAGTTCCAGGGGATCACTCAAAAACATGAATCCTATGAAGGTCTGACTGTCCTCCGGCTCTGCTGGGAGTTTATAGATCTCATCTTGACGTGCATTATATTAGGCAGGCATGCATCAACATCTCTTAGTGATCACTTTTAAGCATACACATTTCTGTTTAATTTCAGTATAACCAGTCACACTGCCAACATGTACAAGCACAGGGATTAAGCTAAACAAAACCCCTTCTGCATGCATGTTCTTGTGCTTAGACATCATGTCCTCTCCAAAGAACAGGAAGATACAATAGCATATATTTCTGCATGTGTTTCTGCATCTACTACATCATGATGTGCTGGCATCCCTTTCATTGCACCTGTGCAGTGCCTCAGATGGGGTAAGCATTAACAGCTGGATTAGGGAGAACACAAGAGAAATATTCTTATCAGCAGGATGGGCTCCCTGATCTGGGTCGCCATATGAGTTCAGAGGGCAGAGCAGGGTCAGTGTGGAGTGAGGGGAGCTTAAACGGCTCACCTTCAACTTAAACTGAAGGTGTTAATGGCTATTTCAGAAAGCATTAACCTTTGGGCATCAACTCCTGTGAACAGTTCAAACACATAAAGTGACGTACAGTTCTATTGGACCCCAAAATCCTGTAATTGGACCCAAAATTGGATCCTGACCCCAAAACTCAATCTTATGAGACTGTGCTCTGGCAGAAAGAACTGGAAAAACCTTCAAGCAGCAAACCATATTGAGGACCTTGTTTTCAAATTTTTTGGACAGGTACAATATAATACAGTTGAAACACCACTGTCCAGCACCTTTGGTTTCTCATATATTCATTCCAGAAGGTAGGACAGCTTGACAATGGAAGTGTTATACAAGAATTCCTCTTCTCAAGGAATATTGCTTGCTTCTAAATCACACAGCAAGTTGTGCAGAGGGGTTGTCTGACTTCTAACATGGAGGAGAGCGTGCCTTGCATCAACAGCAAGCAGAGCTGGTATGTCCAGGCACACAAAAACATGGATTACTCAAGCTGGAAGCATGAAACATTGAGATTGGAAACGAACCTGGCAGCAGGCCAGGAGATAAGATTCAGGGTAGCACTTTGTATACTAAACTATGTCTGAACTGATGCTCAAAATAACAGACTCCCTGCAATCCTCCCTGTCACTCTGTTGGTATGTTGCTCAACTCCATGTTGGCCAACACATTCACTATTCTCAGTGTGAATTCCCAAGGAAGTTTTCGTGGTTCTGAGTGCTTAACAATTTTTAGACTCTTCAAACTCTGCTGATTAAAAGTAAATAAATAAATAAATAAATAAAATAGGATCTAGATTATTTAACACATGCCTCTTTGGTCAGATTGCAGTTTTGATCCTGAATTAGATAGATCTACTCTGCAAAGGGATATTGCCCTCTCTAGAGATTTGCTCCATCCTTGTGGCCAGGGATGGATATGGGCAGTGAACTTACTGTTGCATGTTGTGACACAAAGTTAACCGATTTCAATACGAAGACATTAATTGATTTCCATAGGTTTGACACAGTATGTCAACATCATGACACCTTCTAATAAAGACCAGGAGGAACATTTGAAAACAGTGCTGTTCGCCAAGGCCCCAGAAAATGCTGAACCACTCCCTTTGCCTCCCCCAAGAGGGATCCAAGTCCCACATCTGACTTAAATATTTCTTTAGACATGGTCTCATCATACTTGGAACCAAGCAAATCCCTCTTATCATAAATTTATCATGCGTTTAAAAGTGTCTTGATTTTCAGATCTGTACCAGGCACTAGCAGACAATTCAAATGAGAGAAACCACCACTGTTTACATGCAATCAACCTAACACGAAGAAGATAATGAATATAATTCCCCACCACCGTTAGCTACAGTGAGAATAACTCAACAAAGTAACTGAAGTGACCGGCATTATCAAACTGTGTACAGATCCCTTCTGCCACCCTGGTATATGTATAACGACATTCTGTGACATCCTGTTTGGAAAATTTGTTGTGATTTCTGTTGCATGCCTGAGCTGGTGGAAATTGGTACTCATGTCTTCTGAAGGCAACAATCCATGGCTGTCTTTTTTCCCCTCTGTTTTCTTCCCCAAATCTCCCTTAACTGTCTTGTTAACAGGAGGAGGCATTTATTGCTTGTGAAGTTTTCAGGGACACTTAATCTTGCAAATCTAGTCAATCACTGAAAACCCACTTCCGGAAAATAAAAAGTCATCCTCTTAGAGAGTAATAACCCAATTATAACTATGCTCAGGGAAAGAAAAGGACACAAAACCTTTTTTTTTTTTGGCTATTTTAGAACTATGGAAATTCCTCACAGATCTCTGGTGGCCCTCATATTTAGACTCATCCATTTGTTTTATTCCCAAGAGAAGCCAGGCAAAGCTTGAACAGAAAAAAGATTAAGTACATATAGCAGAACTGTTTCCTCTCTTTTCTCTTCTCTTTCATATAGATGCTTTTCCCCCCTGTAATTTACATTAAAAAAGAGGGGTAAAAAGAAGGACAAAAAAGGGGTCCATAAGCATTTTGGAAGTCCAGAAGATCTGCAGTGACAGAGTAAGATACAGTTCACATCCAACTTATTTTCCAAAGACTTAGTTCTAGCAACCTGAAACAACAGAAAAGTTTCTCTCCCTGCATCTAATTGTTTAGACCAGTAAAAAGGAGAAGAAAATATGTCCCCCACCTATTTCATTGATGGAGAAACTCAGGCACAGGTAATAGATTGACTGTGATCTTGCCCAAGATTGACCTGTCCAAGATGATGGTACAAATCCAAGTGGGAATTGGAATTGGCCTTTCCTCTGGAGCTGTTTTGTGCCCAGATGTGAGCTCAAATGAAAGGAAAAATCAACCACAAAATAACAATAAATGTTTCTGGTGCCTGGAAAGGTAGAAAACCATGGAGACAAAAAGTTGCACATGAGATAAATGCAGGCATTCTTCCCAAGCACCTAAAGAATATCAAGCTGTAAAAACTCAAAACATTCCACACAAATTGATGAGAAACTGCAAACAAGATATTTTTAGGCTTTTCAAAAGAGGTGATATTAATAGTGTATCCCAAAAGGGCCAAGTGTAACCTGTAGTAAGAGACAGAAATCTTTATAAGTTTTTTGAATCCTCCCTGTGTTGCCCCTGTTCTCCCCCTCAGAAGACGTGAGATGCCTCTCCTCTTGAGCCATAGAGCATTGATTGGATTCACATTCTTTTCACTTTATCCTCTCTCTCTCATCCAGTGAAGTACATGATCAGTGGATAAGATCATTCCGTCTTCCAAGGTATTTGTTAAGGTTCTGTATTTTAATATGCATTGTTTTCAACAAAGGAATAAAGCAATGAGAGGATATTAGAAAATTAAATGCATCTATAAATTAATTTCTGTAATTACTATTCATTAATATTTAATATAAAGGATAAATCTCCTCGATTCCCAAGGCATCCTGCATTTAATAATGTGGAAAAAATTTAGCTCCTTCCTGTTGTTGAGACTGGAGTTGTAATAACTAGTAATGTTAAACTTGGCTTTTTAGATCAATAATAAATAAATACATAAACACTTCCCTCCAGAATGCTCCTGATGTTATTCACAAAATTAAAAAAAAATAACTACAGAATGCCAAGGGACTTCATAACCATTTCATTACTACCATCCTAATTGCATGTGGTGGAACTGCATAATCAGTTTATTGAAATTGAAATCTTTGGAACTGATTCTCCCTACAGACACTAACAATAAGCATCCTGTGCAATAACACAGTACTTAATGTAATATAAACATTATATGCACCAAGCTTTAAACATCCCTTGGCTCCACCTGCTCGAATTGGACATTTTTAACACTCCTGTGTTCTGCCACTGCATTGAATCAAATATCTAATTTACAGACTGCAAAATACAATATTCCCATATTACAATAAATAAAGGTAGATACATTCAGAAAACACACACACACACACAATTGGTATAAGGATAAGCAAGACTACATTTAATAAAGTGGAAATAAAGCAGACTCTTCTAGAAATCTGAATGGATTTTCATGCACAATATAAAAGAAATTGCTTCTGCTTCCCACTGTGTCTCTGTGCCTCTGCAAATAACTAGGCTGATACCACAGCCCCAATCCAACCTACTCCTGCTTTACAAGGGGACTTTATTCTTGTGAGTAGGTCCATTCATACAAACAAAAGTATTTTTCATCCAGTGCGTACCCAGATATCAGTAGGATTTCTATCTAAAAAATAGGTTCATATTTTAGTTTGTAGGATTAACATGGTAGCAATGAATGATACAACTAATAAACATTCACCTGCACATTTTCAAGTCAATACTCTGTCAACACAAAGAAATCAAAACCAAGAAAAAAGTGTGTGTACCTTTATTTGCTTTCATTTTCAACAGTAAATCTAAAAAATGCTAAAGTTTTATTTTGTTTAACAATAAATTGTTAATAATAGTATTTCAAAATTTGTTGCCCTTTTAAAAAGTCAAGAAAGGTTTGGGGGGGAGAGAGGGGAAGGTGGGCAGGAGGGGAAACCCTAGTTCATGGCTGTTGAAAAGATCTTTGTTCAGGGCCTTCAAACAGCATATTTATAAAAGTCTTTACCAAACAGGAGTTCAGTATCTCAATAAAAGAGGACCTGAAATAACTTCTAATATCAAAAAAGCAACGGAGAAAGTTGTTTCTTTTTCTCTATGGTTCTATAACCATGTGCCAACAATGGCATGTCTGTGTCTTAAAATGCTGCTCTCAGCCACCGCTGACACCTTCATAAAGTTTTATAAGATACCAAAAATAAAATTTAAGATTAGGGCTATTAGATATTAGGACTATTCAGTTCTCCTGTAGCCTTCCCCTACATTCAGCACTGATCATGCATAATACTGTGGTGTCAAAACCAGTATGGGACTTCACAACCAAAGCCAGCCATCAGAAGTACCAGCTCTACTTCAGCACAGGGGTCTCCAGAGTTGAGCACAGCATCTTGCAACATTACTTTAAACTTTTTAAGAACATAAAAGCTTTGGCAAGCTGTGTAAGGCATCAAAGAGATCATCTGGAGCCATCTTCATCCTGGAACAAAGCCTCACAACAACTTGCTCCTACCAAGTGGACATCACATCATGGGCAAAGAAGGTGTCTGGTTATTATCCTAAGAACTGCAATGACAGAATAAATGGAAGATAATTTTAAACACAGGAAGCCCAGTCCTACATCACTCAGTATATTCTAGTGTCAGCACAACCCACAAGATACAGCATAATTGTTTTGGGAAGAACAGGAGGAAACAGACTTGACAAGAGTGGCTGCAGAGGGCATGAGATGGAACAATGTCTTGCCCTTGGTGTGCTACTTTGATTGCTTAAGCCTCAGTCTGGCAAAGCACTTGAAACACATAAACCCCCCAATGACAGAAGAGCTTGGCATGGTGAATGGAAAGACTCACATTGGTTTGAAAGATGATTGCTGGACAAGGACCATTTGGCTCTATGTGAAGTACAGGTTCATAACAAAAAGATTTACCTGCCACCTTTAAAACATTAGCATGGTAAAAAATAATCAGAAATGGAAAGATAAGGGGAAAATGCAGTCAACTAAATTTAACTACACTTTCTCTTCAATAGGTCCATATCCAGCTAAAACATGAACAGTGGGGAAACACTGCACATTTTTGGGGTTCCTCCCCCCTTCCATGGGGTCCTGGGAGAGGGGACCCTGGGGTAGAGGCACGGGGTTTCCTTGCTCCCTGATCACATGTACCCTAATCCTGTTCCCCATTGGTTGTTTTGTGTTCCCCTGCCCAGGAAGGACCTGGCTTGTCCCGTGTTTGAGAGGGTTCTTTGGCAGTCCCCCGGCCATGTGGCTGGAGAATAAAGATCTCTGAAAAACATCTATCAAGAATTGGTCCCTATTTCTTTTCCACGGGCCTCACTGTCTATATATGTTGCAGAAATCCCCACTGCAACAGCACATTTGCACCAGCTGAAAGCCCACTCAAAACAATCAGAGAAAGAAGCAAACCAAAATGGATGTGACAATCAAAATATCAGAAGAAAACAACATATTAATGCAATCTTAATGCAAAAGGAATACAATTTATTTTGTTGCTCAATACTATCTTTCTGCATATAGCAAAAACCATTGGAAGTAGGTTGGATGCTTTTTACAAGTTTTATTCAATAAATTTATTATTCAATAATTTTTTAAAATAACTTAAAGTACTACATATGTGTGTATACATACATATTGAACCCCTCCTCTCCTTTTTGAGTAGAACTATCCTCAGATCACCTCACATAAATACAAGCAGGCTGATGCCTACACAAGTAGAAATACAATTTCCCTCCTTCTTCTCTTATTTTGTTAGTTTAAGTATTAGTATTATTCTTCAAAGTATTAGTTTATTCTTCAGTATCATTCAGAATGATAAAGAATTACAAAAGAAATTCCTCTGAAAGTCAGTCCCCTCCACTGTCTCATCTTTAAGAAAAATTTTGCATCTGAAATTTGCAGTAGTTATACATACCAGTAAGTAAAGGTAAGTTGAAGCACTCAAACTACATCAATAGATTGTTTTAAGTACCTATTTACGTTTTTTTGCATTCATTTTTATCAGTCACCTCAAGAACATGAAACATTTGCAGGTTCAGATTCAAGACAGATTCAAGAAATAAATTGATGATGGAGTTGCAGTTATATTACTTGAATGATTTTTTCTACCATCTGATAAATAAGGAATAGGCCTGAGTAGCAACTCTCTCTCCTTTTGTTTTGGTGTATCCATCATTTTTCCACTACATCTTTTAAAATCTAATGCTAAAATAGATCTGTATCTGGGGTGGGAAGAGAAAAGATTTTCAGAATTTCACCACAAATCAATGCGTTTTCAATATACATGTTCTGGATGGATGAGATGCAGAGAAAAATATTTAGGATAAGGAGAATCACATCTATCACTAACACAAAGAGGTGAAATGCATGTGGGTTGATTTTGCCATTGCATGGAAAGCCTGTAAAAAAAAATGAAAGTCTTATCAATAAGCACTGCATTTCCTTTTGTCACTGAAAAATTGGCATTTAGTACTACCGCAGCTTTCAGGAGAGCATCTGCACTGTTTTTCTGCACATATGCAATACACCCTGCTAGCAAGTATGGACTCACAGAGCTTGGAGAAGGGGCCAGCAAGCAGACAGATAGCCCTGGTTTAGGGGCATGATGAATTGTGAATTCAGCTGCAGACTGAAAGTACACAAACCTGAGCCAGGAAAGGAAAGTCTTTGACCTATTTGCTATGAAACAAACAGGCAATTGGCTCCTGTTGAGGAATGCCAGCTTGTCATGGAGGCAGCCACAGAAGTAAAGTCACCCCCAAAAGAGTATCTGTTTGGCTGATGGGAGCAAATCAAATCAGAACCCAATACAAAAAGGCAAAAGAGCTTCTTCTCTTCAGCTCCTCTTTTCCCAGGAGCACAATGAGGCAGGTAGTAATTCTTTCTGACTCACCACAGATTCAGTAAATGCAACTCCCAAGGGAAGCTTGAACTAGATTGGGTTTAGAGTTTGGCAGCAGAGTTGCTAAATAGAACCAACAGCATGCTTTAAATAAAAGCAGTGGTGTGTTAAAAATCCCTGTGCAAAGCCTTTTTACCTGTCTGATTTCTTCATATTTCTTTCTCTCTCACTTCCTCCTCACCCCCAAACAAAAAAAGTAGATTTGAAGTTAGAAGGCAAACCTGAGACTACCAGAGCTCAGGGGCTCATCAAACATGTAAGAGTTCTATGGCTACGTCTTTGGCTTGCAATAGCCTAGCTTTCTATCAAGGCTTCGTCAAGTCCCATGCTAGCACAGACCTGGGTCTTTAGTGATGGATTTGTACCTAAAAATGGTAATTAGCAGGGAAAGCAGGTTACTCATAATACTGTTAGAAGATTTTAAGTCAGAATACAAAAGCAAACAGGTCCTTCCCATTACTATCATGCTTGAACTAATTTCCAACAAGGCCAGGTAGAGAAGCTCTAACAGACATCACTAGGAACCATATCAAACCCCACATCTTATAAACTCAAAAGCATACTTTACTTGAGAAGCACTTTCTTGACACTAATGTAGTCCAGACATGACAAGGAAAACTATAGCTTTTTAGAGCTGTAAAGCAAAGCTGGTTCATAAAAACATTTTCCTCCGGAAGGGTCTAATCTAAATTTCTTAAAGTACAGTTCACGGTATTTCCTTTGTACAGGCTCAGTTCTCCTTTCTATCCTTCTTAGTCAGCATGCCCAAATTGTCAGAGACAGTGGCAGCACTAAGGCAGGAAAGACCACTAAAACTTCTTACTATTATCTATTGTCATGATGTGCAGCTACAAGACTTGTTTTTCCTATTTACTCTCTCTCCTACAAAAAACACAAGGAAGGAGGGAGGAAACTTGGATCACGACTTGATACTTGGGAAATTCCATTTTCCTAAGGAACTGATTCCTTTTATTATTTCCACTATTGTCTTCAATAAGATGTATCACCAGAAGTCTCTCTCAGATCTCTGAGATACAGAGACACACAGCAAGATCTGAATGAGAGGGCACATTACTTGGCAGAGAGGCAGAGGACACAAAGCTGTCTCTGTCAGGAGGAGGCAAAAGGTGTCTGGGGATGCAAAGGGAGCAACCTGCGAGCAGTGGCACCTAGGCTCGATCTGCAGAGCAGACACCACAGGCACTGTCGCCTGTGACACGCTTGCGCAGTGCCTGAAACAACACTCAGCTTTGGCCTCTAGCTGCCCCAATGGTACAACTGCTACAAAGCACAGAAATGCGACAGTCTGAAAGGGATACCCATGGACCAGAATAACAGGGACAGCAGCTTTTCTGAACATGCAAAATTTTAAAATCACTCAAATTGTCCGGTACGTACATGACACCAGATCTGTAATACAGGCAAAGTACAAAGTATTTCTCTGGTTACAGTATCAGGTAGGGAAAGCAAGAAAAAAAGCCAGGAGTGCTTTGTCCATCTCTTGAATCAGGATTTCTTGACTACCAGTCTCTATGCTCCAATCACTAATCCCTGCATGCAATAGCTAAGGAAGCTTCATGCATGTAACACTAATCTTATCTTGATGTTAGAAGAAAAACAGATCAATACAGTACTCATAAACTGATGTATGACTAAAATATTGATGCAATATTTCTCATGTGTATCAATGCCTTGCTATTTCTATTTTGTTTGGTTTTCTATGTATGCAAAACACATGCTCTATTTCTTGCTGTTGTATACTCTACTCTGCTCTTTTCATTTCTATAAGAATAAAGAAAATGAAGAAAAGGCTTCAACAACTTCCTCTCATGCATATCAGAGTTGCTTCAGCATTATAGGGTTCCATCCCACCAGATGCTGAGTTATATTGTAGTTTATGAAAATTGGGAACATTTTGGCACATCTTGGAATTAATAAAGGCCTACTAGAAACAGTGCCCAAAATTCTTTACCTTTCATTTCCACAATTTAATTTAATATTCTCAGCCTCCTTATATTTTTCCTATTTTCCAAAAATTCTGTAATTTCTGGGTATATCTCCATCCTTTTGTCCTGTATTTTTACAGCACCTAATGCCATGAAATCCTTTGAACAAAACAAGGAATTACGAAGAGGTAATACAACAGTCAACATTCCTAAATTTGACCAAAAGGAGTGGACTAGCAACATGTAATTGTTTTTCTATTAAAAAAAAAGTCATCCTCCTATGTTATTTAATTCCCAATACTGCACAAACTAATTAAAATTAAATTTCCAAAATTATGTATTTTTTTAAGACACCAGAATTTTGCTTATTTAATTTTCCCTACTCAGCAATAGGGACTGCTGAAAAGCCTATGTCTCAAGATGGGAATAATTTGACCTGTAGACCCAGGTAGAAAATTTCTGATTCTATGCTATTTTATTTTTATTGGAAAATGTCAAAATAGCTAAAACCAGTTAACTGAATTTCACCAAAACTCCATTTTCATAAGAGGAAGAGTACACTCAATTTATAGCAGAACATTCATTTCTAACATCAGGAATACAATTTCAGACTGCAACCAGAACTGGAGGGGGAAGGAAACGGACCAGGCTTCCTAAGAACAGACAGTGCCCCAGTGCTTTCCACACTTGATCGAGTCTGGGGGCACCAAGATCTGATTCAGGACACAAAACTGAGTCTCTCCCAAGATAACACCCCACGACACTGCACCCTTGTGTTCTCTAAGACACATGTTCCTCTACATCTTCTTTTAGTGAAATAGCTCCATTGCCTTTCCACAACTGGAAGAAAGCCAGGCACAAACATTTGGTGTTTTAGTGAAGTAGGATTCACATCTGGGTCAGCCTCAGTAGCCTTCAGCCCTTTCAGAGCCTAGTGCCAGCACATACAGACTTGATTTATGTTCCAGCATTGTGAACACAGCGTCAGTGCACAAGGCACATACTGCAGAACTCAGAAATACAGGCCCAATTTTTAGCTGCAGTGGAAAGGACCTGATTGCTTGGTCTCACGTAAGGCTAGATGTGGTTCACATGTAGACAAAACAGGACCAGGATGAATCAGGATCACCCTTCCGTATTGCTTCTATTTAAAAAAAAAACACTCAAGCAATCAAAACGTAGCATTTAATTGTGAAAATTAACTGGCATTGGTTTTACTCAGAAAATGCAAGAAATTGAGAAATATGTAAGTTTTCAACACTGTTAATACTGTCAAACACCTACTTGCTAGTTCTTCAAAAACTACTGATTTTACACTATGCATAAAAAAATTGAGTAGATATATAACTATTTTAGAGAAATATTATTTTTATATAATGAAATTTCTTTCACCATCAGCTATCTAGTCCTGTGAAATGTTTATATCAAGAAAGGGATTTTTCCCACATCTTCAGCAGAAGGAAACCTAATTCTTTGTCCACTACCCCCCAAGGTCTGCGGACAGGGCAGCACAGGGTTGCTGCAGGGATAACGGATCACATGGCCTCTAGGACTGATCCAGTGCATCATCCCTGCTCTTAAAACTGGACATAAGTGCCTTGCAGGTTCACAGTCAGGGAACACTGTATTGTGTGGGGTTCTGAACATCTTTCCAGAGGAATAGCGTACTGTGGTTACCTATTTGGAACCTGGCTAACAGTTCCTCTGTATGTTAGTAAAATTAATAATCTGATGCTGAAGGTTGCCTTTCCCTCCAAAGAGATTTCAATAAAAAGGGAAGAATAGCACTAATATTAATCACTGGGCAGACTAACTCCTGGACATACACCAAAACATCTTTATCAGGACATGAATGCTCTCTTTAATGCTGCATGTGCAGGCAGAGCTGCTGCCACTCCTATATGAAGTCATACATGTCCCATGGATAGGCCATGAAATACACAACATATAACCTGCCATTCCCCTAAGTTTGCTTTCATTGTTCTTTCCTTGGATTTATTGAAGTCATCATGATACATATTTTCTTCGCTTTTCTGACCAGCTTTCCAATGCTTATAAACACACTGTAAAATAATATGCAATCCTTCTTGGGTTTTTTAGAAAACACTGCATTACAAATAATATAGAACTACAAAATCTAGGTGGATACTTTATCCGTATGATATTGCAAGACATGACATGCATCTGTCATTCAGACCTTGCCGTGTCACATACAAATATCTCCTTAATGCATCTCACATGGATTTTTTTTTAACCTTTAATCCCCTGATTAGCTGACTGACTCAATGGGTAATTATTTGATTCTAGTCTCTCTGCTCCAGACACATGTTCTCTTTTATCATTCTGCAAAAACATGAAGCTTCTATCAAAAGTTAAATTAGTTCAGGATATAGAAATTAGTATCTTGATTTAATGGTCGGCTTAAAGTGAAAGCCTTTCACCACACTCTTATTTAAAAAATTACAGAATGTAATTCTAAAAGGGAAAGTCTTGGCTTCCCAAAGCAGCACATTTAGAAAGTCTCCACTGAAAACTCTTCAATGTCATTATAATTTTGTGTAGTGAAAAGCTATTTTAAGTGGCTTTCTTATTTTTTCCAGAAGATTTTATGGATCCCTCTAAGCCTTGTTCAGTTCAGGTTGATCCAAATACACCTGACAAAAAAACAACTGCAGCAAAACAAATGCTGAGTAGCCACCAGTTCTGATTCTGCAGGTACATTTGCATGTACTCTCTTTTATCCTGGAACTGATACAGTGGATGGAGGCATTGCACAGTGGTAAGGAGGCACCAGGCCCAACTAGGGATTGTTCACACCTTATGTGATGCAAGTGCCAGGAAAACCTCACTTCCCTGCCACTGTGTCCCTGCACTTCCATGAACCAGGGCAGGTGAGTTCTCCTCCCATCAGTGAAATTACTCACATCAGTAAGGTTATGGACACACAGAAATATTTATCAAACCAAGAAGTTATGGTATTCACTGAACAAACACTGTGGCACATGGATAATTAAAAATCCACCAGTCCAATTGGCCCATCTATATTTTACTATATCAATATATTTAAAGACCCACTGGACAAAGAACAATATGAGTGAGACATACAGCTGACACAATTAAGCACAAAATTTCTAAACTAGTCCTGGCAGATCATCATATCTTTATCTTATACAGTCTGTCATGCGAAGTTCCTCAGACTTTCACTTGAAGGATTAAGACTTTTCCCTGAGACATGTCAGGCTAGGCTCCCATGAATTCCAATTGCATGCTGGGGTCTGCATGGGACTTCTCTTAATTTATTATGAAACTGGCTTCACAGGTTTTTGATAACTTATTACAGGTATCTGAACCCCACTTAAGGAGCTGTCCTTTAACAGCCAATTGTCTAAGTTAAGGGAAAAAAATTCAATCGTAGGTTGCATAAGTAAGCTGTAATAAGAACTGAACACTTCATGGACACAAAGAGATAAAGACAGCACAGAAACCTCACTCAGCTGGCTGCACTGTTTAAAATGTCTCCAGTGACCACAAAACATCACTGCAAGTCTATTGAGGATATTTAGTTTTGATGCTCTGTTAGAGTGTTAAACAGTAATGAAAGCGATGAACTAATCTTAATGTGAAGGTCACATGTAGTTATTTAACTAGCTCCTCATTTAAAATTAAGTACCATGTTATAGTGAATAGGAACACATTCAGGGTATAGTTTGCCATTGTTTCTGTGTCCTATGAAGCCTAAAAAAAGGTTAATTGACACAAATATTGAGCATCTGTTAGAGAGAATTTCTATTTGCTGATGATTAAAAATTTCGAAGTGAAGCATAGCAAATACAGACTTGCAGTTCTAAGGACTAGATTTGGGGATTTCAACAAAAATCTCTGGTCCATTGGAATTTAGAAGATAAAAGGTAACTGAAGTCCTTAAACTTTATCTTCTAAACACAAAGGACTGTCAAGTAAGCATTAAGAGCTTCATATTTTTTTATCCACTTTATTTGCAATGAATGATGAAATAACATAATAATTTCTGAGTTTTCTCTAATAAGGCAGTATGAAAATTATACTGAGATAAATACATGTAAGTCTACTCAGCTTAAATAGTTCTAAATTTCTTTTGGTTAAAAATCACATTAGAGGTAAGGCTTCTTACAGAAAAAAAAATTCAACTCTATGTCTGATAAAAATACCTCAAATTCCCTACTTCAAGTAAATGCAGTCTTGTTGCAGTGGGGATACTGCAACATGCATATATCAAACCAGGAGTCCCGTGGAAAGGAAATATATATGGACAGACAGATTCTTGATGGTTTCAGAGATGTTTATTTCTCCAGCCGCATGGCCGGGGCTCTGCCCAGGAACTGTTCCAGTCACGGGACCAAGGGTCCTTCTGCCCGCGCAGGGAACACAAACCAACCAATGGGAACGAGGCTGAGCAGGGCAGGGAAACCCCGTGTCTGTGCCCTCAGGGCCCCTCTCCCAGGGCTACATGGCAGGGGAGGGACCCCAACACAGTCTCTCTAAAATTGCACGCACTATTCAGATGTGGATCCAGTCTGAAATGACAGAAATTCAATTCACATAATTTTTTCTTGTTTCAACAGATTTTGAAGGTCCTATAAGCATCCAAACCAACCATGCACAATTGCTGAAGAACTTTCATAAAAGTTATTCAAACCACTGCCTAGAAAGACAAGAGGAAGAAAGCCTTTGTGTGTGCACTCTCTTTCTGTTGCCATCATACGGCAGTATGATGTTTGACATTGACACACTCTTTACATCCTTCATCAGGGCATTTCATGAAACTATCACCAAGCTGTAGGTCTTTTAGATCACTTTAAGCAAAGGGAAGGGGTGAGAGAGAAGGATGAAGACAGTATTTGTATGAAGGAAGGCCACATCACATTGCTGCCTGCTTGGTAGTGTGATCTTTCCTGATAGAGTTCAAAGATCTAGCCAGAGCTATTTCTTTCAAGATACAGGAGCTGTGTCCTATTCTTTTCCCAAGACGTACAGGTTACCCCTTCTGTAGTGCAATTATGTCTCTCTCCTGACATCCCATCTATCAGTAAGGTTCTTTAACCCCTGGAATGAGCTTTTAGTGTTCACACTGAGACTTCAAATGTATGAGTCTAACAGGAATGGTCATGATGGGCAATTAGCTTCCGACTTCAGTATAGGGTAATATTTTCTAAGCATTTTGCATTTCCAGTTCAGATTATATACTATTGATGCACTAGTACTTCATGATTATGATGTGCAGAAGGTCAGTTAGCACCACCACCACCGTGTTCCATAGACCTTCAGACTGCGAGAATGCAAATCCTGTGCACAGGTATCTTTGCTCCTTTTCTGCTGGTGGAATGTCTTTCTGCTAATAATCTTGGAAAAATAATATTCCACTCAGAAGAAACCCATCTGCTTCTGTAATGCTGCGAGAAGTGCAAGTAAGCAGCCTAAGTCTTTTCTGACTCTCTCCCTACTGTGACTATGTTACTGTGTACATTTAAGTTTTTTCTCCCTCCCTCCCTCCCTCACTACATCTTTGCAAGGCTTGTGAATTAAAGGAAGGAGCCGTGGAGGTGTGATAACCTGCCTCAGAGTCCCTAGGCTGCATACAGCACAGCAAATCTTGCCATCACAGCTGCCACAGGCAACAACAATCCACCAGCAATATCTGCACCGAGCTTGGTTGGAAAGCTTTTATTATACAATTGTAACATCAGGAAAAAAGTGAACAAAAGCCCCACGAACACAGCTACTCCTTTCTCTCCCCCAGAATCAAGATGTGAGGCAGCCGTTTGCTGCTGGTCACCCTGGGGTGCTTGGGCTGTCCGGGAAAGCTGCACGCCATGACAGCATATGCAGGAGCACAGCCTGCCAACACCATTGCTGGCGATGCATGGACTCAGCAGCCAGCAGATAAACAAAGAAGCAATACCCACTATCAAAGTGTCAAGTATCTATAACCTCTAGCACAGCGCAAAGATTACAGCAAACAAAATAGGTGTCTAAGAGGCAAGGAGCTGTAGGAGAGGAGGAGAGAAGTGATTGTGAGAGTGGAACAGGTAAGAATGCCTATCCTGACACGGCGAATAGTGCAGAAATGCAGGGCCGACATGTTGTGACTAGGAGTTACCATTAAGACATGCTTTTTACAAACCCAGGCTCCTTCCTCTCAAGGTACTTTAGAAAACATTATCAGGTTCGCAATCAGCCTAAAAGCAAAGCGTGACTGTAGGTCAGATCGGAGAAGTCAGGAGCATTGTAAGAACATGTTTCCCCTGCAAATACTCTGGAGCAATTTGCTCAGATCTTTCAGGTGCTCATTAGAAATTTGTTTCCAGCGTGTATGGCAATTATTCCACCTAGCTGAAGATTACATAATGCAAAATCTTTTGGTTTCTGACACACCAAGAAAAGGCCAACAGCTGAACTACAGATGCAAAGCTTGAGCTCAATAAAACTTATTCCTGAAATGCAGACTATTTTCAAGTGATATTAGCAAAGAACATCTTAAGTGCTGTCTTTATTGGTATTTTTACCCTCTGAACCACTACCTGAATATAGGCTATATGCTCCACAATCCAGATATGTTGTGCACCAGAAGAGATGGGCCTAATTCTGCTTTCCAGATACATACCCTGTTTTAAAAGCAGTAATGTTCTGTATTCCACCATTTGTGTCTGCCTGCTGGCAACACTGCCTGTAGCTGATCCCGATGACCATGTCCCTGACCTGCGGAAGCTTCTCAGTTCTTGGAGTAACTTTTGTAAACATTCCCCTTTGTATGGATTGGGAAAAGATCAGTAGTCTGATCCAAGAGAGAATTTGCACGGTGGGTGGGGCTGTGTGTGTGTCAATGTGTCAGGTTTCCGACAAGGAAGAGGTTAAAGTTCTGCAAGTGTTTTCTAGAGTGAGGAGTATTGTGAGCAAAAAAAAAAAACGTTAGAAGCAGATGGAGCGAAAAATTTCCCAACCTTTGCTATGTAAACACACTCGAAAGGCTTCAGGCGACTTTTACCCTGGACGCTGTTTTTGTCAGATCAATGACAAGTCACGTTAACAGCGGTGTTTAATTCTATCAATATGTGACCAATTGTGTTAGATTGTTTGGGCATTGATTTCACTTAGTGCTACAGTTGAGCTCTGAAAGGAACTGCTTTCCCCTGCATTACCACACACGGTGACAAATGCCCAGCGCTGACTTTCAGTATGGCATGCACAGAAGCTCTGACTACTTAAATGCTGGGGGAATACAGCAGGATAGTCATATAAGTGTTATTCTTTATTTATTTTCCAAATTGCCAGGCCATGCCATGCAATTCTATTTAGGTTTGAAAGAGGTTGTTTACAGAAACAGCTGAGTAGACAATAAGACAGATGACAATTTGTCCACATGAAAATGATAAGGCAGACCTGGAAAGCGTCACAGTCAAAGAAAACAAAACTGAAAAGACTAATTCCTTTCATATTTACTGTGACTGGGCCACACCCTGAAATGCCTACCTCAGTTTCTAGAAACATTTGGTAAGGCAAATGCACATCGGGCATGAGAGTTTTCAACAGCAATGATCTAACAACAGTGGTCTTCAGTGTATCATGTTTGCAATGAAAACCCTCTGCACCAAATTTCTAGTAGGGATTTATACAGCATTCATATATCTGCCGCAAGAGATCCAGCGGTCAGACTGTGGTTTAAAGAAGAAATTCAGGATTGGCTATCCTTTATCCTGATAGTGAATGTTATTTACAAAATACTTATTAAACTAAGTTTATTTGCAAAAAATAATAAAATCACTAAAAATCATAAAACCCTCATATTTTAAAGTGTTATTGTTCCTCTTGAAATTCTCTGAAACTACAGAGATTTCAAATGACCCAGAAATCCTTAGGTTCTCACTAGCAATAGGGTAAACCACTATATATAAGGTAAGACAATTCTTAAGTTATTTTGATAAACCCCTATTATTTAAAACAAATTACATAACAGAGAAATAATATTCCACATGATTAAGGTTTCTGCTTCTTAAAGAAATATTGCTCCTTACAAGAAAAAATGATGTTGTGTTTAGGTACCCAGCTTACAATTTCATGGCAGCCTACCCAAACCTGCTCCCATGATCAGCACACTTGCAAGAGTGAGCTGTGTAAGAGAAAGCCTTGCTCTTCATAGGAACATAGTGACAATGCTTAATTTTAAATAATCCCATCTGCATCTCTCTCCTGAGTCATCTTAGTGATTAACAAAACTGCTTTGAACTCTTAAACCCTAATACCTATGTTTTTATTTAACTATTTTTATTTTTTCATGTAAAAAAAAAAAATGGCTTTTGTAACTTCCACATTCCCATTCACCATCTTCAGAAGTATTCCTGGTACACAGGTGATGAGACATGCTGAGGCTCCATGAGGAGCTCACAGGGCTTTGCACAGGGATTTCAGCCAGGCAGGGGGCCGGGCTGGGGGCTGCTCTGTAACTCCACTGCTAATGGTGTCTCAATGGTATTCTGCTTAGGCAATGCTGGCAAGTGTGTGATATACAAATCCATTAATTGTTCTCTTGATTTACAGCTTTGCATGTGCATGGCACATCTTAGGGCTGCCACCAAGACTGTCAAAACAGATGTTCCCAAAGACCAAGAGTTAGGCTGGAAGTCTTGGGGAGATAACAAATCACAGAGTTTATATGAAAATACTAAGTGATCAATTCTTTTATTTTTTTCACAAAATTTAGTCACTGTTTTCTGTCATGTCTCCCCAGAAATATAAACATACTGTAATATTCCTTATGAATTTTTTTCTGAATCTAAGTAATGTTGCTACATAGCAAAAAAAAAAAAAAAAAAAAGAAAGCAAACCCCAGTTAAGATCTGCAATAATGTTACTCTCATTTAACTCTAAGTAGTGTCAAAACTATGCTACAGAACATTTATATGGCATTTACTGGCCACCTTGAGGAAGAAATATTTGCCTGGGTAACAGTAACTGTGCCAGAAAAATCAACACAACAGAACTTCATTGGTTCTCTGGGATTTTTTTACTTTTTAGAAGTGCAGAACAAACCAAAAATATTTTTTAAAATCACCTATTATTTGCTGCAATCCTGCTCCATACAAGATTATGCCAAACACACTAAAAATGGAAGCTGAAGAAAGAGTAGATTTATAAATCACAGAATTCACTTATCTTAGAAATCCAGGATCGATCCTAAAGAAAAGGCATGCATTTAAAACACAGCTGCCTTAATTGAAAAAAAAAATACAGATACACAGGATTCCAAAAGGACTCTGCTCTCTCACTGACCTGCCTGCTATTGTTAAAGGCAGGGGAAACAGCTCTCCAACCTTACCCTTCAATGAGTTGGCAGGGAAATTTTTCATTGATTTCAACCCTGTTTAACAAGTTTCTGATCTAACAGTGTCTTTTTCTAAATCTAAAAGGGAGGAAAAGTGCACTTATTCACATCCATTGCACCACTGCCATGAGAGTTTAATTTGAGTGTTTCCCATCTTCTCTCCTCCTGATCTGCACTGTGTTTAAGGAGGCTGGAGGACAGTGCCTACTGTCCACTCTTAATTAAGATGGTCAAGAGGTGTGTGCATATTAAAATAGCACAGTCAGTGGGCTGTTTTGAGCAGCTTCCTAAAGCCTTTAGCCCTTGTGCACCTTTACAGCATTCAACTTATCAATTTACTTGCAAATGGCTCCCTGAAGTATTAACCCGGGTTAATTATTCGTCAAATATGATTATGCAGTGGTAATGTAAAAAATCGGAAATGCAGGATGGAATTTTTCACTCCAGCGGTTTGGGAATTGTGGCAGCTGGTGGAGAAGCCGGAGTAATTACCAGCCCATTCCAGCTGGTGGATCAGCACTCTGGTTCAGGGCGGGTGGAGGAAGAAAAAAGCAATAAAGAACCAGAGGAGCAGGAATATGAGCCATGCCAGTCGACGTGGGGAAAATTTCACAGCTGCTGGTGGTGATAAATGAGAGACTGTGGCCCTACTTCTAATCAATACATGTAAATGCTACTCATTACAGCTTTTATACACACTTCTCAATTAGCCTTTCCTCCCACTGGTAACAAGGAATGTCATGCTTTCTGGACTGTGAAAGTGGTTCAGCAGTAAGTTCACCTGCATCGGTGAGACGCAGGAACAAGGCTCGCAGCTCAGCCTGGCAGCAGGTGGTAGCAGTGGAAGTCTAAATTCCTCCTGTAATGTGAATTAAATGAAATCCCAAGTGTTGTCATTTAATTAAATGGGTTTTTTAAATATCATTTCCTCTTTCTTGCAGCTAGAATAACCTGTTCCCAGACACACTCACTCCTTTGCCTACACCCAAGTCCTTCAAATGTGGGGTGGGGGGACACCAGCTGGGATAAAGATTTAGACTTGTAAAACCAACAGAGTTCACTCTCTGAAAAACAAAAAAATAAATGGAGCTCAAACCTGCACCCTAATAAAGAAACTATCCTTTTATTCAGAGTCGAAATCTTTTCTGTTTCATTTCCTCTTTGTCAAAAAGGTTTTTTACCCCAGTTCCCCTGTGCTATTTGTAAAAGGAAACCTAGTGGGATGACCCCATGCAGCAACACCTCCTTTCTTTGCAGGATTAAAAATTGTCACCACACACTATTTTCTGGAAGTTCAGCCCAACAGAAGTACATTCACTCCACAGGCTCACCACAGCCATCCTCCTGCAGTTCCTGGTGCCAAGCTAAATAACTCCCCAAAGCTCACCTTGTATCTGTATTGGTTGTCTCTTGACACAGGCCAGCAAGGAACTCAGCTCTAAATGGAAATACACGACTATGTCCCATCCCAGGATACACCTTTCATCACAAGTCTCACACTTTTTGAGGACTCACAAAGTCTGCTTCTTTATTAATCCTAGCAGTTATAGCCCCAATAACAAAATAGGAACCAACATGTCTGATAATTTTTTGCAAGGTCCTCTGTTTAGTGTTTAGTGACCACATGTAGCCTTGACAGTCACTTTGCTTGACTGAGACTTTAGGTATTTAATGCTTTTCTAAAGGTCTTGTTGTGGGAGTCAAGTGAATACAGATTGGGTTTCTCTCTTCCCCATCCTTCATCCACACCAAAAAAAAATCTCATCTTTTCATGGTTTTCAAGAATAGAAACATGAATACAAGGACCATGAAGCCTCAAAACCCAAGAAGCAGGAAAATACCATTTAAAAAAATCAAAACCCTATGGTTTTTATATTCATGATTTTGGGATCTGATGTTCCCAAAGTGATTCAGCTGTAAACATCCTGCTCATGAGAACCAATAAAGTTATTTCTGAATATTTTTTTAAGGGTACACAGCTACTATGTATTTCTGAAAACGTGGCCACACATTTTCAAGCTCAACTTAAGGAGCAAAATACCCCAATTTCACCATCTAAGGCCTGATTCATCTATCATCATCAACTGGATTCTTCATGCACATCTAAGAGCAGCATCTGACCCTGCAATTTAACTCACACATATAACCTTTCCACTTGAAAAACTGCCATTGCACTTTGGGGAACAATGTGCAAAAAAGGCCATAGGACAGGATTTTTGGTAGGTCCTTAGTAGTCACTTAATTTTTCCACCTTACAGAGAATTCAGAGGTAAAAATAAAATTTTCTAAGCATCATGAAATAATATTAATCCATAATTTTAATTAATTTTGAGACATCTGATTTGTAGATTTTTTTCTGAGGGTCACAGACAGCATAACATGATATTTTGAGCTTAAGTACTCAGGCTGCCTATGCATTCAGTCAGAGATGCTGAGTGCTTTCTTGCCTTACCCTTGAGCACAACGTACTGTATAAACACCATGCAGCTGTGTAAAACTGAGTTTTTCCAACCAAACAGTGGTAAATTATGATTAGAGGTATATCACCAAATACAGTGCTGGTGTGCTTCTCCTGCTACTAGAGATGTTCCTGACTGAAGCAACATGTGATGGGTGGGGAATATATGTGATACCAACTGCATTTTAAAATGCATACAAATGCACTCTGCATGCATATGTAATTCTAACTTCTTTAATCATAACTGGCTTAACCGGCTTATTTAAATTTAGTTTAAATTTTTCTCCTTTGCTGATGGGTGAATATGACCAAATAACTCTGAATAACCCCCACCCAAAGGGTTAATTTGGCCCTCTGCACTAGTTCAGCTACAGAAACTTTTCAAAGCTGTGCTAGAAGTGGGACATGCACAATCCCACACTCAGGCAAGCCCTTAGGCAACTTGCTATTAGGAGGCAGCAGCTCCCTGGCAAGAGGTCAGTGACTGCAATAAGGACACGTTCTCAAAGCAGGGAGTCCCGATAAGCCATTGGTGTCAAGTTGTTAGCTAGAGAAGATGCTGGCTGCTCTGGAGCTCTGTAAAATAGCTGCCTCAGCTAATGCTGAGCCGTTCTCCTACTCCACCCGTTGCTGTTTTCAGAGAGATCATTATGTTTAGTGTGACACTTTTACAAGGTGAAAACACTAATTCTTTGCGACAAGGCTTAATCCAAGTCTATGTACTCACACTAGCAGCTTGCTCCCTTTAGAAACACATACTTTTACTAAGATACAGACTTTCAGAGTTGTTTGGGTTAACGAGGATACACCATATCTTCTGTCCATTGAATGCATCAATAGTTGCTTACTCTTATCCCATCTTAACACAGCATATTTCTGATACACACACATTTAATGAAATTATATATACATTTGATGCAAAATTATTTTTAAAACACACTGTTACTGATACTCTGGTTTATATATAGTCAATTATCTTTTCCCCATGTGGTCATATTTATAATTATATATAATCTTATCTGTTTCCCTAAGCATAATATCATGGACCTATATCCACTCTTGTTTTAAAAACAAAGCTTGCATTATTTATTAAATGTATATATGTGTACTCTTTTTACATGTTGACATGTTTCATAATGAGAGAAAAATGAGTGAGGAACAAGAGGTGTCAAAGGAGCACTGCAAATAGAAACAACAAGGTGTTTTGCACAATGTTTTACATGTTTCCAAATACAGTTTTCTTCTAAAATACATTGTTATACTGACAATATATTGGCTCTTTTTACTGAACACTAAACCATATCTTTGCTATGTGAATTGGAGAACCTTCACACACTTCAATACTTCCTCAGTGATCCTGTTCTGTACTGCCCTAAACCCACAAGATTCTGGGTTTGTCTCTCTGCCTGCTACAAGTCCTGAAGGATATTAGAGAGCTTCACTACTTCTTGTCACTACAAGTCACCCAGCTCTATGCTGCTACGCTGTCAGTGACATTGTTTCAACTCATCTACTTTGCAGGCCCAGGATTTGCACTCATCTCAACTTCCACATTAAAAAGAGGAAAAAAAGAATTGAAAATTTCATCAAAATAGAAGCTTGCATCTTAAAATAATTGTGTCACATCCTACACCTTTTCATTAACTCATGCACTTAGACTGCAAGCTCTAAACATAAATGTATCACAGTTTTTCTCATTATGTTACCCATATCTGGTGCTATTTCCTTCATGCACTAATAAAAACTTCCCATGGCAATTGCACTCCAATCAGTCTCACAAACAGTCAGAAGCGAAACTAGGGAAATGACAACTAAATGACAACTACTTGCAACTTGGCTGTCTTTACTGAGAAAGGCACACTTAACACTCCATCTCTGAGGTTTTGCATCTTTCATAATCAGGACTTTATACTGAAGGGTGACCTGTTTTCCATTGGACCTTCCAAACTTTTCATTCTGCCTTCAGCAAATACCCACAGAATATTTTATACTCTCAGTTCCAAGGAAGCTTTTTCTTTATAACCACTGAAGGTGTTGAATAGTTTCAGCTTCACTGAGCTGAAGAAGGGTGGATAAAAACCACCCTTACAAATTACTCAGAGATGGCCTCTGAGTCCACTGTAACGGTATACTTTTGTTAGTCTTTGAACCTACCCTGATATGCTCAGATCCAAGATGGAAGATATGGAAGAGATGGAAGCACCACAGATATGTTCCCACAAACTCATCACAACACAGACATCAATATTTCTTCTAATTTGGGACACCCTTCCAGGAAATTCTATGTATTCTCTAGAAGAGTGATCTAGTAATTCTAACATAGTTATTCTATTCTAATAACTATGTTAGAATTACTAGATCACTCTTGGACAGTTCTAGTTTTTGCCCCTCTCAAAGGTTTGAGTGATGAGAAACACCAGTACACTCTGAACCTATTCTGCTGTTCTCCTACTCAACACAAATGATCCATCTGGAAATGGAAAATCCAAGCTTTTCTTTCTTTTTCAGTGGATTTTTTTTCTAATAAAAATTATTTTTAAAAAATGAAATAAAAATTAAAAAGTTGTTTTCAGGACTGCTAACCCATGCTGGAAAAATAAATACTCCAGTACAAATTGAAGCAAGACTTTTCCACTGATTTTGAAGATACCACAGCTGGCTACAATTTAGTAGTGCTTACAAAAGTACACGTACACGAACCCAACCTAACACAACTAAAGTTATTCTAGTTTTCTTGCCTATGCTTGACAGACCTAACTGTTCTGTTGTTCCACATGCCTTGAAGAACTCGAGAACTTTCCCTTAATTTTCCAATTTTCTGCTCATCCCCTGTTAGGAGTCCTGGTATTTCCTAAATTTCCTGGGAAAATTCCCTTGTTATGTGCTCCCTGCTCTTGAATAAATTATTGCTGGGCTTTCACCAAACAAATAAATCCTTGAGTTTTCTCAAGTTATTCTGAAGTATGGACATGAATGGTTCTGCCCCAAGGTAAATTTAAATATACTGTCTGTTTTCCCCAGGTATCTAAGACACTGCATTTATTATGCCTGCAACTATTTTATTTTAGAACTTCTCCAAAGGCTGAATTCTAGCTTGCATGAACACAGATCACGGCAATAGAGCAGACATGAAGACACAGTGCATGCTGGCTTTTGCACAAGCTGTTAATGAGCTGTACCAAAATGGTAGCTGTCACTTTGCATTGGATCAGGGCAATCTGTACAATGTAAGGAAATTAAAAGCTCCCAGTGGCAATGGATCCTGTTTCAGTCATTAGCTACTAAGGAGTGACAGAGACCATTCAGAGGACCAGCCCCCTGTGAGGTTCTTTGCTCCTCGGGGGATTCTCTGCTAATGCTGTTTTATGCCCCACTTCTTTGTGATGCAGAGTGAGCACAAATGAATTACTATTTAATTTATTTATTTAGGTGCAGCTAACATTGCAGGGGAAACAAAAAACATCTAGGGGAGGAAAGCCCCATGAAACATGGAGGCATTAATCTAACAATCAAGATGGCCACACAAGCAATTTGGTGGAGGCCTATAGAGTACCTATGTAGATGTGTGTGCAGTAGATACATTATAATACAATGAATACCAAATACGTATTTCCCAGTCCTTTACTATTTTCCTTTGAAGTAGATCCACTGAGACTGAATTAGAAAAGCAAAACCTCCATTAAGTTCTTATTTCAGTATAAGACATAGAAGAGAAGTATCTATCCAGCTATCTATCTATATTTTAACAGAGTCTGAGAATATTTGCTTCAATCTCTGTGTTTCAAAAGAGAACGAATCAGGCAGAAGGACAGAAGGTTACAGATTAGTCCTGGTCATTGCTCAAAGAGTGTGGGTTATAAATAATAAAGGAGAAAAGGGTGAAGGACACTAAAATATAACTTGAGACCCACAATGGAATAATCAAAGCAATGAATCTAATTTCAGCTTAAAAATACCAAGGAACTTTGGATTGAATGTCTCTGCACTGCTTTCTTCTGAAATACAGGAACTGATACACTAACACACATTTTTAACCAGTTCCATCAGGAGAACAAACTAAAATTTCTTGCTTTTTAATGCACCATAGATGATGGGTATATTTGTGCACATGCATCTGTATGTATGTATACATGTACGCATATATACTTACAGTCTACATACTTTCTTTGAAAGTTCCATGCTAAGCAGAAAACAGTAAATTGTGTTGCTATCTAATGTAATACAGATCAGTCAGCCTATACATACCTGGTTTGTGTGTATGTATGTATCTATGCATATATTACATATACATACATTACAAATGTGTATATATGCAAATATATGTGTATAGCTATAAATATTACATATACACACATCTACACATACATGCACAAATTGTTGTCATTGCTAGAGAACTGGTTTGTAAAGTGCAAAAGGTGGAGCTAATCCCGCACACATGCCTCATGACAGTGGCAGATCTGACATACTTGCAAGATGAGGCATATTAGGTGAAATGCTGCAAGGTGCTGAGAGGCAAATATCTTCAATACACAACCCTTTTCCCTGGTGGTGAGAGGGCTCTGCACTGCTAAAGAAGCAGACACCTTCTGGCAGGATCACCTTTGGAAGAGTCTTTTCCAAGATTGGTTTTTATCCAGATAACTCAATGTAAAAATGAGGCAAGGAAGAAGTGGATTAATCAGTAAACACCTTTAAAATTATGAAAAGGCCTGAAAGCTGATTTTCTCCAGCCTCTTACTTCAGATGCTTCTAGGCCTGTCCCCTGTATGTGTCTCAATAATGGGAAATCCCACTATTCCATCAGGAGCAGGATCAGGCCATCTGTTTTGTATCCAACGTATAGGCTTTCCTAAAGACAACCACTGACTACAGGAGATGAAATGATGAAATTTACAGACAACCCTGGGGCTAAGGTGATTCTCCTTCTTCATATGTCTCCTGAAAACATGTTTAGTGTCTCATGTGCTCAAGCAAAGTGAAGAGCCACAATCTGACTCAGATCACTAGGTCAAAAGAAAACTGAGATTGTAGTCAAGCATATGGAAATAAGGACTTACTAATATTAGTTTGTCTAGATCTTAGGGGTGCCATCCCATAACCTTGAAGTGATCAAAGCTGGGATTTTAATGTCCTAACACAAAAAAACCAACTAAAACAGACTAAGGTAATGGAGGTGAAATCACACAGCACAGCTATGGCTCCCAAAAGAGACTGCAGTGAGACTGGGACTTCTTACACATGCAGGTCAAGTGAGAAGGCAGCAGGGATCCTCTGCACATCCAGTCACTACCACGTGGGTAAGATACATTTTCCTAGTGGATTTTGAAATTATTTATTCCCCAGAGTAGATTCTGAACTGAAGAAAGTAATTTTCTTCAGTGGTGGCCTGGGAGCTGGGAAGGGGCAGAGCTTAGAGCTATGTAGGCATTGCTAAGCTATTCAATTGCACTGATGGCTTCGGGAGCAAGAGAAGGTGAGTGCATCCCAGAAGTTTCCCATTTTTGTTTCCCTCTCTTCCACAGAGTGGTTGCTGGGGCCAGCTGCACAGACCCTGCCTTCTCTTGCCACTGCCTATCCCTTCTTGTCCCTCGGAATGGTGTGGCTCTGGGCAGAGAACACAGCTGAGCCCAGTGGAGAGGAGCAGAGTGGTCAAAAGTGTAGAGAACCAAGCCCCAGTGGAGCAGAGTGGTCAACAGCAATGGCGCCAATGCGGAAAGCAGCCATGGTGAACAAAGTGGCAGCATGGCACAACACTGACAATCCAGCTTTTGGGAGTTTGTCCACCATTTTTTTCCATTGTCTCAGGCTTGGGGACAGGGAGAGCACTGCAGGGAGCGCCTGCCATCTTGTCTTTGTCCCGGTGGCCACAGAGAACTAAGTTGAGATGGTGAACGCATTTCTGTGTGGAAAGCACCTTCTCTTTTTATATACTCTTGTTATTAATATTGCTGCTGTTACTGTGCATTTCTTTTCCTGTTGCTTTTGGCTTTCAGTAACTTGTTATCTCAACCCATATCCCTCTCCAAACTTGCTCTTTAGACAGAGCACTTCTTTGCAAAAGTCTAGATCCAGAATCACGGATGAGCAGTGGCAATTGTCCTGTTCAATTCTGGTACACCTGAGACTAGTCTCACGAGCAGGTACAAGCTGGACTCCTCCAGTAACTTAGCTGCCAGCGATTAACAAGGCTGAGTGTGAAAAAGGTGATTTCTTAAAAATGAAAGAAGAGCCAAATTTGGAGGCTGTGAGAAAACATCACCCTGCCAAATTTTGTTCCAGTATATGCGAGACAAAGCATAAATAAACTAACAATAAGCAATAAGTATTTTCCTACTGTTAGTTCAGGAAATGGTTGAGTCATCACTGTTTCAGGCAAAACTTACCCTCAGAAATCGTATAACACAAAAAAATTTTAGTCTGAAGTTTAAAAAGACTGGAGCTTAATAAAATCATACATGTCTGCAAACACACTGGAAAATATGAGGCAAACCTAGGTATATGAGTTTCTTCCACTTCTTATGACATAAAAAAATGTTTCAGGACGTCTCTTAGGTAAATTTTCTGTTCAGATTAAACACAAGGGTATCTCTACACCCATTACTTTAACAAGAAGAATTTTGTACCCATGCTGCAAATTCTAATTGCATGCCATGGTAGTTAATGAGAGGCTAATTTCATACATGCACCCACACTCACAATTCAAAACAAAGTCTGAAAGAGAAAATTGTCAGATTTTTGTCTTTGACAAATGTGAAATTGTACAAATGTCAGTACATGTAACTGTAAATAAAATAGAGAAGAAAAAAGCTGAAAATAAAGGTCAGTGAAAGCTGAAAGTCTCCCTCCTAGACATAATACGGTATATAAAGTTATTACCAGGCCTTCCAGGCCTTGCGTAACTTTGCCCCCTTCTACATCTCATCTCTAGTTGCTCATGACCTCTGCTTTGCCAGTTCAACTTACCTTTCGACTATCTAAGATGTTTATATAACCCCCATTACTATGGTACTGGAAAAAAATCTCGCAATCTTTTAATGTTTTTATCACTGTGAGACAGGGCCAAGCTATTATCCCTACTTTATACAGAGGGAACCTGGGTGAAGCAAAGGTAAGGCACATTTTTTAGGTGCTTAGAGTCTAGCATTAAGTACAGGTGCTTGGAGAAAAACTCTCAGGAGAAAGTCCATATAAACACATCAACCTGCCTTAGTTTATATTCCTCCTCTTTTATTTGATGCTCCTGAGCTATTTTGAGAGTCTCTTCTTCTATAGCCATTTTCAAAAGTGACTGCCATAAACAGTGCCTATAAGAGTGGAAATGAAGGGAAGATAATCTTCAAAATTCCATGGACCAGATTTTTAAAGGCGTTTAAATACCTGGCTCTCACACTTGAATAACCTGGACCTAATGGTCTCCCAAAAAAAACCACCTGAGATCTTGCCGTGCCCAAAAGGGCAGTGTTCTAATACCTGTAAAATTTGGGCTATACCCAGTGGTGTCACAAGAAGTATGAAAAGTGAGAAGCAGCTGCAATTTGAACCATCCATCTTGAATCCTTCAGAAAAACCTTCTTTGAGGCACCATCTTTTTCTCTGTTATCTGACACAAATTAATTCTCTTCACCAAAGCAACTCCCAAAATCTGGGAGCTCACACATTCATTCCTCTTCCAAAACCACTCTTTATACTAATTTCTGGTTAGCTGACTGCTGCTGTCTCTGGAACTTTACTTTGCATTCAAGTGAAATAATAATTTTTCCCATATTAAAAATTAAAGGATTTATGCTAATTACTAGCTTATACCTTGTCTTTATAAATAACTTGCTGTTTTACCTTAGATAATATGGCTTCCTCCCTAGCTGAGCCTGCTTGGTCCAAGTTCTGAAACAGGAGTCTCAACTCTGTTGTATTCCCAAGGAAGTGCCAAAAATACCCCAAAATACGCTTGCTGGTTCTCTTGTAATTTCAGTATCATCATCAAGATTCAAAGATTATCTCAAAGTGAGCCAATTCCACATCCTGTAGTTGAGGCTATGCAGATTCACAGACCTTAGGTAGATGTCAGTGCATTGCGGTATTCTCTGTTTAGATTAAAGGTTTGCTTTATGTCTAGGAGAGGCTAAGGTCTTTCACTTTTTAATACTTTATAGAAGCTCAGACCTGTTATTCACTGAGAAAAACACTAATAGGAGGCCAAACACTCCTAACGACACAGCAGTTTTAGTAGTAAGTATTAAAAGTCAAGGAAAAAACCCTAAGCCCTTCCTCAGTGCTTACCCCAGTATTTTCAAATGCAAAAGCACAGAATTTTACATGTAGATTTTTCCATTGGTTTCTTAACATAGGGAAGAAAGAATGCTTTTCTTTCTAATGACAGAGCAAGGAAATGTGATAAGCAAAGCTGCCCTCATATTTACACTGTCAACTAAAATCCTGTTCCACTTTTAACTAAACATGATGTTTTTCAGTCCCTGTGCTGAGCTGCTTTCTAAAATCGTGAACTACTGACCACAGTGAGTGTTGTAGATGTAAATCGGGCAAGAAAAGTGTGCAACCTACATGAAAATGTACAACAATTGTACTTCATGGTGAAAAATTCAATGTCTGTAAAACATGACTGACATTGAAAATAAGAAACACAAAATTACGATCTCACTTTATGCTTGCATGGCTTGCAAATTTTAAGGTAAAACATTCTGCATACAATTAATGAATTAATGAAACTGAGATTAAATGAGGAGGCAGCAATATAAGGAATATAAAAAAGGTTGCTTTTAAGATACTCCTAGGACACTGTCAAAACAATAATCAAAGCGCCTTCTGGTTAGCCTGTTAAGGATATCTAGTTCCCCAAAAAGGATTTAAATGAAATATTGCCATTAATCTATTCTGTCTGAAAGTCCACATCATCCCCAACATATGGGGATGCTATGTCTGAAATATGACTGATTAGGAAATGTAGCCTGCTGCTTGGTTTCTTTTTATAAAAAAGAAGCATGAAATACTAATACAGTATATTGTGTGTACAAAGGCTTTATTAGAATAATCTCTCCCTAAAGATGCTTTAAGACTAACCCATCCACTGACCCATGAAGGGTAAATGCTAAATTCTTACAGTCAAATATATTCATTGTAACTCTTAGAAAAAGATGGATGAGCTGTGACTCCTCTTTAAATTACTGTGAGATGGATAAGTACTTATTATCAACTGGAAGGTGATCACCATCACTAGAAGCATCACCTCCTAGCTGTTAAAGATGAATGAATTCTGACAAAGGTGGTTTGTTTACATAGCCATAAAGCTGCTATAGTATTTCACTCTCTGTCTCCCTGTACATTTTTTAACGCTGCTCTCATAAGAAGGTAAATTTCAGATGCTGCAAAGGCAACTGGAAAGTAGACTTTTATTAAGCAATCTCATTTTTTAAGAAGGCAGCATAATCTAATAACTAATTTACAAACCCCTAATCTTAAATCAGAAAAGAATTTATTAAAGCAGCAACTGTGCACACTTTGCAGCATGAGGCCTTTTGAAGACCCACTGAAGGCTAAACAATTACTTTCCTTAAGCTCAGCCAGTGACAGTTCTGTAGCACATGGTATCAGGACTTAGGCTAAATACCTGTAAGTATCACAGAAGAAGACCAGTGAGAATTTTGATCTCGGGATACAGCCCAGGGACTTGAACTCCACAAACTGAGAGTCCTCACAACACTTGGAGCTTCAGTTGAACCTGAAGGAGCTCAGAGACTAATCCTTAGTGCATTTTAACTTTGCCATAGGGTATTTTATCAGGGTATAGGGTACAGAACCCACCAGGACAGAGGAAACCACAGGATCCAGTTCTCCTGCATTCATGCTCGGTGGGCAGCTGTGAGCCAAAAGCTACTATCTCTCAGAAGCACAGGATCCATTACATGTTAGCCTCTGGCTCCATCTGGCAGCTGAGGTCTACAAAAAGGTCAGACGCTGACACTGAATTTGGCTGGAACCAAGAACCACGTATCAGCATCGTCTACCCTACCTGAAAAAAATAAAAATACATCACCTTTCTCCCACCACCACTGCCTCATAAGAAGCTCAGAATAGTGCAGAATAGTGCAGAATAGAGTTAGTTGACGAATATTTACCAAGCTTGTGGGTTGCAGCTCATGAGATGTACTGCTCTGGCCCAACACTGCATGGAGGACTATTGCAACCACCCAAATAGCAAAAGAAAGCTCAAAAAGGGGGTATCTCCAGCAAGAACAAACATCCCAAGAAATGACCACAAGATAGGACTATGGGGCAGTCCTTCTCATCCCAACTTGGATATTGACTCAGTCATAAGATGCCTGCACACCAACACATGCAGTATGGGGAAAACCCAGGAGGAACTACAAGTCTGTGTGCACTCACAGGGCTTTGATCTCACTGCACTTAGAGACATGGTAGGATAGCTCGCATGACTGGCATCATAGAATTATAGAATATCCTGAGTTGGAAGGAACCCACAATGATCATCGCAGTCATGACTGGGTGTGGCTGTTGACGGCTACAGGCTGTTCAGAAGAGAGAGGGGAGAAAGGAGAGGTGGAGGTGTCCACCACAAGAGGTAGATTGAGTGTGAAGAGCCGTCTTTGAAGAACAGCCACAAGCAGGTTGAAAGCCTGTGGGTAAGAATCAGAAATAGAGGAAACAAAGGGAACCTTGCGGTTGGTGTCTACAACAGCCCATCTGATCAAGGTGATCCTGTTGATGGAGTCTTCTTTCTCCATCTACAGGAGGCATCATACTTGCAGGCTCTTGCCCTTCTGGAGGACTTCAACCATCCTGACATCTGCTGGAAAAGTAGCATGGCAAGCTGTAGGCAATCCAGCAAACTCCTAGAATGCATGAAGGATAATTTCTTGACCCAGATAATAGAAAGCCGTACAAGAGATGTGTTACTGGATCTGCTGGTCACCAACACAAGTGAGTTTATTGGGGATGTCAAAATTTGAAGAAGCCTGGGCTGCAGTGATCATGCACTGGTAGAGTTCACAGTCCTGAGGAATATGGGTCAGGTAAGGAGTAAAATTAGGCTCCTGAACTTTAGGAAAGCAGAATTCCAGCCTTCCAGAGAGATAGTGGGATCCCATGGGAGACTGCCCTCAGGGACAAGGGAGTGGAACAGAGCTGGCAGATCTTTACGGAAGCCTCCCATAGAATGCAAGAGCTAGCAATCCCCAGGAGCAAGAAGTCAGGCAAAGAAGGCAAGAGACCAAGAGCCTGCTGGTCAAATTAAAGGGAAAGAAGCAAATGCATGGACAGTTGAGGCTAGGACAGGTGACTCAGAGAGAGTATAGAGACAAAGCATGGTTGTGTAGTGACGGGAGGAGAAAGGCAAAGGTGAAGATGGAACTGAACCTAGCAAGAGATGCAAAGAATAACAGGAAGGGCTTCTGTTAACCAGAAAAGGAAGGTCAAAGAGGGTGTACACCCTCCGATAAACAGTGATGGAAAACTGGTAACAAAGGATGAGGAGAAAGTTGAGGTACTCAACAATTTTTTTTGCCTCACTCTCGAGAGGATGGAGAGCAGGATAGAGACTGGGAGAGCAAGGCTCCTCTTACTGTAAGAGAAGATCAGGTTCATGACCATGTGAGGAACCTGAATGAACATAAGTCTATGGGACCCCATGAGATGCATCCCAGAGTCCTAAGGGAATTGGCTGATGTAGTTGCCAAGTGACTCTCCATGATATTTGAAGAGTCATGGTAGTCAAATGAAGTCTCAGGTGACTGAAAAAGTGGAAACATTGTACCCATCTTTAAAACAGGTAGAAAGGAGGACCCTGGGAATTACTGAACTGTCAATCTCACCTCAGTGCCTGGGAAGGTCATGGAAGAGATCCTCCTAGAAGCCATGCTATGGCACATGGAGGACTGGCCATGGGATTTGGGACAGCTAGGACAGCTTTACCAAGGGCAAGTCCTGCCTGTCCAACCTAGTGACTTTCTATGATGGAGTGACTGCATCAGTGGACAAGAGAAGGGCTACAGATATCATTATCCGGACTTGTGTAAAGCCTCTGACACTGTCACATCCTTCTCTCTAAATTGGAGAGAAAGGTAGTTTGATGAATGGACTATTATATGAATAAGAAATTGTTTGGATGATCACATCCAGAGCGTAGTGGTCAATGGCTCAGAGTCCCAATGGACATCAGTGACAAGTGGTGTCCATCAGGGGTCTGTATTGGGACCAATGTTATTTGATATCTTCATTAATGACACAGACAAAGGGATTGAGTGCACCCTCAGCAATTTGCCAATGACACCAAGATGAGTGGTGCAGTTGCCACACCTGAAGGATGGAATGCCATCCAGAGGGACCTGGGCAAGCTCAGGTGGGCCCATGGGAATCTTATAAAGTTTAACAAGACCAAGTGCAAGGTGCTGCACCTGGGTTGGGGCAAACCCTGGTATCAAGACAGGCTGAGGGATTAACAGATTGAGAGCAGCCTTGCTGAGAAGGACTTGGAGATGCCGGTGGATGAGAGGCTGAACATGACCCAGCAATGTGCACTCACAGCCTAGAGAGCCAACCATAAAAACAGCATCGTCAGCAGGTCAAGGCAAGTGGTTCTTCCCCTCTGCTCCCCTCTGGTGAGACCCCACCTGGAGTGCTGCATCCAACTCTGAGGTCTGTAGCACAAAAAGGACATCAACCTGTTGGAACAAGTCCAGAGGAGGCCAGCAAGTTTATCAGAGGGTTGGAACACCTCTCCTACGGGGAAAGGCTGACAGAATTGAGATTGTTCTGAATTGGAGAAGAGGAGGCTTCTGGATGATGTAAATACTACCTTCCAGTACCTGAAGGGAACCTACAAGAAAGATGGATGTTGCATTCCACTATGGGAAATTGTGAAGAGTTCTTTTAAAACAGATGGTCTAGGACGAAATTAAGTCACACGAGACAATATTGTATCTGAGAACCATTTATTAGTTAAAAAAAAGAGAGTTGCCCTGCTAAAGAGGACTAGAAAAGACAGAAAAGGAGGACGGAAAATGAAGAAAGAATGGGGGGAGAGAGAGAGAACAGAGAGAAAAAGTGGGCATTACCACCAGAAGGTCAGGGAGTGCCATCAACATCCACGTGGCAGGGGGTGTGTGCACACTGCCTGTGGGGGAGCCTGCACAGCTCTCAGAGACATACGGCTCGATAAGAACAGCTCCCATGGTGATGGGCAGCTGGACAGGAGCTGAATGAGTGGGTGCTCAGGCAGGAGGTCCAGAACTCTGGAGAGGGTCGTGGTGGGTATCGTGGCAGTGGGCTGGATCGGCAAAGCAAGGTCAGAGGCAGGCAGGAATGCAGGGACAAAGCAGGCAGGGCATCAGAAACACAGGGAGGCAGGACAGGTGGCGGCTGTGACAGCAGGGCAGGACACAGGCTACACATGAGGCTTGGAGGTCAACTGGTGTCTTGCCAAGCACCCAGCAAGAGGGAGGGCGAGTACATGAGGGAGAGCAAGGGCCAATGAGAGTAAGAGAGCGAAAAGGCAGGCTGGAGCCAGGGCAAAGAGGACAAAATAAAGGCTAGAGAAAGGGCAAAACCCAAGAAGACCAAAAGACCAGACCCCAAAAAACAAGGCCAAAAGCCCTGCTGGCTAGAGCCAAACCAAAAATACAAAACCCAAAAGCCCCTGACTCAGAAAGCCCCAAGAGCTTGTGATGCAGTTACTTTTATACCCCCTGGCTCCTCCCAAAGTCTGCCTGCTGACAGGAGACCATTGGCGCAATCCAACATTCCATAGCAGTCCATTGGTGGAGATGTTTTGCCATCTGATTGGAGAACCTCTCTGGAGGGTACAGTGTCTTTGATGGTCTCCTGCTGACTGCCTGTCCCATGTGAGGTGTGAAATGGTTGCCAGGCAAAGTCACCCCAGAGACAAGGCTTTCACCCATCTTCTCCTAGTTGCCTCCTGCAAGTTGCACATATGCAACTCCTCCCCCACAACCAGTATTGAGACTGAAATCAAAATTAGATTGGCTCCTCACAATGCAGAAGGGCTTTTTACAAGAGCACGTAGTGACAGGACAGTGGGAATGGATTTAAAACAGAAGAAAGTAGGTTTGTATTAGCTATTAGGAAAAAAACTCTTTCAATGAGGGTAGTGAGGCACTGGAACAGGTTGCTCAGAGCAGCTGTGGATGCTGCATCACATGAGGTGTTCAAGGCCAGGCTGGATGAAGCTCTGAGAAACCTGGTCTCGTGGAAGGTGTCCCTGCCCTTGGCAGGGGGGTTTGTATTGGGTTGACCCTGAGTTGATGGACAGTCTTTGAGACCAATGACGCTTCTCACAATTTACATATTTAAACTGCACGGAAAGGCGGGACTTCCCTTTTTTTTGTCGGAGCTCGCCTGCTGGAAGGTGGGGGGGCTCTGAGCCTCCAGGCCCTGCCGGGCCAGGCCGGGGCCACTGCGCCTTCCCCCCTTTCCCAACACTGTGGCACGGACCCTGGGTCACTGCAGGGGGACTGTCCCAGAGCCGCAGGCAGCTAAAACCAGCCATGGACTGCTCACAGCTAAACCCATCCAGCGCGGCTTCTGGGGACAGGCGGGTCCCTCTCCTCTCCATGCGGAGCCGGCGGAGTCAACGGGAGCCGGCAGAGCCTCCTTTCTGCAGCCAGCACACTTCGTGCTGAACTGAAGAAGACACCATGCAGCCAGCAGCACAGAGGGAGCGAGGCTTTCTCCACCGTAAAGCCTGAACAAGAACACCCTTCAACATGGCAGCTTCAGAGTCAGGGAGAAAGAGAAGTGAGTCCCGTGGGACGGAGCTGGAAATGGCGACGGGAGAAAAGAGGGCGGTGCCGCGATTCTGGCGCGTAGCTTAAAAAACCTCCTTGCATGCCGTGGTAAGAAACTGTAATACCACAAACTGTTTGTCTCTTTAATCCATTTGAAGAACATGGGGGGATGGAGAATCCTCGTGTGGCCTGTGAAGATTGTGAAGAGTGCCTATGCCAGGCTATACAGAAGTAGTAAGAGGCTGTTAGAGACTTGTGGCAAAGAAAAGCCTTTGTGTGCAGGCCAAAATAACTTATCCTTGAAAAGATTAATAACCCCATGTGATGGCCCATGTTTTGCAGTGTGAAGGAACTGTGAGATTTTTCATGGGAGAGATGTCCTACACACAGCAGATTGTTTGTTTCCGGGCGGGTCTGCTGTTAGTAGCAGTTTGGGAACCACGTGCAACTGAAGGAAAACCCTTTTTTCCTTAAGCATAAGAGAGAGACTTTTCAAGAACTGGAACACTGACTAACATCCCATGTTCTGTTATCCCTTGTGTGAGCTGGGTAAAAGGAGAGAAGTGCTGGAAAG
>NW_024581137.1:4904982-4936323 GCF_017639235.1 Corvus kubaryi | reverse complement strand
TGCTTTAATTTTTTTTTGTTATTTTCTCTTTACTTTTAATTCTATTAGTAATAAAACTCTTCCATTGTACTGCAACTGTTTAAGGTTTGTGCCTGCTTTGCTTTTCTCCTAATTCTTATCTCACAGAAGGAAAATAAGTAAGTAATGAATATTTTGAACCAAAACCACTACATTTAATTGGTGTTTCTGCCTGGTTTCGAACTCAACCCACTACAGGGTTGAAACTAGATGATTTTTAAGGTCTCTTCCAACACAAACTATTCTATAATTCTATGAAGTCCACCTTCCAGCCCTGCACAGGACAGCCCCAAGAACCCAAGAAAACATGGTACCTATTTTCAATAAAAGGTATGGAAATCTATTCTTCTTTAAATTTCAAAAGCAAGGACCTAGGGAAGATGTGATTACTCAGTCCAAGTATAATTTTTTTCCCTGATAGTTGGGGATGATAATGAAACAAAAACAGATGGGTACAAACTGGACATGAATGTTTCTAGCTGATAATTAGAAGGGTTCCTAACTACCACAGTACAAGGTTTGGAATGAGGTTTCCAGGTGAGGATTAGCAGGTAAACCAATATGTATATACATATGTGACAGCACAAAAGTAAAAAAAATCATTTTGCCTCAAGATGAGATAGTCCTGAAGGGCTACTACATAGTGTAGGAAAGACAGACCAGGAAAGTGCAGTGGTAGAGTTGCTCTCTATGTGAGGCAACCCTTGGAATGTATCAGGCTCTTTCTTGGGGTGGAGGACAAGTAAATCAAGAGCTTATGGATTAGGATAAACAGCAGACTAGTAAGGGTGACGACGTGGGTGCTTGCTACAGGTAGCCTGAGCAGGAGGAGAAAGTGTATGATGCCTACTGGCAGCTTGAAGCAGTCTCAAAGTCACAGGCATTGGTTCCTATGGGGGCCTTTAACTACCCTGACATCTGCTGGAGAAACAACACAGTGACGTACAAACAGCCCAGAAGGTTCCTGGAAAGCACTGATGACAATTTCTGGACGCAGGTAGTGAGAACCCCAGAAGGAATGATGTGCTGTCTGACCTCATACTAACAAACAGGGAAGGCCTTGCTGGAGATGTGAAGGTTGGGAGCAGCCTTGGCTCTAGTGACCATGAGACTGTGGAGCTCAGCATCAAGGAAGGAGGCAAGGAGGAAGCAGGGCAGCAAATAAGATTGTAACCACAGATTTAGGAGAGCTAATTTTAGACTCTTTAGGGATTTTCTTGGAAGAATCCAATTGGAACTGGTCCTGAGGGAAGAGAAATCCAAGAGCTGGTTGATATTCAAGGATCACATCCTCCAGGCTCAAGAACAATGCATCCCAATGAGCAAGAAATTGGGCAAAGTTGACAAAGAGATCTTCATGTATGAATAAGGAACTCCTGTCAATACTCAAGCAGAAGCAGAAAATACACAGGAGATGGAAACAGGGTCAGGTCACTTGGGATGAATATAGAGAGGTTGTCAGTCTAAGTAGAAATGAGATAAGGAAGGTCAAAGCCCATCTGGAATTAAACCTGGCCAAGAATGTCAAGGACAAAAAGAAAGGTTTCTTCAAATGCATCAATAACAAACAGAAAACAAAGGAAAATGTGGGCACGTTACTAAATGGAGGGTGGACCCTGTTAAAAAAAGGATGCAGAGAAGGCAGAGTAACTGGATGCCTTCATTGCATGTCTTCACTGACATGGCCAACCCTCGGGAATCTTTGACCCAGGGGACAAGGGTAAAGGAACATTGGAAAGAAGACCTTCCCTTGCTCAAGAATTGCTTTAGAGAACACATAGGCAGCTTTGATGTGTGCAGGTCCATGGGTCCTGATGGGATGCACCCATGAGTGCTGAGAGAGCTGATGGACACCACAGCAGGGCCATTAATGGTCATCTTTGAAATGTTGCAGAGATCAGGAGAGGTGCCTGAGCACTGGAAGAGAGTAAATGTCACCTCAGTCTTCAAAAGGGGCAAAGAGGACCCAGGGAAATACCAGCCAGTCAGCCTAACTCAATCCCTGGAAAGGTGATGGAGTGCCTCATTCTGGAGGCCATCTCTATCCACATGGATGACAAGAAGGGGATCAGGAGTAGTCAGTATGGATTCACAAATCGCAAATCATGCTTGACCAACCTGATGGCCTTCCACGATGAGACAACTACCTGGATGGATGAGGGGAGAGCAGTGTGTTTTGCCTACCTCAACTTCAACAAGGCTTTTGACACTGCCTCTCACAATAGCCTCATAGGCAAAGTCAGGAAGCGTGGACTGGATAAGTGGACAGCAAGGTGGACTGAGACCTGGCTGAATGGCACATCACAGAGGGATGTCATCCAGTAGATCAGGGTCTAGCTGGAGGCCTGTCACTAGTGGTGCCTGCCAAGGGTCAATATTGGGTCCAGTATTGTTTAACTCGTTCATCAGTGACTTGTGGGGAGGGGCAGATGCCTCCTCAGCAAGTTCACTGACAGCACAAAGCTGGGAGGAGTGGCTGATACCACAGAGGGCTGTGCAGCCCTTCAGAAGGACCTCAGCAGGTTGGAGAGACGGGCAGAAAGAACTGTCTGAAGTCCAACAACAGCAATTGAAGAGTCCTGTGTCTGGGGAAGAATAATTCCCTGCACCAGTACAGGCTGGGGGCCAAACTGCTGGAAAGCAGCTCTGCAGGGAAGGACCTATGGGATCCTGGTGGACAACAAGCTGTCCATGAGCCAGCAGTGAGCCCTTGTGGACAAGAAGGCCAATGGTATCCTCAGGTGCTTTAGGAAGAGCATTGCCAGCACATGGAGAGAGGTGATCCTGCCCCTCTACTCCGCCCTGGTGAGGCCACATCTGGAGTGCTGTGTCCAGTTCTGGGCTTTTCAGTACAAGAGTGACATGGAGCTCCTGGAGGGGGTTCAGCAAAGGGCAACAAAGATGATCAGGGGACTGGAGCATCTCTTACAAGGAAAGGCTGAGAGAGCTGGGCCTGTTCAGCCTTGAGAAGACACAACTGAGAGGGGACTTCATTAATGTGTATAAATATCTAAAGGGGGGGTGCCAAGAGGATGGAGCCAGGCTCTTCTCAGTGGTGCCAAGCAATAGGACAAGAGGCAACAGGCAGAGACTGATGCACTGGAAGTTCCACCTGAATATAAGAAAGAACTTCACTGTGAGGGTGACTGAGCACTGGAGAAGTTGTGGAGTCTCCCTCACTGGAGATAATCAAGAACAATCTGAACACAATCCTGGATCATGTGCTCTAGGATGACTCTGCACAGGGAGGTTGGACCAGACAGCCCTCTGTGATAACCTCAGCTAGTAAGTTTACAGCTGCACTTTAAACCACAAGTCTGTTTTCTCTGTTATTCTCTTCGGAGTACTACCTGGATCTGACCTCCAAGCTGTGTGACACTTTTGGTTTTTCTTTTTTTAAATGTAAAAAAATCTAGAGTGCTTTACCCTTACCATCTCATTTTGTTCTCTCTTCCATATGACCCTTGAGTGCATATATTATAATAACTCTGTTTCAATTCCTATTACACTTAGTGCAGCTGTGGGAATCTAGCAGTCAACACCTATGATATCAATACCTACTGCATTCTTAATCAGAAGGAAGAAGCCCAAGGAGATAAGTACATGAGGAGACTAGAATACTTTACTATCTCCATCTTAATAAATAAAGGGCAATTTTTCTCTCTCATCACAAAGTGAGAGGAGCCATGTAAAGACGTGCAAGGAGAAAACAGTGCACTCTTCTTTAAAACTTAAGCATTTGAGTCAGAAGCTGTCTTTCAGGCATGTCCTCAGAGATCAAGTTTAACTTCACCCTTGGAAAATGTAATTATTTCCCTTATTCTTCTGTAAATATTGTATGATAGTTACAGTTTAATAAATTTCATTCATCAGTTTATGCCACAGATCTTGTTCATTCACAATTGATTAAAATAGGTGTTTCACAAGTAGCAAAATAGATGCAGCTCCTAAAGATATATCACTGCTTTAGTTTACATTTCCCACAGCACGGCTCACTAGGTCTATAATGTATTTTTCACTCTCTGGTGTTTGCTCAAAGACTCTCAAACACAATATAAATTCCTCTGTTAAACCACACAATTATTTTCACTAATCCATTGAGAATGGCAAAGCTGAAGTGTTTGAACTGAGGCAGCCTGGTACAATAATCTAACAGTTCATTCAAGCAGGTGCAGCAAGTATTATGCAAATTTCAACTAACTTCTTTTTTTATGCATGAGCACTTCACATTAATATTCCTCAGGCATAAAATTCACTCCTTTGACAGTCACCACTAACTTGCTATAGTCAGTTATCACCAGGGTGGTATCAACCTGTACATGCTACAAATGGAACATGTTTTCCTAACTACCTTAGTTTAAAGGACAGTAGCTGTACAAGATAACCCAGGTTTAATGCACAGAAGTAATCAAAAGTAGCAGTGTGGTGTCCCACAGCCACCACCAGCAGAGATTCTTGGAGAGTTGGACCTGCATTTGAAAGATGTGTATTGAAAATTTTCTTCTGAGATAAGCTCAAATGGCCTTCCAAAAAAACTCCAAGGAGAACTCATAGAGTATGAAGATCATAATTAAATTTTGTGAGGGAAAGTGTACTTCCTGTTTGCAGTTCATTCTTATTTCATTGAAAATAAACATTAGAAAGTTTTGCCAGAGTAAAACCCTGCTAATTACAGAAGCTAGGAAGCCTTCATTTACATCTATAAGACCTATTTTTTATAAAAGGTCCCAGCACATACAATGCAATCAGTCTTCACAGGCTCATAAAGCTGAGGAAGGAGGATCTGAGAAGATGGCTTTCCCCACTGCTTAAGGTTGTGGGGAGAAAAAAACCTCCCACTCATCAAATTTCATAGAATCAACCACTATGGAGAAGTTCACAGAGCATCTTCCCTTAAACCTTGGTCACACAAATTGTGAAAATAGCATCATCCCTCGCTAGAATATACTTCATATATACCTAGCTACTGAGCATCACTGGTCTGAGTAGACCAATAAAACCTGCCACATTTGTGTTTTATCTACCTACCACATACACTTCATAACAAGGCTCCTGTTAAGTTGCTTTTTGCTGAGTTACAAATACACTTCAGAATTCAGCTCTAGCTGCCAAGGAGAATACAGTGCTGTATAGAGGCATGAGTGCACCAACAGGTCTTAACATCCTGAATCTGATGATTTGGGGCCTTCTCCTACATGCCCTGCCCAAGGGACAGGGAGTCCTTAGCATTCAACCCTTACTGAAGCTACATTTCAGTCACACCAGCCTCCATCCCTTGTCTCTTGCCCTGCCTCCTGGATGAGCCTTGGATTTACACTGCAGGTAGCTTGTCTCCTGAGCCAAACTCTTGCACATATGTTGTAGGCTTGTCTCTAGTCCTGTCTTTGACACCATTTCCAGATATTCCCATCTGAGATCCCTGGGTAGGCCTTGGATCTGTTTCAGACCCCTCTGTACCCTGTTCCCATCACTGGAGGTCATCTTCCACTTCTGGCTCACCTCCTCTTAGGAAACAGCAAGCCTCACTGCTCCCTGACAGGAAGACAGACACTGAATAGTCCTGAGACAGATCTCTTGTCCTCACAAATTGTTCTTTCTAGCCTGTCTGAAGTAGAAGACTCCAGCAGGAAGCCTAAAACTCAATACTGAACTAACATCTCTACCCCACTGTTGTACTATAACCAACCTTCCCACCATCATAGACATCACATACCATTACTCCAAACATGAGACCATTCATCCACAGTAGAGGCTTTTCTCATCCAACAGATACCCAACAAAGTGGTGGACAGAACCTTTTACTGATCTGCACTGGACTGAACATCACCAGTAGAGTCATGCCACTGTCTGGGTTAGCAAAAAGCCTTATAATGCTCACCAAGTCCAACAATTCTAAATTGCCAACTTACACTCCAGAGACAACAAACAAGTAGGACAACAGCATCTGCTGCACTCAGTACTTCCTGAAGCAGCCCCCATTGCCCTAGACTCCAATACAGCTCCTACAGACCGGGCTACTGTCACAACATATGCTTTTTAATTCTCTAGTTATGCATTTGACACTTCTTGAAGCATATAAATTAAATCCAAACTCAGAAATATGTTCTTTAAAAGGTGACTTGGAAGAAGAATCAGAGAAAATTTTCTGTGCTGAGTAGCATGTAATATGAAAGTATATTTGCAAACAAATATCAAAGTGTTTATTGTTAAGACATTTTGAACAATTTTTAATTTACTAAACTGTAGTTTTTATTTCAGCAGTGAATGTAATGAACTGTATTAAACTCAACAGTAGCAAGAGCAAAGGTTTATTAGCTAGTTTACAAAATCTCACAAAACAGGTCAATAGAGAGTAAAGATTGTCAGCTGAAACTGTGACTTACAGCAGTACATCACTATAAAAAATAAATGGTTTCATATTTCTGTGCTGCATTTGAGATAAAAATATAATCCAAAAGTAGAAAATTCTTTCCTGCCTTGCACCATGGGTAGATCTGTGTTAAATAGGCATAACACATTCCCATTCTGCCGAGATAGCATTTTACGTGTACTGAGTTTGGGTGTAAATGACCTTAAAGGTTAGGCAGAAATCAGGTCTTGTGTCATAGGAATACAGGCCATATATATATGGTCTTTATTAAATTAATAAAATAAATATTCCTTCTGGCAGTAGGAACTAGTTCTATCCTATATGGGTAAATGAGTGAACAGCAGAGAAGAATCACCCCCCAGGTTTTCATTGAAATCTTCTCCATCCCAGTCTTCCCCAAGGAGAGAAGGATCACACTCCAATCCAAAGAACAGAATGTCTTTGAAAGTTGTAAATACTTCTTCAGCTGTACAGTCACTGTGCTTTATTAGACACACAGTCTCCAGATATGCAAATCCTTGTGCGGGTTTAATTCAGCTCTGTCATCCCAGCATATCTGAAGGGGCTGCTTGGTGCCCAGATCAGGGCCTGAAAGGATTATCACAACACTTCTCCTGGAGTCATTATATATTGCCACAGTCCTAGGCAAGCCTCCCTTAATATCCCTTGACAGTTCATCATATTCTGACAGCAAAACTCCTCTCTATCAACTTGCAGGCATTTTGTCCCCATCATACAGCCCAGACTAGAAGTTTCCATGATTGAAATACAAGTGTTTTAGCATTTCATGTTACTTAGGTTTGATTTTATTGCTTAAGATTCTATTTTTAAATTTTTTGTAATGCAGCATGGCATTGGTATGACAATTAAGTTGAGATATTTTGATGGTGCTTTTTGCTCTTTGCTTTGTCTAAAATGAATGAACATTATTTCAATTAAAATTACATTATAGAAAAATAAAGCAGAGTAAACAAGCATGGTTCATGCAAACCACCATGCTTCTTGTGGTCAAAATATACAACATTGGCAGCAGCTAAGGTGCATCTCAGAAATCTCCTCTTTGGACAGTAGCATTCCAGGAAAAAATGGATTGGTTTAGAGTACTACATTTATAAGTTATATATGTTCTATCAGAATCCACTGTCATTTTTCACATCTCATTAAACAAGCAGATTTGGCTCTTGTCTGAACTTACATGACAATTGCCTCTAAGAATAGGCAAGTTTGGGAAAGTTATTAGAGAACCAACATCACACAGCATGTGAATAAGAAAGACTACTGAACATGCTTCCAGTGTTGCAACAGATTTCCCCATATATTCTGTGTATTTTATGACATACCAAGTAGTTCAACCAATTTGTCTTTCTGGACAACTGACAAATATCCAGCCTTTGCTGGTTTTGCCTTTATACATAATTTATTTTGCAATTAAAGGAATGAAACAGACAGTACTAAAACCTCCTCCTCCCTACATCTGACTTGAGAAATACCTACATTCAAAAAGCCCCAAATTCCATTATCCCATTATTTTATACCAGCACCTGAGCTTCATTGCAGGTGAGAGACAGCCAGTCTCTAGTCTATCACATCTCCCATTAATTCATGTTGGAACCAAAAAGACCATTCAAAAACAATTGGAGAAACAGCTGTAACCATGTTAAAGAAGTTTGTTTTGTCTGACCAATTCCAGCTACCTCATAAGCCTTTGCTTCCTATACCTGGTGTCACTTGTTTTTATTGAATTTTAACCAACTTTATTTTAACATATTCTTAAACATTTAAGGAGATAGGATGCTCTCTGTAGTCACTTCTGTATTGGATTACACACTTCAGATCCATAGGCTCTATCACACTGAATATTCACATATTCAAACATCACATATTCAAAATGGACTGGCCACCACCAAAAAAGCACCTTTCCCATCTTCTAGAAATTGTGATATGACTTCCTGCACACAAGAGTGTAGCAGAAATGCAATATTGTTAAGTAATTCCAGCATTCACTGAAATAACTCACAATTTGCATTTTTCCTGACTAATATCAGCACTTTTTCCTACATTCAGAGCTGTTAAGCTTCCTCAGGGAAACTGAACAGTTCAGTGCCTGTGTTTTTCAGGATTTTATAGCTTAAATTCTTCTGTCAGAGCCTGGCTTTTAGCAAGCAAAGGATGCAATGGCAGAAGGATTTGCAAAAATAACTCCTGTTTCTTTTTTTAGCTTAGTGCTGTGTGTACTGCCTCTGAGACAAGAGCTGGTGAAAATCTTTTTGGGGGAGAGAGTGAGATACACTTAAGAAATATGGTAATGATTTTTAAAAATGCAAAAGTTTTATTTCATAGCTACGGGTTTTCAGTATTTATTTAGTAGCTCATCCAATAATTCTAGCCCTGAACAACAGCTCCACTCAGAAGAAAACCCACAAAAGCATTCAGAAAACCAGTAAGTGCAATGTTTTGTGCATGTGCTTGTCAAGGACTGATATCCTGTGTTATCCAGTGTTTGTTTAACAGAATCTTAACACTGATTTAATGAGCTGTTTGTTGGGCAGGAATTTTCTAAGAGGAAATACCACAATCAAAGACAGAGTTTGAAAAGAAAAACTGTTGAATGGTAACACAAAAAGATTCAATTGTATCTTCAGAAACACATTTACACATGCTTGTTCACTTCCACTTACCCATGAAACAATGCACAGCCAACTCATGTAAGCACTGAGTAATTCTGTAAGCATACAGAATTACTCAGTGACATTGTGCAAGAGCCTAAATAGACACTTGATTTACCTAAGTGCATGCTCCTCCCAGCCTCTCTGCATATTAGCGCAAGCTTTGGGGAAGAGCTTTCATGTACACTGAAAATGTACAGCTGATGTCAAATTTGCCACTCCAGCTTTTTCAGTTTGTCTTTGAAATTAACAAAACTTCTGCTTGTACTACTTGTGCTTTAGAAACAGTATACTCATGCACAGCAACTGCGGTCCTGCTTTTCACATCTTTACATGAGAATTTTTTATCACAATGACTCTTTCTCTAAAGCACCAGGCAGGTTTTTTCAGAACAGCTTAGACAGTGGTACAGAAAGCAACCAGGTGCACAGCACAGAGCAAATCATATATTAACTTCAGCAGAAGCTACTACCTATCCCCGTTACTTACAGGAGGATAGGTAGAAAGATAAAACACATTCATAATGCCTTAAATATAGTGGCTCCTCTATCTTCATTTATGGGAATTTATTTTCATTTCCTGGATCCTACTGTGAATGCTTCACTGCACAACAGCTACAGTTTAAGTATTTCTTAAACACAGTTTTTGCTCAATGTGGGGACACTTGGTTTATTCCCTGGCACTGAGCACCTGCATTAGTTTCCCCGCATGTATCCCTACATCCACAGTTTGGGATCTAAGAGCAATTGGAAAACAATTTACAGACCTTTAACAGCACTTGTTGTTAGTGTCTCTTTTCGGCACATTAATATTTGAGAAGTGGACTGCCAGGAGAGCATACCCAGGCAGAGGGAAGAAAGCCTCCTAGAGCACCTAGGAAGGCACTGAGCAAGCTAGGATAGATTCAAGCATAGCTGAATTTCTACTTGCAGTCACTCTTTTCTCCCCTCCCCATGTACTACAGCATTTCAGGATCTGACCTTCAATGAACAGAAATACTGGGGAACAACTTCACTAAGACAGTGATACACACATAGCAACCACAGTTGATATAAGCCTATATGCTTCTATTGAAAGAAGATGATAATGAAACAGGCCTGAGCTTGTCCATAGACATGGTAAACACTTACCAAATACATCCTGTCCTATTAGAAACCAAATTCTGTTCAGAATACAAGCCCTTGAGAGTGACCACTTGCTCTCTCTGGTGGTACTATGGATCTTGCACAACTACATTCATGCTGCCCTTTGGTCATATTTGCCCTTCAATCTTAGTCACTCCTTAGTTTTGAGAATGAATCTACTTGTCTCCCTGCATAGTCTCAGAGGATGCTGGTTTTCCACTGGACAGTGTGGGGCAGACCAAAACTGGATGCACAGAGAATCATATTGATGTGGAAACAGACATAAGTTCTCCTCCAAAATAATTCAGCAGAAAGAATAGAAATTTCTGAATATATTGGCCTTATGAATAAAGCAGGAAAGCATTTTCAATTAGAAAAAAAAATGCTTTTTATTCTGGGCATAACAGTCAGTTTAAACATTCACAGCTGTTTAAATGCACCTAATAATTTCCCTAGAAATACTGCACACTACGTTGATATATACATGAAGGCATTTACATGTGTAGAAAAGCAAATTCCTTTGAGAAGTCACTCTCCATTGCAGCATAAATACTGTACCACTGAGGTGGAAGTTGTTAGGGTTTCTTACCAGTAGGTCAGTCAGCAATTCCATCCGTCTTTTTGACAATTTGTTCACAGCTTCCCAATTCCCTTGCGGTTTCTTGTCCAGTGAAACCCCTTGGAATGCACCGTGATTGCAGGTTACCTTTTTTTTCTGTATTGTGCAAAGGCAAGCCACAGAGCAGAGGGTTTTTTTCCACAAGGCCAAATGCACATTCCTTCACAGTTTCTTCCTATAACAGCTGATAAATTCCTGATTCAAGATTCAGAGCAGCTACAGTCAAGTCCCTTAGCTGTGACTCCCTTTTAAGAGGGGTTAAACTGCCTCACATCCCATTGGTTTCAATGGGAGATGGAGAGGCCTGGCTCCTTCATGTTACATGGTCCATGTATGGTTTGTATACTGGAGGCAGTTTCATGTACAAGGTACACTGACAGCGCTATCCAGTCTTTTTATTTTTAGTGCTTAAATCAAAGAATTCAGAAATGAGGAAAACAGTTTTACTCCATCATCCCTTTCTGTACCCTGTCAGATCCTCCCATTCCTTGTTAGCAAAAAGAGGTGTGTAATGCCAAGGCAAGAGGTGGAGAGATCCAGGTGTTAAAATTATTCTCTTTACATTGATATGCTGAATTCATAATCCTAAATCTTTATTCAAATAAAACTTCCAAAAATGAAATGACCAGTAAGTGAAATCCTAATGAGTATGAGTGGGCCAAGGTTTCACCCCTGGAGCTCTTGAATATTCCACTCTCAAAGAGGAAAGGAGGTGAATGCATTTTAAGGTTATTTTAAAATAATGCCACTTAGAATAGATCACTGTTCAAAATGTTTGCTAAATAATAGCGTGTATTGCTTTAAGCAAACCTCCTTTTTTGCTTTAAAAAATATTTTTAATGCTTCAACAGTGTATTACTAAATAAACTGACAAAACATCTCAGAACTAACATAAACGTGCAATTTTAATGCCTTCTAATCACACAAATCAGCACAAGATTTTTGTACTTGTACATGACCTTCTTCAAATTATCCCTCCATTTTGGCTGAATGAGAATGAGCATGGGCTATTTCATAAAAAACACTAAGTGTGTGAAATGAGGGGCCCTCATCGTTTCTGCCAGACTCCTCTTGACAGAATGATGATAGAAGCATCACATCCCTGGGAGAGTAAATGCAAACTGACAGGAGATGAGCCTTTAGATGTTGAATATAATCTTGAATTGTGCTTGAAGTGTCTTATTATCTTGTCTTTTGATGTCTGAAGGGGTGGCTCATTGTTAGAAAAAGGAAAGCCCTTGCACATCTTTGCCATCTTTAAAAATTGTTTGGCCTTTAACAACTGCTTTTCCAACTAATGTCCATTTCTCCTGACAATAAATATGGCAGGTCGTCAGCAAGTGACAAACAATTTACTTTACATGCCAAGCTTTTATGTCTTTTGAGAGCTCATGTGGAAGCATATTTTAAAAAGCCAGGAAATTAGCACCATTACAAATGTTAAAATGGCTGCATGTGTGTAGCTTGCTGCGTGGTTATTCATTACTGCTACGTTTCTGTTTTAAAGTCCTGTCTTTTCTGTAATCAGAGTGCTGTTAAAGTTCTTTATTAATCATTGACTAAAAATAGTCAATGAAAAATAAAGAGCAAGAGGCAATTTTCTTCTGCGCTAAAAAAAAACCTATCATAGAGAAAGTACAGAGGTAATGCATAAAATCATATTTATTAATCATAACAAATCAATATTAGTAGCTGTATGGCACAGTTTACCTGTATTGCAGACCCTCACAATCACATCACTGTTTTTCCACCTTCAAGCAGCTTGACTTTTTTCTTTCTTTTTTTTTTCCAACTTAAAAGTTTAATGACGAATCAGATCAATATGATTCCTTAGCAACTAAATCACAGGCACACTAGTTTTTCCTGTCACAGCACCAGTTTTGCGAAAGCAGTCAAGTTCTTTTTTCAGGCCTCCGTCACTCTGAGAATCCATAAGAATTCTCAAATGGATCATAAACTGTTACAGGATTCAGGTTATTGTATCATTATAAAAACGTATTGATATAGTAGAGATGACAAGACATGCAGCTCTTGTGCTAGTCTATTACAACCATCTGAATACATAAGAAATATCAGATATAAACAAAATAAAACAGTCAGCAGTATTCTGTCTTTTACGGAACCCTTTTTTTTTTTTTTTTTTTTAACTGTTTTAAGCTGGTTTGAAATACAGCAGTTACACGAACCCACAGAAAAGAAAACACAAAATCAGAATGTTTTATTAAAAATAAATGACCAAAAACCTGACCAGAGCCTAGAGATTTTTTTTTTTTTCTTTTTGCAGGAAAGGGCCTGATTTTGCCTCTTATGATGAATGTTTCACGCCTGAGTTTTCAGACAGAGTATAAAGCAAAACTCTCCTTCATCTCCCTTCCAATAGAGCCCCAGACAGGCCCACTGCCACTCCTGGGAGAATGCCCCTGTATTCTAGCACACCAGCCTTTATACCAGTCAGGATCTGCTGACACATGGAAGCCTGAAATTTGTGAAAGTCAAAATACACCAGCATCATTTTACACAAATGAGACAATGGCAATGTGAGAAAAGCGTAACCCCCAAACTCAATCCCTTTGAGGTCCATGGTCACAAGCCTGAGTCCCACAAATCCAAAGTTGCTCACTGACTAGCACATCTCATCTGAGTAAACCTTTGCATCATCTGGTCCCCCTTTTATTCATTGCTTCATAAAAGCAAAGAGGTGTGGGGGCTGGGGAGAGCAGGAGCAAGCTGGACCAGCTGATTGAAAGATTTTTTTTTCTTGTCAGCAACTGTTATGAGAAGGTTCACTGTGCTATATCCACACAGTTAAAATGAGAAGACTCTGAAAACAATGCATCAAATCCCAGCAACAGAGCCACAGAAGAATTTCCCCTCACACTCTTCCTCTTTTCAGGAAGAAAAAACCACATCAACTCAAACAACTTATGCAGATGCTTTTCTTTCTGGATATTATCACTAAGTTTACTGCACTTATGACAGTAAAGTATATTCAATTAGTAGCAAAAATATTTTTTAAGTATTTTCATTTCCTGTTTTCTTTCAGCTGTAAATTCCAATTTTTCTTCATAAAGATCTGTGACTTGCAGTCCAAATATTTATGACTGCAGGCAAGGAGGTATAAGAAAGGAGGAGAAATATAAAGCCTTTACCTTTACAATCACAGTTGAACTCATATATATCTACCTAATTTCCTTCCCCTCCCTTTAATCTCTGCTGATTTCTCTGGTTGGTTTTGTTTTAGTAATAATTACCATTTATGTTCCTTATTATTTTTTAAATTACGATAATCCACTCTACTTAAAAACTTTTCCACCTTAATGGAAGCTTTACTTACATTCCAAAACTGACCTCCCCGTGGCAGCAGAGGTGAAGTCACAGAACCTTAGCAATACTCATGGAATATACCTGCACAGCAAAGCAGAAACCTAAAGTAACCCCAGGACTGGTTCCATAATTCATCATTTGTTAAATATGAATGCAGCATAATTATAGTGGTTGCTCCTTCCTGTCAGTATGTTTCCTTGGCTAATTTTAGCTCCACAACATAAGAAACCACTGTAGAGTAGTGACTAAGACAAGTGGAGGCCCCAAACTGGCTTGCAAGTACTGGTAGGGTGAATATCCTCTTGAAATCGATGGTCTTCTTGTGTATGTAATGGACAGTCACCTAAGACCAGCCAGAATCTGGCCTCATGCTTATTCAAATCACTGAGGAAACATAACATCTCTACACCACGTGAAAAAATCCTAAATGTATGCAAAAGAAAATACAAAAACTACCCCATATAGTATTTGCTCAAGAGATTAGACTGAATTCAAATTATTTTTCTTCCTCTCCAGTTAATACTGTGCTATCTCAAGAAATAATTACACATACTTAATAGTACAATATATTAAAGTATGCCTTAAGGTATATTAACGGAAAAGCAATTCTGGCTTCTTGATTAAACACAGGTTTTTGATCATCGTCTTCAAGGAGCAAACTCCCCCAAACATTACGCTTCAAACAAATCACAGAAGCCTAAATACCTTGACAGACGGAAGCAAAATTCATGAGCCCATGACACAGCTGTATGTGTTTCCAGCTGTGTGCACACACCAAGGAGCAGAAGAAATGGGAACAGCTCCAAGCCTGGCTGTAAGGAAGGAGAAGGGAAGGCAGGAAAGATGGCACTTTTGTTTTTACTGATATTCTACTTTACAAACTTTGGTTTTGTGGTGAGAGTAACAGGCTAGGCTGCGTGTCCAGTGTGCTCTGGGAGAGGACTTCCTTTATAGTCTTCTGGAAGGCAACTGACTGCTAGTAATTCTTTATTCAACAACTTAAAACCAAGATTTTAAAGTGTGGGACTTTGTCAGATAGGAGACTGAGCTAGAAAATGAAAATGGTTTAATAGAATCTTTAATGGCCACCAAACCATATGACCACCATCTGAACTGAAAATCACAAAGATGTTCCTAAAAGCCAGTATTATAAAAGTTAGTGTCACTGGCGTTCTGTAAAGTCCATGCTAGTTTTGAAAGAAGGAATCTAATGATAGACTGCTGTAGAAAATGCTGTTCTTAATGCAAAAAAGTCTTTATTACTTACTTGTGTAACATTCAAATCTTCAGTGTAACACGAAATTGGTTTAGGACTCTTGAGTTTTTTATTGTTTTAAAATAATGGATGTCATATTTCAGTCACACTGGCTGTTAATTTATATATATTACAAATATATGTATGTATTTAACTTTTGTAATCACTTTCAAGTAGTGTGATTACTCTGTTTTGTGAAACACAGCATTTCTTTAAGATGACTTTGAGCTGTTCAGAAATTAAAATGATGGCTTACCTTTCTGAAAAAAAAAAAAAAAGGACATCTGAGAAGAAAAACAAAACTCCCACTTTCCCAACAACCCTTCTTGTGTATTCTAAAATAAAAATAGAAATCTAAATTTCTTCTAGGCATAGACAAGCAGTAGTTTAGTGTTAAAAAACATGCTTTAGAGTGCAGGGGTGTGCATTGTCCATTGATTTGGTAGATATAGATATACCTGAAATCTAGAGAACAAACCCAGTTTTAGTCTCTCTGAAAATGGCAGATTCTACTTAGCCGAACAGAATGAGGTACTATTCTTCTCTAGATGACCTCTGCTTTCAAAGTAAAAGGGCTTCTGAGAGCATCAAAGCAGTATCACAACATAAAACAGGACATGTCACAATACAAATCTTCCTTTATTTCATACTGATATTGACTTTGATTTTTAGATGGTGGAAAAAGAGAAAAGTAAGACTTCATGTTAAAAAACATCAAGCCATTTACATGAAAAAATAATATTCCTGTTGAAACCTACAAATTACGACACAATTAATTTTATTCTGGTTTTGTCCCTGTTTAGCATTAATTTTCTCATTTCATCATTTGAATGTAGCTGCTACCTCTGACTTTGTACAAAATTATTTTGTAACTCGTAAAACAATGTTATTTTGTTAGTACTAATGGTAGTACTAGTGGTAGTCATGTAAAAAGTCAGAAAATAAACCATTAGTGGAAGAAACCTTAATATATTGAATATACAATTAAATCAAAGTATAAAAAGCTGATGTTCCCACCCTTTGACCATCTCTCCCTTTAAAGAGGGACCACAAATGATGGATCCAACAGAAGAAACCATTTCACAAGGAAAAAGAATTAAAACAAAGAATAACCTACAAATGACAGAAGGAACAAAACCCAGGAAGACAACACAAGGAAAACCAAGTGCTACACAGGATATTAAAGAGAAAAATGATCTGCAGGAGAATGGAAACTGTTACTATGAGCTTCCTACAGCTACCTCTGCCTTTGGATATTTTTAAAAAATTTATTAATCTGACAGCAGGAAACTTTATACAGATTGCCCCCTGACAGGGTGCCAGTTTGGTGTAAGCACTTGCTGCCTCTTTGTTTAGCATAAGGAAATCAAGAGAGGTGTTAAGTGGTGCCATGTGTACATTTGGACAAATCTAACTTTGTCTCCATCTGCCTCACCTGCACATTCCCACGAAGAACTTGATTAATCACGTGAAGTCCAATAGAAACATACAATTCTCCTTCCATTTTACATTTGCTTCCTTTTCAAATGTGCAAGTGTCTGATCTATTATTAATCTACTGGCAAGGATCTCAATCAAAGAATCTAACAGCTCTTTCACAAATTACCTGTTTACTCTGTAGTAGCCAGCAAGTCCCCTTTGAAACAGCCAGCCATTTATGTTGCTTTTAAACAAGTTTGTTGCTATTTTTATAACTTTTAAGACAGAGAGAAGAAAGATTAATTAAAAATGAACCATTTGTCGTTCAGTCATACCAATTACATACTAGGATTTAATTTTTTTTTTCCTTCCCTCTCTAATGTTAGTTGTTCTGTGTATAAATACAGAAAGTCAGACTTCAAGCCACATTTAAGAAATACATAGCATACACTTAAAAAAACCCCAACACTATTAACTTAGACTCAAGCCACCTTTTGCTTTTTCTTTGCTTTTTTTTTAAATAGGCTGTCACAATTCAGGGACAGCTACAAGAGTCCTTTTTATTTCCATACAAGTAGGAGCATTTATTAGTGGGGCTGCAACACCTGTCCTTCATCAGCCCAATATTGCTTTCATCAAAGGTTAAGGGACTAAAACTCTGGTCTCCTCAGAGTTGGAATATATGTGCTAGCACCAATACCACCACTGCCTGAGCTACCTGAAGTACCTTCAGGTATGGATCTTCCATATTACCATTGCATCGTGCTTTGTGTTTAGTCATAACATCTGTTTAGGTTTTAATGGACATTTAGTCCCCATTCACAAGTGCAAGCCCCACTGACAGAGTAAGAACTCTGCCAAGAAATCAGACAACGGCATTACTCAGAGTAATTCAAGTCCCTAACTGTTTGCAAATGCCTATTTAAAAATGCTCGTGTCAAATATATCCTTCAGAAGTAACAATCAATCACATAGCCAGATCTCTGGGTTCTTTAAGAGCTTACTCATTATTTAAGCAAGACATCACTATATTTTAGAAAATGGATTTACAAGCCTGTATGATGACTCAGTCCTGTAAACATGCCACCCATTAATATTTCTCATACAGTCTTTGCAATTAAATAGGGTTCCTAATCCACAGATTATTTGCTTTAAGGAAAGTATCACACATTCAAGCACTAGCAGGATCAGTCCTATGCCATGGATAACTGATAGCATCTAAGAACAAAGCATTCACAACCTGGAAATTACTGAATAAAATTATGTGAAGAGACAAGAATCTTTATAAGCAGGTCAAACATATTTCAAATGTTATGTCTGCACCATCTAAAAGAAGGCTCTGATTTTAATACAGAGACCGTTTGGGCCATGAATCTCCCCATCAGAATAGAAATATTCACTAGAGCTTCAAAATGCATCAAGAGCAACAAATACACATTGCTTTCTTCCATTGAAATTACCAAACCTTAGCAAAGTGTTCCTGACGGGCAGAGATCTTATAGGCCTTTAAAATTTGAGGATATAACCAAATCACTGAGAATCATCCTTAAATACACTGATGAAAGGAAAGCTCATAGTCTGAAGGCCCCCACAGGCTAGATATACTGTTAAGGATGATAATGTGAGCTTCCTCACAGCAACCTGGCAATGACCTCTGCTCTGACCTGCAGAGACCACTGTCTCAAGAGGTAAAAGACAATTTAGTCCTTTATCCTTTGTAACTGAAATTATTCCAGTGCCATAAATTCTAATCAAGGCAACTCCAATTAAAAAAAAAAATATATATATATATATATAACATATATTTCTTTAAAGAGTAATACAAGGGATCTACGAGCAAAACATAATCAACTAGAAACAACTTCTACCTTATTTCTCTGCAGCATTTATATGTATGGTTATATATAAGTATGCACACAGTTCTGAAACACAGGTAACAACATGGGAAAGGAAAATAAAATTCCAAAGCCAATGCAGAGGTTTGAAAATAAAATCTTGTTTATTTAAATGTGTGCAGATTCATTTAACTCCTGTATCCCCACTCCATGTTTCAAGCATACACAGCATTATGAAAAGATCAAAAGCCCACTAATGAACCAAAGAAAATCACAGTCATCAGATCCAGCACAAGAAACTTAAGATTTAATTTCACTGGAACAAAACCTTGCCAGCAAAAAAAAAAAAAAAGGTTAGTAATCAATTTTTTTTCTGTCCTGCAATAATTAAATAGGAAACACTTGTGCTCCACAATTATAGGCTTGGTATTGCCCTCACTATGTACTTACAGCTTTATTTATTTTTTGGTTTGCAGAACTAAAGACTGAATCTCAAATAATAACTTTTTATTATACAGTAAAATTACCTTAATATGCAAGTGCATGCACTCCCAGCTTTTTTTTACCATCATCTAATTATGTCACAAATTGCCTTCAATTAAGCATTAATTAAGGACTGGATCTAACTCCAGGAAAACCAGCCTAAGTCCACAGGGGGTTTTGATGCTTGGATCAGTCACTTCGTTCTTGGGATTTTTACTGTACTGAGAATTTTATATATGAAATACCCCTGGTGTCTATACCAACTTTTGAATCTCACCAGTTTATTACACAGCTAAACATCAAGGGTTCTTCTTTTCTTCTAAGATTTTTTTCAGAGCAACACTTCATAACTTATACTAGAATTGTTTGAAAATATAATAAAAAATGACAGCTAGGATTAGTTAAGTTAGGATCAAATCCCAATGTGTTTATTCAAGTGAAACTGCTACTTAACATTAACAAAAGCTTTCTCTAGTAGGAGTGGTGGCATTTAGCCTGAGCTACTATTTTGAAGCATATTGCAGAGTAAGAAAAGTTGATCTGAAAATGACACTGCCAGAAAAGTCAAGAGCTATACTCAGTTTCTATGTTACTTAATTACATTCTGTGGTTAAAGCAGGAGATATTACTTCACAAATATTTTTAAAAGTAAATAACTCACCACAAGATCTCTTACAAAGCAACTTCACCTCGTACTGTACAGCAAAACTGAGATTTCTGTATCCAAAACACTGCAGCTGTGCCAGCCCACACTTCAAAACTGTATTTTTGAGGTAATGAGTTTCAGGGTCATTAGTAACAGAGTCCTTTACCAACATTTTGCACCTAATTTTTTACCACTTTTTCTACTCTTTTCTGGTTCCATATGACTTCAGTATCAAAAGTCTTTTGCATGCACGTATGCAAATTCAAAAATGTCCACTGGTATAAAAGCACAAGTAGAGGATTACAGACTCCTGGACTATGGGACAGCATTTTCTATCAAAAATAAACAAATTTTAAAAATTAAAAAAAAAAAAAAACCAAAATCACCACCACCAGGAGAAAACAAGCCAGCAAACAACAAGGCACAACCCCTCTAATCACAGCTGCTCCTGTCATTACTCACAGGGAACAGCTGCACCACAGTGACAAAGTGCATCTTCCCAGACACCTGTACACCAGTTTCAGATGGAAGCTATTTCAGATTGTCAGGAACTTATCCCTACTTAATGCTGGTATTTCTGAGACTCAAAATGCTGCAGCATTCATCTGTTTTGTCACCGATAGCAAAGCACCCATACAAGAAACAAAAGTTTAGTGCATCTCTTAAAAAATAAGCACCATTAATTGTGCTCCTGCCCTTTCCTCCCTGGCAGCAGGGACTGTTACTGAAGAGGTACCATTTTGACAGGTAACAAAAAACAAAATACCCACTGTTTCTATGGCATGCAGTGAAATACCAAAACAAGGAAATTTGAGAATAAGGAGGTGGATTTTAGGAAAAGGTACAGGTGAGCAAGGCAGGCCTTTGCAGAAATAAACTCATCCATCAAAAGAAGCTAAGCAGAAAGTGTCCGGTAAAAGAAAAGAAGCTCTTCGCATCTCATCAGTCAACTCTATTCATCTATATGAAAATAAGACTCATGAAGTATTGCTAACAACAAGACACACAAATGCTGGTCATTCATTCCACCTAAATCAGTACATGATTTTCACAAATCCTTAAAAAAATGAAAAGCAGCAGTGTAGAAAAACTTTGTTCTCTAGGGATCCGTCTCCTCTCGACTTTCTAAAATGCTCCTCCCTCACCTGCTTAACAGATTTGGGAAAATTTTCACACAGCATGTATTAAATGTATATTTTAAAAAGATATTTATTATCACTGATTACATGAAAGAAGGTTGAAGGAGAAAGTTGTCATTCTCTACGCCAACACCTGTCAATAAGTTCACAACAATTTAACTTCAGACACTGCAAAGGAAAGTACAAAGTATGCATTCCTAACATGCTATTCATAACATTAAACAAAGAGAAAAAACTATAGGGTGGTGATGTTCCATATTTATGTATCAGAGCTTTAAACACAACTACACTTAATAATTTTCAGTGTTTACTGAAAATCTATCTTAAGGGATGCATCTGTGACATAACATCTAATCATCTTTATTTTACATTTGGTCAGTTTGATCCTCAAACGTATCAAAATTGCCCCATTATAATTTACTTTTTTATTATCAAAGTTACTAAAATTAGTTGACAAGAGCTGTTGCTAATAGATCTGTAGCATGTGTCATAATTGTAACAAAACCTCAATAAATGGTACATAAGTTCATACTGAGGCAGTTGGACTATTTCACCTACTTTTGTTTACTTGGGAACATCTTTTCAGCAGTGTAAGGATCAGGCTAGCAAACATCTTATGCTGACCAATAGAAAAAGCACAGTATATGAATTTTTAGCTTTTTCACTAGTGCTTTTAGTGAGATAAATTATATTTTCAGCTCAGAAGGAGACAAGATATGGTTACACGTCATTTCTATATCACATACGACAACTCTAATGAAAGTGTCTGTGTATTTCACTACCACTGTAGAACATCCAAATGACAACGGCTCAAAAAATATCCTGCCTTTTATTAGAAGACTTGCCTGATCTAAAAACAAACAGACAGACATTTCACTATCCTCAAATAAAAGTTCATTTTTTGCTTTGTATATGCCTTGCTCTATTTAATAGATACACCCTAAACATTTGAGCAAATAAAACATATAAACACAGCAGAAGATATTTATCTTACGCTAGATAACTAATAGCCCTTTGAATTTTACACATTATAATTCTTTCCTGGATGAAATGGGCTAAAATAATTATTATATGCTTTTTGAACATTCAAACTGCTAATGGAAATTATGCTTTCCATGGAAACAAAGATTACTAAAAGGGTGCTTAAAAATGGATGTGATATTCAGTAACGGACATTACTGCAATACAGAAATTAAATTTTGGGGGGGTTTCATTATTATTTTTTCTGTATCTGTAGTGAAGTTATTTAGTAAAACATTCTGTGCTGTATCTTTCAGTAATGTGTAAGGAATATTATAATATAAAATTGCATGTGTTCTTTTGTTTTTAAAAAAATCTTGCAGCTCTTATTGTAGGTGGAATACTGAAATCTGACCACTGCTACAGATTTCCTTAGAGATTATAAAATCAAAAAGTTGAATCTTGGAAAATGGGCTCTCACCCTCTCTCCCTTAAAGCTGCATTCCCTGTGAACAAGACCTTTTTCCCTTTGACTTCTACCTACAGAATAATGAAAAATAGGTAAATGGTCCATTTTTATTAAGGTTTGTCTCAGGTCACAAATAGAAATAATTAAAAGGGACTTCTTCAGGAGTGCAGTCCCTCTAAACCCAAAATGTCACAATGTACCATACAGTGCTGCTACAGCTCAGACACCTATCAACATCTATCACTCAAGCACGCGCCTCAACAGCTCTGCTCCCTTTTCTGATTAGAGATCAGAGTTGCTTGAGTTGGCTTACAGGGTGTCATCCATTTGAATGACAGATGTCTGTGTTGGAGTGCCACTCTCACTGCTTTTGTTTTGATTGTGAAATGTTACACATATCTGGCCCAATTTAGACTATTCCAAAATGAATAAAAATCCAAAAGGTAATTTCTCTTTCCACAGGCTTGACGAGAAATATTTCATTTCTAATTTAAATTCCAAAAACATTAGCTCCACGTGCAATACCCTTGCTAGGCTTTGTTTACTCAGTATGAAGCGTTTTCTGTAAGAATCTTTCAGTTCTCTTCAGCCAGATTTATTTTTACCATTAAAAAAATTATAACTTTTCAGTTTAATCAAGCCTCAAAAAAACCTGGTAGCATGTGCGACACACCAGCACCTACCACAATAATTGTTAAAGTACTCCAAGAAAATTATAAACACACAGACACACACATTATTTTATGTTAGAGTCCATGGTTCTGAAAAAACTATTACACATTTGCAACTTGCAGTAAATACGTTCTTTGTTAACAAAAGTTTTCAGCACTGATCCTGTCATTCTGGTAACCAGTTGCAATGAGAGCAGAGGACTGTGTGCCTGCATGCTCCAAGCTACTCTTCCCTACTTACAAGAAAATTGAGCGAACAAAAAAAAAAAAAAAAAAAAAAAAAAGAAAAAGAAAAAAAAAAGGAAAAAAAAAAAAGAAAAAAGAACAGGGGGAGATTGCTCTTCCGGACAACATGGTAGCAGTGAAATGAAATACCTAGACAGACTTACCGAAGAGCTTGCTGGGAGTGTCCTCGCTGTCATTTGATTCCACAGGCGCAAGCAAGGGCTCATTCAGCTCGTTGTCTGAAGTAGCTGCCTTGTCCTCACCTCTCAACTCTGCATTCATTTCACTCCGCAGTGACAGCAAGGGCTTACTGACTTGTCCAGCTATCATTGGATCCTAGGATGGGGGGAAAAAAAGAGTGAGGGGGAAAAAAAGTGGCAGCTTTGGTGTGCGTATACTCTCTCTTCCACTCCCTCTCTCTCACACACACACACACATACACACACACACTCTCTCTCTCTCTCTTATCTCTGGCTGCTCCTGCTGTTATTGCTGGCTGCAGTCAAGTGAAGAGCTATTACAGATCCAATGAGTTTTCCATTACTCCCCACCCTATTAAAGCTCAACTAGCATGTGGAGAGATTCAGGATGCTTTGGAGAAAAACTTCTATGAAAGCAACATAACCAACACAGCTTTAATTGTGGGATGTGCTTTTTGTGTGTGTATGTTTTTACACCTCACCCTGTCCTTAGCATAGTAAGAAAAGAAATTCCTATATGCTCTGATACCCCAGAAGAGGACCCCCCTGTGAGTGCTCCATAGTGATTTAAAGAGGCATCCTCAGCTGTACAACATTAACAAAATCAAATACACAGTTTCTAGCATTACAGCATTTCTATGAAAATACACAGCATCAAATAGCCATTTCGTTACATACTTTTAACAGAAATACTGTTTTCTTCTAATTGCTCCTGCCGTTGGGATACTATGCTCCAAAAGTCCATAAAGACACAAGCACACATTTTTCTTTCGAAAATAAAAAACACAGAAACCATTTTCTAAAAGATAAAATTAGGGAAGATACTTACACATACAGTTTGCAATTATTCTTGTGTTTGCAACATTATATCCCCCACAAAAGATTACACATATATATACACATCTAAATTTTTTCTTGATTATTAGAATTTGTTTTATCTTCTGCTCATTGAGGACGTTTGGGTGGCAGGCATTATTTCCAAGCACACTGGTTACTCCGTTTGCAAACTAATAAGCATAATATCATGACAGCACAGAAAGCAGAATTAAAAAAAAAACCAAAAAAAAGAAAAAGTGACCTTGTTGCTCTCTCTAGCAGCTATTTATTGCAAAGTTCATGCCTAAATGGCTCTTATGCAGAGAACAGGTGACCAGCGAGCAAGTAGGTTGGCTAGCATGTTCCCTCTGTCCCGTCCTCACATTGGTCGATGTTTGCCTATGGGTTTTTTAATGTATTCATGTCTGAAAAGTGAATTTGATATGACACATGATAATCTATGAAAATGTTAATCAATACAAATAGTTTAAGCTGTCATCAAATGCACTTCTTTAGTCAATACTCATAGTGCCGAAAACAATGTCACTGTCACCAGGGCTTAATTTGCACAGCACTTAAATATTGGACTCTATGCATCAATGCACTCCTCTTCAAATACTGTAGGTAAACACATTTTCTCCCTATTTAAGGCTGAAGCACTCAGCACGCATTTAGTTGAGCCGAATCCTCCCTTTTGAATACCTTGATAGGTCCACTGGAGGGCAAAATTAATACTTAATTGAATCTCACAGTCATCAAAATAATCAATACTTTTTTATTATTTATTCTTTACAGTCTGTTGACTGTTTCAAACCTCTGAGGGAATGGTGGAAAGGATTCATGGCTTTGAAACACTGTCATTTAACAAGGTAATTTTCAGTGGGGCATTAGGGGTTGTGAAACATATAATAAAACAAAAATGGTGGCTTATAATAGGAAGAAAGAAAAGAATTATATTTCTGCCATCTAACAAAACAGGATAAATAAAAAAAGCAAGTGCAAGCAGGAGTGGGAGAAAGGAGGGGGAGAGGGAAAGAAAGACTGGCTTTTGAAGGGTTTTATCATATCAAGAGCAGAGCTGAGCTTTCATAACGCTGACATTTCTCATTCTGACAATCCTAAACAAGTGGAAAGGATGAGATCGCAGATATCATCTTTCATCACATTCCCCAGCTTAAGAACCAACATGACAGCTTCTCTCCCCTTTACACTGTTAATTACTAAATAAAATACTGCTCTCTGTCAGCATTAGATTATTGCAGATAGCAACCACAAACATTACTCCATTGTTTTGTTTTGCCTTTTTTTAAACTGGTGATATCTACCTTGAACTCTTCAGAAAATAAATTAGGCTTGTGTCTACATATTGTAAATATATGAAACATAATCAATTTAATCAATGTGGTCAATCCATGTTATTGTCAGGCTAAATTGTTGGCAATTTATTAACATTTCATTTACTGTATTTATTAGGCAGCAACAATCTGAACATTTCTTAGAGGTTTCTGGAGAGGAAACAGAAACCAACAGATTTCTTTTGCAGACACTGTGAAAAAACTCTGGCTTGTTTTGCCTCATACTCATATTGCTCTATGGACAGTCATTTACTGAGGCAAAAAATTTGTTTGCTTTCATATACTAAATAATGTATTTTAGTGGATTTTGCAGCTAAAGGTCATTGTGAACACAAACAGCATTGTTTCAGTCTGTGCTGCTTCTCTTAGTTTCAGCTATTCAAAACTAACCTCAAGATTTGTTACTAACATCCATAACAAATGTGAATGAGGACAAAATTTGACCCTTTTCATCAAAGTAGTTTGGGGAGGGAAGTAATCATGTCCACAGAGAAAAACTCCTGATCTGAGGACTAACAGCAATTTAATGGATTAATGGAATCTGTAGGATTCTAGATTAAGTCTAAGTTGCCACATTCTGAAGTTGAATATATGAAAAGTGGTAGGAAGAATAATGTGGGAAATGTGACAGCACTGGGATTTCACTGTCATCAGCCCTTCGATGACAGTGAATTCACAGCAACTTCAACAGAGCCAGGATTTTATTTGTTATGTATATCAATAATTCGGCCTCATCTGGAGTACTTTGTTCATTTCTGGTGAGCCCATCTAAAAAAGATACATCAGAAAAAGGTACAGTAAGAATGATGAACTGATCGAAAGGACTGAGTGCTTATGGAAGAGTGTGACTAGGAATAAGCATGATCAAAGGATACAAGATAATAAACAGCAGAGAGAAAATGTAGATCAGAAACTATTCACCCTAACTCATCTGAGGAGAAAAGGTGTCTCCACTGAAATGGGAAAAAGTCATAAATCTAATAATAATAAATTATACTTTTCCAAACAGTAGGTGGTGGAAAACCTGTGGAACTCATTGCTGCAAGGTATCACTGAGACCTGAACCGCAGTAAACATCAACACAGTCACTCGCATGGCTGGGCATACTCTTAGCAGTGAATTTAAAACAGCTTTGCAAACACACAGGCAGGACTATAAAAAGTGAAATAACACAAATTGCTGCCCCCTCCCTCAGACAGCATAAGAACCTGTAGTTAACCCCCAGGGTAGCTCTCTCTGTCAGGGGGTAAATGAACGACAACTTTCTCTGTAAGCAAACAGATTAGATATTGTCCAAATTTCTAGTCTACATGAAGACTAAATAAATCACTTAAACGATGGGTTAAGGAAAGGTTTGTTTCCTTGAAAAACATATAAAAAATTGGACATTTTTAAACTTCAGGTTATCTCCAGGCCTTCAATTGCTTTCTGTGCTTAAAAACGTGTCTGTTCTGCAGTGAATTATGCATGATTAAAAACTACTGGTTTTGCAAAACACATAATAAATTGTAATTCCAGTGCACAGCAAGTGGCCTAGTCTACAAAATCCCTTGGTGATCAAAGGGGTGCTCCTATATTTCCTAATGGCCTCCCTAAAAAAAATTCGGGAGTAGTTGCTATGACAGCAGGCCCAGCAGCCTTCTCTTCTTCTGCCCACCTACAAGTCCATCCCAGAAAGGACCCATGGCATTGGAGAGGATGCACTGAGGCAAAGAATTACATATGCATCTTTAGTAGGTAATACGGTCAGGATCTGTTCTTCTGCACTGGATGTCTGTGGGCTTGACACTCAGCATTTGCTTTCTGGAAGGTGCTATAGGTCAGATTACACTTTGCGCTGTAACACAGGCTCTCCTGTTCACTGACAACCACACAAAAGTTTCAGCTTTTCATATGCAAAATTGAAAAGTCTAAGAATGCATAAAACCAGCAAGATGAACTTTGTCAAAAGGGTTTAAATGCTTTAAGTAAGAGGCAAAGGCATATAATGCTTCAGAATTTCAGACTTCTAGTTATGAGAGAACTAAGGAATCACAATCCCCTTATTCAAAATATAACGGTATATACCACACATGTAGTGACAAATTATACACACATCTCTTGCAGATACTCACATAACTTGTCATCTATTTCTTGTCCAACTAGCAGTAGTACTTCCAGACTTGCCTGTTTCCTATGAGATTTCCCTGACAGCTTTGTGCTGCAAGTGGTCCTCTCTGCTGTGTGTCTCCCTTAAGGGGTGGGTTATACCTCCTGTAATTCACTTACAGTATCTGCTACACCAATCTTCAGCTCTACGACTCCCTGATGGCTTGAACTGGCTGTTGGGCTTAATTCAACAGTAAAAGTCCTGTGGATTTGCAAACGCAAATTACAGTTGTGGTAACACACCCTCTTCTAAAAGCTAAAACCTTTACCTTTTTCTTAACTCTACGAAGTACAGGAGAACATTTATCAACGTGTTAAAAGCTTTGCCTTTGCACTTTAAGGGTAAAGGTGCAGTTTCTAAGCAAAACTATTTAGTAATCAGAGACAGCTTTTAAAAGAAACTGTGTAGGGTTTGTGTCAAACATGCCCTAGGCAGAAGTCTAAAAATGAATTACTTTCTTCTTTAATGTAGGACTTGGGTGATAATAGAGCTTTATAAAGGCTTCATGTACTGATTTAGCCACTGGTCTAAATTTTGTACTTACTGCACCATAAACATTGTTGCTCTGAATGTAATTACTTTCTAAATTCTAGTTCAAAGTAAGATTTTTTATTTTGCCCTTAGTTTGAAGTTAATTTGCACAGACTTTTTTCCCCCCTAACTTAGAAGTACTAGAAAACAATTTTCTGCTTTTCTTCAAAATATGAAATAAATCTTGCCCAAACCCCCACCCCCCCAATCATGATATTACACAGACTTCTGTTTGGGACATATACAATGAATTTGTTTGAGAGCAAACACAACAATTCTACTAGTAAACATAAAATATACACTTCATAATGACTTATTATTCCCATGACTGCACTAAAAATTTATTTGAATTGTATCTTTTTGAATTTTTTAATCAAGATAGAGCATGATCACAAATTTGGATAAAGCTATTCTAAGATGTACCTTAGCTTAGTTTTTGTGTGAGGAATACATTAAAAAGACTCTACTGGAAAAGGATTGGATTTAATTTTTTGGTTAAATACTGGTGGAATTTAGGCTTACCTTCTCCCTTGGTCTTCTTCTTATGAAAAAGTTTTCTTCCTTCATCTTACTGCTTCTAGAGGTATTCATTTTTTTCCCATAAATAAAGATCTCTTACTGACAACCTTCTTTGATTCTTTCTTCTTTTAACATTGTTTTATCTGCTGTCACTAATGTGCTGGTATTTCCATCCCAATCTATCCATAGACTGGTTTATGCAAACTACTTTGAATCAACCTTTTGTCCCCTGCTAGCCTCTGACCATTTCTACCTGCTGGCTGTTATTTCCCTGGAAAAGTTACAGAGAAAAATCTCATTTTCTTCACAGCCGCTTCTGCCACCACCTTTGGATGGATGTTTATACGCAAAACAAACAAGACTGCTGATACATGGTCATTGATCTCTCATCACTACTCTGACCTTGAACATCTATTTACGTATTTATGTCTCTTACCTATATTACTCATATTCAACTTACTAAAATCTTCTGTATTACCTCTCCCTTACAGCAAAAAGCTGCTATATCAACAGCTCATCTCACTCAATATGAATATTATCACCCAAAACAGTGTCTGCTTTTCTCCAGCTAGAATTGTATTTATTCTCCTCATTAAATTCTCTGTAGCAGAAAAACAAAGTTCTTCTTTTCTCCCTTTTCTCAATACTAGTGTGGCTTTGAACATTTTATTTTTCCAGTGATACTTATTTTCACATGGAGTGTCCAGCATGCAGTTTAAAAAGAGTTTTGTCATTTAAAATAATGTAGCTAATTAAGAAATCAGTGCTTAGTTATACTCATTTTATTAATAGTACTGAACTATAACAATTTAATTTCGAAAGTCAGAAAAACTATCACTGCCCATGGTGATTCCTTTCACAGAAATATTCTTCTCAGGTTAAGCAGTAATGATAGGATTGTCTTCTTCATTTATTTACTCAATTTTAAGTTCTGAGGAAATTGAAATGGTTACTGCTTATTAGAATAATGTAGATCTGACCGAAAAAATAGTTTACAGAAATTACAGAGCTTTTAATTGTTGCTTTAGGAATCTTAAAATAGAATTAATTTTATTTCTTCTTAAACTATATTTTAAGTGACAATGTCCCTTGAATTGCTGTGCCTTGAGATTGAGGTACTACAATATGTTTTCAAGTCATACCAAAAAATCCCTCACTAAATTTATTCACTATTTTCCCTAATGATATCGTTGCACATATTTCTTACACCTATTAAGAGCAAGCTGAAAGGTTCACAAGAGAAGTTCAATTTGCTAATCAGGCTAGCTAGAGGCTGCAGGGAATAGGCACACAGAAGCTGCACAGTAGTAAATAGCTAGGTCACCATTTATTTTATAATCAGTTTGGGTTTATTGCTCTAAATGTACCCTGGCAGTCATGCTGCAATCTTCAAAAAAGAAAGAAAGGCAAAGAATGCTGGTTTCACCATAGAAAAAGTAAGGAAAAATAATTCATTGTAGGAGACTTCTGCACCTCTAGTCCAGAAAAGCCATTTCTTAATCCTGCTGGCAAAGAAATATGTGCACTAATGAATCCATACTTTGTGTTTTTTCTGACACACATGACACTTAGGGATCACTAATGCCAGAGTACACACAGCACAGAAGCTTTACTCTAAATGTTGCTTTCAAGTCTTAGAGTTGACCTTAATGCTTCTGATACAATTATTAGTCTGATTTAAAGATCATATTGCTCTTCTTGTTCCAAGAACCCTTGTTTAGAGTTTTGTACCAGATCCAGGGTGAAGCTATTCAAAACTTTCCTTTATTAATTAGGTAACAAGAGCTTTAATTTTGGCCATGGTCTGATTATAATGATTCCCCATTTAAATGACATACTGCCTTACTGGAAAGGAGCTTGTCTCTCTGTGGACATGTAGCAAAAGTTTGTATGCATACACAGGTCAAGAGACACGAGAAGCTACTATTCTGAGAAGCTACCATGCTCCTCAAAACACGATAGACAATAGCACACAGCCACTAGTAGAAATAACAAGTCCTGAGAGTGGTGAGAGAAATCAGCCTTCTTCTAGTTAAAGATTCTGGGAGTCACACAAAACTTGACCCATTTTTGTGAAAGCAGACAGTCAGGCCCTAGAGACCAGGACAGGGAAAAGGCAAAACAGGCATTTTTGACTGGGACCAACATGGTGGGTAAGCCTTCAACAGACTTTCCCACACATTTCATAGAATCAGTTAGATTGGAAAAAGACCTTTAAGATCACCAAACCAAGACATTTCCTACTCTTTTTCATCTGGTTTCTTGAAAAAAGGAGATGCTTTAAGAAAGCAATTAAATCTGAAATTAGAAGATGGTCCTACCAAGAGTAAGACTTTGACACATTTTTTTCATAGGAGTAATGGATGATTCCCAATGCTCTGTCAGTTCTATTCTGAAGGAGTCATGTCAAACATAAGAAAACATCCAGAAAATTTCAAGCCTGAAAGAATAACTAAAATTTTAAGACTGTGGGGCCAGCTTACTGGAAGGCTTGGAAAAAAATCCAGTATGAAGAGGAAAGCACTGTCTTCCATTAAAAAAAAAAAAAA
>NW_024581137.1:4884069-4904972 GCF_017639235.1 Corvus kubaryi | reverse complement strand
TATATATGTATTTATTACCTTTATGGGAAAAATACCATTCTACCCTAATGTAATACATTAGCTGTCTAACAGATCCCTGCTTTAAAAAAAAACCAGCCTTCTTGTTCACCCTGAAAATTATTTCATGTGTTTTAGTCTCCACAATGACCACCTGAGAGACATGATCCTGTTTACCAAATCACAAGTGCTTTTTCACAAGCCTGCCAGCTTCATAACTTGCCTTTTTTCTTGTTTAATATTTGCTCAATTCCTATTTTGAATAGCCCTTAAACACAACGCCTCTCTTTCCAGATGATCATGCTACATGTGTTAAAAGATCCTTCTAGAACCTACAGTATGCTCTTATCAGCATAATCCTTCTGCTCTCCATGACAAGAAGAGGCCATAAACAACCTCTTTGGAATTAAGAAACACTATAAAATACTCCATACTTGAGTTAGTCTTTCCTAGGTGTAAGATTTCTTACTAGGTTTTCCACCACAAAGCAGTCAGATGAGAATAATTTGGCCTAACCAGAAATTTAAATATGGTATTATATGCCGTTTCTCTGTATTTGCATTTGTCAGGCTTTGTCAACCATGCAGACACTATAAATTACTTTGGGTGAAAAAATATCAAACCCAGAATTCAGCTAAAATTCCTTTCTTTTAGAAATCAGCACGTCTAGAATCACACCAAAACCAAACTTACAATGGCTTTTGAATGTTGATCGGGTATGAGATACAAACTTGACCAGGCTGCATAGAAAGGACTCAGAGCAATTGAAAGAAGCTCTCCTTTTAGTTAAACAAAAACTTAATTTTACATAACACATCAGGATTTTCATGATGCAAAACAAAGAAACCATTAACTTGAATTTTTGATGATCAGAGCATGGGTTAAATACTAAGCCAGCTCAGAGGTTAATTCAATTACTTGCATTTGGTCTAGGAAAACACAAATCAAGATCCATATGTAGTCAGCCATGGACTCAGCCATATCAGGAAAGTCACTTCCTATTTCAGGATGGATCTCTTCCCTAGCTCTCACCAGAAAGCCTCTCCTGATCTGAGGCTCACAGAAAATAAAATGATATTTTCTTTTTCCAGATACTAGAAGATGCACTGCAGCTTCCAGTTTAAGAGGAAGAATCTCAAATCGTTTTCCTATCCTTCTCCTATGCTGAGATCATCTGACAGCAAAATCTGCTGCTACAACTGCTAAACATAGTTAATAATGCCATAAATACTGCAGATCAATAATGCAAGGCTTTTTATATTTCCCAAGCCTTTCTCATTGATGAATGAGTGCAATTGTTTTTTTAATCATTACACAGAAGATCTTCAGGGTTACTTTTCTTCATACCAGGTCTTCATCAACACCTGGGTACCACATCTTTCTTTTCATGTTGTAGATCACAACATATTAATTTCTAATTAAATGTATTCCAAAATCAACATGCCTTCAACTATCACACAACTTTACATTTCTAATGCAATTTACATGAGGGTTTAAGAACTTGAAGCCCAAAGGGTGCTTGGCCTTTTCATCAATGGCCTTAATCTGCTGGAAGTTGCAGGTATACTTACAAACTCCCAGTGTTTTGCTCTTTATGCTAGGGTAAGATGTGTCACACACCACACACAGCAACAGTATTATGTGTTGGACATACAGAAGGATCTCTTCAACACAAAGCAGTTTTTCTGTTTAATGCTTTACAACAGGAAAACAGCAGAACATTTACCAATCATTTTAGCAGCAATTACAGTAACTGGATTATCAATAAACAATGACTGAAGCATTTCTCAAATATGCTGATATTTTCCTACATGAACAGTTCTGTTCTTTATTAGATACTGTTTGGCTGAGGGATTTTTGGAGGGTTTGTTGTTTCTTGTAATAAAAGAAGTTTGCCGTACAATGATTTGCAATTGGCTCCCTATTGTTTCTCGAGGAAACCCCTTTAAGACAAACAATATTTTAAGGAAGGAAAAATCAGATCAGAGAGTAAACCAAAACATGCAACTGTACCAACACATTCCTGTGAGCACCTGGTTTTTGTAAACTGGCTGACATCACTGGGTTGCTCAGTTACACCCTAGAAGAGTAACTACCACTGCTCTGCTCAGAGAGCAGTCACAAGTGCTGTTGATTTCCTTATGTTTCAACGGAAGAAAAATATTTCCAAAGATCCTATTATTTCTTATGACATGTATATCTAATGTATGCACATGTACGTATGCAAATATTACATATATAAAAAAGGTTTTAGCAAGCCTGATGCATTCTAAATGAAGCCTTTTGGACTGCTGCCATCTGCTTCAACAGGGAAAAACACATACTCAGTTCTCCTCGTGAAAAATCACTGAGATCTATGTAAGGGCACTGTTCTTCTTGTCATTGAAATCGATAACAAGATATCAATAGGTATCCCTAAATGTAGTTTAGTTGTTTCAAAAAAACACAGGTCAACATAATCTCATAATACTATTTGTCTCAAATTACTTTTAACCTACTTTTTTACCTATTACAAGCTTCATGTTATTTTTTTAAAAACAACTAATAAATATAGGTGTTAAAAATAAAAGTTTCCTTCAAATTATTAATATTACTTAAGGACATAGCATAATTTGCACTTTTTTTTTTCTTTTTCTTTTTTTTGCATGCACAACCCATGCACAAATATGCAGATCATTACAATAACTGCTTTGGTAACATTAGCATCCCAAAAATGAATATTAAAAAGCTATTAATAACTTCAGAGTGATTAAAAATACAAAAATAGAGCAATAAAATGCAGAATACGAGTTTTAATCACAATCTCAAATTTGTTCATTATAAGTTATTTTCATGTGTCAGTACAAATGGAAATTGTTGCTGTCTGTTTGGCATATATATTTGAAGAAAGCATCATTGCTTTTTACTTTAAGGAAAAGTTCATTCCTATGTCCATATTTATGATTAGTTTTCTCAACCTAGAGACTACATGTATTTATAGTTTGCATATGCAAAGCCAAAGAGCCACTTGGGTTTCCTGCAGCAAGCCTGAGTATACTAGCACAGCTGTGAGATCATACAGTGTTCAAACCATCTTTGACCTTTCTCTTAGTCCTCTTTTAACAAAAAATAGTCTTTCCTTTGTGGGAGAGGAAGTTTGCCACTAAATGCTTTTAATAGGAAGGCTGGCACCTTGGAGGCTCAGTTTTGCCACTGAAGCTGTTTGCATTGCCAGGCAAGTCACCTAATCCCTATACATTTTTTAACCAATTTGCGAAGGAGAGAGCTGGGCAAGGGTGTCTATTGCAACTTTTAAGCCTTCCTGTGAAAATTTGCATAAGTAATCTATCCCCACAGAGTCTTTACTGAACTCTTTCTTGGTCTATGCTTTTCTAAGGTTTAATAATATCTAACTTAGAGTTTCATAAAAACTAACTTTCCTCAAACCACACTCACAAAATTTTGATTGTATTTACTGCTAGGACAATTTTCACTATATTTAAGTGGACCATTAATAATTTTATCCATTTATTCCTTTTGTTAACCTAGTCCTTTAATGATTTACCTGCTTTAAATATCCACAGATACCCATTTTCTCATGTGTTGAGCAAATAGTCTAGCTAATGCATACTTAACCAATTTATTCCTTACATCAAGAAAAATCCATCTCTCATTTCTTAACCTGGTGGCACTTCTGATACATTTCACAGAGCTGCTGCAGGTCTTGATTGTACCTGTCAAACTCAACCCTGGGACAACTTCAAAGGGTATTATAGGAGCAAAAGATGCTTTCTCCTTGCCCTCTGTACTCAGACTGTTACAATGCGTGCCCTCCATTCTCCCAGCCTAAAGAGCTCAAGAAGAATTAGGAAAGCAGATCTTAATTGCAGAGAACAGCAGAAAAATAAAACGCTGTAAAACAGGAGCTCATGTCTGCTGTTATCAGACCTATCCTGTTATGTTACTTTTTCTTTTCTTCCTACCACTGTACTTTCCTCAGGAATATTCCCTTTCCAAGCAGTTATCAATATGACTACCCTTAAAGTCCCAGTAGGTGGTTCTTATTTTTTAAACCTACTGAAATTTTCCTCCAAGACATTTATTCCTGCTTGTGGCTACAGCAGTTGCTCCCTCTTGAAGATCTGCACTGTTTTAGTGAGCTATTATGTCTAGCAGACAAGCACCCACACAACTACTCACTCACTCCCCTCTCCCACAGGCTGAGGAGGAAACAAACAGAGGAAGACATGGCTTATGGATCAATAGAAAGACAGTTTGATAAGGGAATCATAAGATACATACGCAAGCAAACCAAAATAAGGAATTTTTAGCATTACTTCTCATTGACAAGCCAATTCCAGGGCAGTGAACCCTCACTGTGCGTAACAGTTACATGAGAAGATGAACATCATAGACACAAATAATCCCAATTCCTCCTTCTTTCCCCCTATTTTAATGCTCAACGCTACATCATATGTATGGAATAACCTTTTGGTCAGTTGGGGTCAGACATCCCAACACTATCATAGAATTGAACAATTTGGGTTTCAAGGGATGCTAATATCATCTAGACCAGGTTGCTCAGAGCTCCAGATAACCTGGCCTTAAACATTTCCAGAGATGGGGTATCCGCAACCTCTCTGTGCAACCTGTTCTGATGCCTCACCACTCCCACAGAAAAGAATTTTTTCCTACTATCTAATCTAAGCCTATCCTCTTTCAGTTTGAAGTCATTCCCCCTTGTCCTATCACTACATGCTCTTGTAAATAGTCTTTCTCCAGGGAAGCTTTACGGAGAGACTGTCCTTTCCCAGCTTCTTACCTGTCTCTAACGCAGACACTGTGCAAGCACTGTTTTGAGATAGCCAAAACACTGGGGTGTCATCCATATTGTTTTAGTCACAAATCCAAAACACAGCATCAGATGTGCTGCTATAAAGCAATTTGCCTCCAGCCAGCCAGCCCCAGTACAATGATTCAGATCTACAACTTAGGAAAATGAGCGGAGCACCCATACATCTGTGGCCTTCCTTGAGCTCCCTCTTCACACAGACAGATAGCTCTGCTCAACTCACAGGCCTGACAGTCCCAGCTCATGTGCTTCTTCTGCATTCAAACACAGGATCCTTTTTATCATTTGATTCCAACCTAAAACATTATTCTGAAGATTGCTGAAGAGAAATCTTGGCAAAATAAAAGCATAAGCAAAGAGACTTAGGCAAGCACCTGTCATGGACCACGCGGCTTGTCAGTGCTGGAGCGCGAGGTGCGGCGACCTTCCTAAAGGCGTCTCCTTAGTGAAGCCGCTCGGCAGGACCACCACACACTCACACACGCGTACGCACGCATGCACGGACAGCTCCAGTAAATGGGTCGACAGCAAAGAGCCAGAAAAGATCTTCATATGGGGTTCCACAGGAGGAGGTTTATTGCAGCCACACTCGTGAACGGTTCCAGGGATGAAGAAAAAGAACAACGGAGGGTCCAGGTTTAAGTACAGGAGCGGATTGAGCACCAGGGACCAACGATCTGAGGGCACGGGGGCGGTACAAAGGCGGGACTACGGAATGGGAGCCAATGGGAAAACTCTGGGGGAGTGGTGAGGGGCAAGGGCCAATGGGGGAACCTGAAGTGGAGAACCTTCTAGGGCAGGGACATATAAGGTAACAAGGGGGCAGGGAGGCCAACGGCCAACCAGGGAAGCAGAACTAGGGTACAGTGGCATAACAGGGCAAAGCATGCTGGGGGAAGCTTTTTTTGTTCACCCTAACCTGGGGAGGAATCTTTGGTACTAGGGACTGTCTCACCAGTGGACTTTCTTTGTCCCTTGTACCACAGGCTCACTGGCCACCACAAGCACCAAATAAATACAGGTGGCCACATGTGGGGTAAGTAAAATTAAACCATCCCCTCTTTTTGCCCTTTTATTTTTGTTTTACACCAAACTCTTATTCATAGATTAAAATCAACTTTCATATTTGCTTTTACCCACATTTACTTCATCCATTTATTTGTTGGGTTATTTAAGTGTTTCTCAGCACTACGGTATCTGAATGCTTAATCACATACTTTGACCTGTGTGTTTTCATGCGAGCTGGCGTGTCCTCAGAATTCATGTGTATATTAAAATGTTCTCTTTTGCCATAAAATCAAGTTGGTGGGTGATTACTTCAATGTGACACCTTATATAAGCTTACCATCATGCCTTCACTTTAAACATTGTAAGTTGTAGGTACAAAAATGCTGTTAGTGAGGATCTTCTTGTTATTTTTCTAAGTCCGTGAGAGACTTTTCTCTCTCACAGAAGAGGTAGCAGGGAATGTAAACAACCAAGCCACCTGCAACCTTGAAAAGTCTCGTTTATGGTATAGTAGAAAATATTTTGATAATGGATGTTTTAGGATTTTGGCCAATCACCCCCAAGGGGTGGCTGGTCCTTGAAAAAAGTCTATAAAAGAGTTCATAAAATAATTAAATAAATCAATCTTGCTGCACAATTCCTGCCTGCTGGATCTTCTCCTCCTCCTCCTCCCTATGGCTGCGGGACACGGTGATACACCGTAGGAACCAGGCCTGCGGTAATAGTAAGTCAATGAAATTATATTGCAGACATTGACAACACATACAATTTTGCCTGTCTGATATCCCATTACTGCAATAGCAGCAGCAATGGTTTTGGAAAAAGCTTTTTTTCCCCAATAAGCATATGCTACCAATTTTGCACTCACAAGTAGGGCATCTTCGTAGGGAGCACAATAAGGCCACTTAAGTGACTATCACAAAGTATTTGCTTGTTTCCAAGAGAATGTGAAGTAGTACACCCACAGGCCTACATAGAGAATTACTAGTAAAAGATAATCAGCAACTCCTACATGGAATCAAAACACTTCTACAAAAAATTGATTCACTTGTGCAGTCAAAACAGCAAAACCATTAAATGTTCTCAGACTTGATACTTAGCTAGGATATGAGATCAGTTTTGTAGCACCAAGATATGTGCACAGATATTCCCTATTGCCAAAGTCCAGCAGAAAAGAGAAACTAGTCTCCACATAAGTAACACTACTTGTACAATTCTACCAGAAGTTTTCAAACTTGCCTCTGCTCATCTTTCAGCTTCAAATCCTAACACACACAACAAAATTTCTGTTGGGCTCAAAAGTACCTCTTCATGTGGGAAGACAAGAAATTCATAAGCTTTGAACTCCAAAGGGAATACTTTGGGAGGCAAGGGGAAGGGGGATGGGGGGAGAGAGAGGAAAGGGACAGGGAAATAATTCCAGTTTTAGAGGACTGTGAGTATTAAGCATTGAATATCAATCTCATCATATTTCAAGGCCAAATGTTGTATGGAACAGAAGTTAATAAAGGAAGGAAAAATCTACAGCCACAATAATCAGAAAAAAAAAAAAGCTGGACTCCTTTTCAGTTTTCTAAGGTCATACATTCAGTGTGAAGAAACATTGAATTCTGTTCCATGTATCAGTTAAAGGAAAGCTACTGAGAAGCTATGCTATAACCCATCAGATTAATCAGCAACTCACCAGGGATCGGGATGCATTAACATGAATTGCATGCTTAAGCAGCAATTCCCTGGACTTTATCACATCAAAATCAGCCTTATCTAGTAGTTTAAAGCATTTATAATTTTAGAAGTCTCACATGGCCACATGCACAAAGCTTCACTCAGAGAAGTGTTCCCAACTCTACATAATTTCCCAACCTGTCTGATTCCAGCAGAGCAATTGAGTTGGAGGAGGACAGACAATCTAACCACTCAAACAGTTGAACAAATTGTTCAACTGGGCTTGTTTTCTGAAGAAGAATTCTAGCTGCAGACTTCCACTACTTTTTATTTTGTTTTTACAAACATCAGAAAAGAAGGAAAAGTGAATGAATGTGCACTTATTGTTATAAACGGAGCCTGGACTTTTTGGGTGAGATAGAAGTCTGCTCGTTTATTTAAAAAGAAAAACCAGGAGCGGAGAGTCGAGATAAGCCCGAGTCACACTCGGCAACCCAGAAAAAAACAACTGTGCAACGCACAGGGTGTTCCTCCAGACTCAGCTTCCTCAGGAAGACCCCGCCCCCGCGGTGGCTGAGCCCCCTGGGCCCTTTTATAGTCTCTCTGATGTTATGATTGGTGGAGCCCCGATCCTCCCTCTGGTGGCTCGTTGCTAGGGTCCTCATTGGCGTTCAGCTCCATCAATCTCTGGGGTGTCGAGTGATTGGTTTGCCCTCTAACCAATAATTCCTCAAGATGTTTACATCATAAACCATTAAGTCATCTTAAGAACATTCCAGAACGTTCTCCCCTTTTCTATAGACCCACCACTCTTCCCCCATTGGTGCCACCATCTAGCGATCACATAGCAGCATTACACCCGTACAGTCACAATAATAATCAACTTATTAACTGTGTATAACAAGTAACTATTAACTTCCTTTTAACCAAAAAAAAAACCTTTTAACCATTTATTACACTTATGAAGAGAAATGGTTAAATGAAAAGGCATTAGTATCCACCTCTCACACAACTACTATCACGAGTAAGGTAAAGCTTTTGAAAGACACACATATCCTTTGATATCAAAGTGATCTGGAAGACCACAAAAAAAGAAGAGGTATCACATGGGGAAGTGACAACACAGGTGAACACTTATGCTGGGCTTCAAACCCCAATGTTTAGAGGTCACCCTATGTGACTCATGTCACTCCATCTATACAGTTTTTTCTCCCAACGGAACCAGTATTTGTACGCGTCCCTAGGGGTCTTTAAAGAAAAGATGACAATATACTGAAAAGCACTAAGAGAAGCCCAACCAGATATGTTAAATGTGTTATGACAGAGTAACTGAACTGCTGTGATGAAAACAAAGCCATATTTATACTGTGGTTAAATTGTGGCTTTAAGATATTGTGGTCATTTATTTATATCTGAAGGGTATAAACTGGTTCTTCAAGCATGTAACCTTGGACTAATTATACATACTGAAATCAATGGGATTTTGTGAGATCAGGTTTTGTGAGACTGGAATGCAGCAGTGTGGGCAAATTGCTCAAAGTTAGCCGCAAAGTTATGTAGGAAGAAAAAGATGAAAATGACATTGAAATGCATATGATGGGCATTGGGGGGAGGGGGGAACCCCAGAAACACAAGTGCTTACATTACAATCTTCTGAAAAGATAAGAAGAAAAAGCATTTCTGTTTCTGACATTCGAAGATCTACAAGAGAGAAAAATATGTAACACAGGAATACACAGCTGTGCACAGTTGTGGTGTCTTCTAGTCTATATCACCAAAAGTCTTTCACCTCAAATTTGCTCTGAGCCTGATAAATACTTCTTGCACTATAATTCAGTGAAAAAATTTAAAACACTGCACTGACAATGAATATAAAAGTTAAAGAACATATGGGTTTGTGTTTATTTTCCTCTCCAAAAGTATTTCAAAAATTTCCTGGTTTTCCCTCTAAATGTCTATACAGACTCAAACCTAGGATCTCACTATCAAAGGGGGTTCTCTCCTGCCTTGTATATGACATTAACATCATTAATAAGTTATGACCTCAGTAACACCTATTCTAATCCTTCTGCCTTCACTAGGGTTCTTCAAGTGTAATTCAGCACTTCATTTATGGCAATGAGATTGAAAAGGCAGACTAGAAAGTGGAACACAGTTTATAACATTGATGACAATGCACAGCTGAGTCCTTTTTAGTATCCCAGTTGCTGTCATAGATACAATAGTAAAATCTGACTTTGCTTAGTATGCATGCTCTGCACAGGTTTACACCAATATGATACTTTTAGCAAAGAACTATAATGTGCATAGATCTTACCTAGAAAACAATTTCAACAATCATATAATTTCACAACAAAGTCACATTTTTATCTCCCTGTACTGCTTCAAATCCCATTGCTTTAGCTTGCACAATTTATTTGCAAGAAAAAAAATTAACAAACCAGATACATTCTAAATACCAAAGAGAAAAACTTAAACTAAACTTGGGGAAAATTTGTCAGGCAATTCCTGTTTGCAACTCACAATGGCACGGGTAAAAAGAATGTACTCTGAGTTTTTTCACTTATGACTAATATGCCTCCAGTTTCCTTGTAGCTCAAGAAAACTTACTACCAACACTGAATATCCTTACATAATGTGAAAATATTTAACATGCTAGAGCTTAAGTCTACCAAAAGAAATAAACTGTGAGTAAATAACATTATAACTGGGTATAGCTAGTCTGAGAGGAGTTCCTACTTTACATTCTCAACAACTTTTGGAGAGCATTCAGATCAGGTACTGTAATAAAACCCAATTAGAAAGAAGCTTCTCAAAATGCTGAACAACTGTAACTGATGACTCACTTGGAGGAAAGGACAGAAAACCTTGAAAACAATAGACTCCAGCCTAGAGACTTCACTTCTTGTGTCAAATTGTGAAAGCGTGAGGTAAAGGCAAACCACACCAATGGAGTGAGTGAAGACAACAAATTTGCCAGATTTGTACTGCCTAAGAGAAAACTGGAGGAGCTCTGACTTCTTCACAGTGACCGTACTGCCATCCAGAGGTAGACTGCAGCTCAAAACTAAGTGAAGTTGTCTTGAATTGGCAGGAAGCAAAGACCTCCCTTTAGTCAACATTGCAGACTCCAGTTCTCAGGGAGTCATACAAGTGATGTGGCAGTTCAATTCTGCAAGGGCCTGAGGTTTATCCACTGTTCCAAGCATGCATTTGTGGTAGAATAACCTCCAAGCATGTTTTTCTAGTATAGATTGTCAGAAAAGGGAATTAACTCTGTACCAGCAGTCTCATTCTTCAGGATGGTTAAAGGTATGCACACAAAGCTTTGTTGGGGAGAATTATTGTTGGTCTAAAAAAAACCCCAAACCAACTAATAGCACGAAAATAAGCAGGGAGGTGGCTTTTATTAAAGTGTTCAAGACAGTCTGAGATTTTTTTGGACAGTGACCTGAGAGATGTGGGCATCTCACTGAGGCTAACCAAGAGATCTAGTTAATGGAGAATGCCAAGAAATAAGATTGGCATTCATACCTTTGCTTTTCAGGTTTCTGTGGTGAACATTTCAGTTTATAAAGGGGAGACAAAAGATGGAGGACTGCATCCCTTTCCTTTTATCTTATTCAGCAAGTAGAAGGAACTTACAGATGAAATGTGAGCGACCATTTAGACCACAGGAGGAGGTAGAAATTAGACAGCATAAGGAAAGTGAACTGATGCTTGGTTCTTGACTGTGGTCCAAAAACCTGACCTGTACAATATATTCTGTGTTTGCATCTGGCACCAGTAAGTGAGGGGTGGATATATAGTTTATTTATCCAGATGAATGCAAGTGCATTTTTACCTCTTGATCTAAACTGAGAATAGAGAGCTATTGCAATGAACATCTGGTGTTGAGATATGCAGTAAGGTATCTTACAGTTTTATATTAAAAATCAAAAAATGCGAAGTATTTAATAATTTTCCTACTTTCTTAATAGAGATTTGCATGCACAGAATTCTTAGAACTAAAACATTTAATTTAAAAGGTTATAGGGGATGAATATTTATCTGATGAAACAACACAAGTCACAGAGGACATTCCTACTTTATGCAGTGCATTAGTTGCAATCATCTCATTCTGTAGAATGGAAGATTGACATGAGATATCTGTACTACTACCAATAGTTTATAGACTCAGCATAAGTGGTGTATCAAGTTGCTCAGATGGAAAAAGCAAAGGGCACTGAATAATTATTTGGAATTCAAACATGATAACATATACCTATACATATACGATACATACATACAATTACATCCTTTCCTCAAAAAGAAATCTTTTGTCTGCTTGCTATCCACAGCCAATGCCACAGAAGACTCTAGAGAGATGGAGAAAGAATTCACTCTGGATGAGGACAATCAATCAAAATCTTCTCTGGAACTAGATCTGCCTTTAGAACAGATCAATAAATGCTACATGTTGATCTACAACAGTAGAATCATGAAGACAGCATCAAAATGATACGTATACACATATTAACTACTGCATGTGTATTTATTTAAATAGTAATTCTAAATAAAACTTTGAGTTTTGTTTTTATTGATGTATGCCCATACGTAAGCTGACATCAACCAAGACCCTCTTACTGCTCTATCAACCTGAAATTCTGCAAAAGAAAGAAACAGAGAAGTGAAATATTAATGGAAAGTGGGATTTTCCTCACAATAGCCTCAATAAATATGTCGGTCAGGAGAAAAAATAGGTCAAAAATAGAAAGCTTATATCTCCAATATCAAAGAAAAGAATGTTTGTGTCAAATCTATTGGAAAAATCGCCATGAATGGTTCATCTGTGTGAAAATATGATCCTTGTAATGCTGCTAAGATCAGCGAGACCTAGGATGAAATGTTGAATAAGCAGGTTGCAGAAGTTAAAAATGTCCATGGGAAGCTTTAATTTACATGTCTGTTTTCCAGTATTTTAAAATGGGTAGGAGAGGAAATTGTAAAAAATTGCTTTTAAGGATGGTTCATTAGTTAGTGTAAAAAGGAAAGTATATTAAATATGAATATTAAGGTGAAGTCCTTATAAACAACATTAAATATTTTCCGAGTGTGCAAAATTTTTCATTTGAATTCATCTGTTTCCTCAGTTTTGGATCATTTCTATTTCTTTTCCTTGTGGTCCATATGCTCGTGCTGTTATATGTGCAGTTCATCTTCCAACCTTTTCTAAAACACTCAGAAAGATAAAGTAAAATGAAATATACAGTACATTTAAACCAGAGAATCGGACAACCATCTTTTTGTTAGCTTCATATGTAAGGTCGTATCAGGGAAGCATGCCCTAATCACCACCTAATTCTGCAAAAATCTTTCCATAGAAACCCAGTTGCCTCTGCTCCTTATTCTGCAAGCAGGAATTTCACTATAAACTTCAAAAACATTTTGATGAGTGAATGCTTGAGAACTTAACCCTGTTGGGGGTGACTGTAAAAATCAGCTGATGTCTCTGAGGAGGTCAAAAGAGGCTGCATACACTTAACTCAAAGAAAGTACCCTAAAGGGCAGCAGTCGTGTCTACTGCAAAACACATAATTTAACTCTCAGTGACTCGTCAGTGAGAATCATGCCAGACCTGTTGTCCAAAAAAGGCACACACCTCAGTATTTGCTAAATAAAAGCAGTTGTTCTACAAATTAACATTGAATTTGTATGTGCCATGGTTTATCACCTTCCTATATTTGCAGCTAAAGCAAAGAGAGAAATACTGGACTCAGGTGTGCCCAGAGAAAAATATTACAGATGTTGTGATAATTTCTTTCCACCCTGCAACCCTTTTCCATATGACCTTCCAATTTATCATAGGTTGGCTCATTGTGCTATTGTTTGAGTTTTATATAAGCCACCTGCAATTGCTTACTCTTTCCATTAACTGGCACAGCCCTGTTTTCCAGTGGAATGTGCTTACTGCAATGGGCTTTTACTGTCAATATTTTAATTTTTAAAAATTCAGCTAATTCATTAACTTCTATGTTTTATCAAAAATACTTAACTAGAAAATGTTTAACACATCCTAGAATGCAACACTAAGGACCATTAAAAGAGGAAGCTGAGGTGGAGGATGTTTTGCTTTTAATTTTAATGAGAATAATATAAACTGAAATGTTCTTACTCGAGGCATACATGAAAATACAAAAATATCATTTCAGATGAACATAAGTTCTGCTTGAGTTGTAAATGACCCTTCTAGCAGAAATTAGATTAAGGCAGAAGCTTAGGTTCTCTTCTGTACACCTACTCTTCTTTGGAGCATTTTTCAGAATCTAGCAAACAAATTTAGACCTGAACTGTAGACAATCTATGATTTCCAATGATCTTCTCATAAAACTGCAATTACTCTGTATTTAAGATATTTAAATGAAAAAGTCTGTCAAGGCCTTGGTTTGTTTCTTTGGTTTGGGATTGTCTGGGGATTGTGTTGATGGAATAAATTCGATGTATTAACTGTCATCAAAAGGAAATTTTTAATAATAGATTGAAAAATGCAGTGGTTTGGGTTTGCTGCTTCCCCCTTTCCTCCCTCATAGACACTGGTGGACATTTACTTATGCAGTGATGTGGGATAAACAGTCTTCAATATCTGAACACTTTGTGAAATGGAAGCTCAGAAAATATAGGATACTTTATTTCTCTGAAATCTACTGAAAGAGAACAGCTGAGGGAGTGGGGGAGAAGAGTATTTAGCTATTTTAGCTTTTAAAACCATACAATCAGATCCTTTAAATCCCAGATTCAAGTGGCTTCCTCATTTACAAAGTGCAGTCCAATAGCTGACTTGCTTTGAAATTGAAAACAGTGTCAGGACCTGCATCTGTTAGGGCAGTGTAAATTTGGAACAACTCCATTAACTGCAAAGTAGTTAAAATCATATACATCAGTGATTAGAAATTGGTCTATAATTTGCTTTAATTTTTTAAAAATTTCAAGACAGAGATAAACCTCCTCCATATCAGTCAATTACTTGCTGTCACCAGTGTTAGAGCTATGTCAAACTCACTGATCACATTCTTCCTGATTGCTTCCCTCTTCCTACAGAGATAACTGTTTACAATAAAGGCAAAACAATGTATGATCTTTCACCTGCCGGGAAACTTTAAGAAGAAAATTATCAAAGCAATCCTGTACCAAGTATCCATTTGCTACTCAGAAGAAGGAAGCTTCTTAACCAAAGGCAGATAAGAACTTGTTTTAATATGTGGAAATGTGAACAATTTCTAAAGAAATTAATGAATTGGCTATAATGAGTATAGAAGACTAGGAAATTAATAGTAGAAAGTATTTTTTGTAGAACAGATAAATCCCACATGATTTTGAACCAAATGATTTAGTAGTTCTCTAATCATATTTTAAGGGTTATCTAAATGCCAGGCAATTACAACTCTACAGAAACAGAATAAAAACTCAGTGTAATTAACATTCAAAGTAGCTGCTAATTTGTCCATTTATTCACAGCTCATGCAACTTCATAATAGAGTTCGTCAGACTAAACTGTTTAGATATGCAGTCCTTGTGCCAGCAGTTATTAAAACAAACAACACATTTATAGTACATCTTTCTCTCAATCTGCTCAAGCTGAGCAAAAGCACATTTGAAGCTCCGAGACTCACACCCAGTGTCCACTTTAAATAGAAAAATCTCATTGATTGCATGAAACTCAGGTCTCATTTTTGTCCATCGATCCCCTTGGTGACCTTCTACAGCATCAAAGCCCAGAGCGAACCCAATCTGACCCCGACTTTATGTGCATTATTATATTGAGAGACAGGAGCTACTTACAGTCCATGCCATTGTCTCCGTAGATATGTAATAAAGTATTCTAGAACTGCTCCTGCAGAGAACACTTCATGCACTTGGCATTTCCTTTTCTCTGTCTCTGTCTCTCTCTCTCCCCTCCAATCTTAAAATTCTTCTCTTTGCTATGCTGAATGTTTTTGGTTTGTTTTTTCCCCCTCCAGTGGACAGCTCAAATGAGCAACTTCAGATTTTGACTAATACTCACATAACTCTCAGTAAACAACATCCTTCACACAGATCTATAACTAATAATAATGCTCTTTATTAAGCTCTCCTGTGAAACAATATGTCTAATAAAAGCTGCTCTCCATGCTGTTTTAATTATAATAAATCACCTTCATTATGATGCATACTTCAATATAACATGCCTAATGCTTAGCTACCTGGGATACTACAATAATGAGGACAGAGAGTAGACATATCTTGAAGAAAGTTATTTACACACGCTGAAAAATTCTACAGTACCGTACTGCTTTGCAACATGAATTTCAACAACTTTTATCTTACCTTACTGTTCATAACATCAGAGATGAGAAGAACCAACCCCCCTGAAAAATGCTGTTTACACAAATAACAGGACCTTGAATACATCCACTAGCATGGAAAAATAAGTCCTTGCAGTGCAATCGTTTCTCTATAAATGTATAAAAGTATTTTACCACCCTGTGCAACAAATCAGTGATGAGACTATAGGCTGTTGTGTGCCAGTACCTAGGGATTTCATGTCAAAGTCAACTTCCTTGGCAATCCCTAGAGAACTGTGCTGTGCACATTCTCATGAAAGGTGTGAAAATCTGATTTTCTAAAATGGATCAGTAATTCTCTATGAAGGGGAAAAGGATCAATAAATCTTTGCTAAGTAGATTGTAAAGGAAAAATTATTCTTTCAGTGACAGTACATTAGGATCCTCCAAACAATCTCAATAAACTAAAGACATAGCATTTCTCCAGCAGCTACTTTTGACTTCTGATATATTTTCGTAATCTCTGATCATTCTGCAATGCACATACATTTATATTTGCTAAGCAATGTTCCATGTTGATGTTGATTTATGAGTGTATGCTATTATGCTTGGCTGTGAGTAGAAGACGAAAATTATTACCTGCTTGTAACCTGATAGATGTGATATGAGGAAATGTCATTACAACCATGCACACATATATGTTTGTTACTATATCTCTCTGTACCTACACAAATATTCTGTACTTTGTATGTATGTATCTACACATACACACTAATATTTACTATATTGTGTAGTAAATTTATGTGATTTTTTTGTATATGTGCCTATATAGGTACTTTTTCAGCACTGAGAGTTAATTATTACATATATAGCAACTGCAACTCCACTAGGCACGTCACAGACCTGAAAGGTGTCCATCCAATTACTGCAGTAGCATATGCCATCTGGCATTTACACTATCAAATCGTATAGTCATGTTGCACTTAAATATGTGATTTTTACATAGAAGCAAAAGTAGCATTTGCCTGAAGACAGCATGATAATACGGTTTACAGAGAGCAGTCAAAATATATTGCCAAGTCAGAAGTGGGCTATGCACGCAAGCAGAGGAATTTATTTCTCTGTTTTACAAAATCTCTTTTTCCTGCTGCAGAGAGAGTAAGAGGATCCCACCAGAAGTGTCTGTAATGTTGTTTCTGCAGCAGTGGTAATATGCACAGTGTGGGCACATAAATGTCCATTCCAATTCTAAATGCCAGTGCCTGTATGAAACTTAACGTGCTGGGTTGCATTTCTATTCCTGGCGCTCCCAGCACACAAGTATTCTGGGTGGTAATCTTTGAGGGGATGCATGAGGAGAGGAAAAAAGAACTTTGTCCCTCTTCTGAATGCTGTGACACCTGAAAGGAGAGGAGGCAGCCTCTGCTGCCCAGAGAAATCGACAGTCTAGAGACCAGGCTCTCTCTTGCAAGTAGGCTTTGGTACAAACACCAATAACATAAGAAACTAAATATGACAGGAAGGCACAGGCAGGAAAATTTTGAGTTCAACAATCTGAAACGGCCTCGTGTTTGACAGAGCACCCCCAAAAGACAGGGCGTTTCAAGCCTATTTACAGTTCTGAATGCAGAACTCTTAACATAGCTAGTGACACCCTGAAAACCAAAGCACCTGAATAAGTTTCTCTGGCTTTTTTCATATGGTAGAATGATGGCAGAAGCCATCAATTTTGTAGTCAGAAGATCCAATGCTTTTTATACTTACGTAGTTCAAGGAACCTGCTTGCACAATTCCCTAAATCCTTTAAGCTTGTCTTTTGGTTTTTTGTGGGGACTGTTTTGTTTTTATAAACAGGGCAACATAAACAAGAGTGCTTGAGAACAGGTCCTAGGTCCCGAGGTTCTAGCTGAGCAGAAGCTGATCAGAACTGATCAGAATATACTTAAACAGGCTCTGTACTTTAAATGGCACTGTTTCATGGGAGAACATAGTTAAAAGTTGTGTCTTTTCCCTCTCTATTATCTCTACTATCCTTGAGTCCACCAGAGCAAATGAGATTGGAGTAAGCAGACTTACAGTGACAGAAATACATAAAGGAGAGCAACAAATGTGGTACAATCAATTTCCAATAAAGTCACCTCATATCATTGCCATGAGGGATGAAAGGATAAAATTAAGTAGTCTTGGACTGACAAATCTCATTTTTACCCTAGTACACCATAGTAAAGCATCTTCAGGAGTTTGCTGCAGATTTTCCTTAAACTTGTGTTTTTTGGCCTGTTTTGGAGGAGTGTCTCAAAGTACTTGGCCAATTCAGATGATTAGCCCATCATCACACCTCCTCACTGCATGTCAAAGAAAAGAAATAAGGCCCACACGTGTATATACATGTGGACACACACTGGGTATCACAGTGAGGCAGCATCAACAGTTTAAAAGCTGGGTGCCTCATCTGTGCTAGGTCACCTGTACCGAGGTGAAAGCCATCCAGGAAACCAGATTAGTCAGATTAGTGCTTCCCTTATTTGGGAACCCATGGAAACACTAGAAAGTCAGAAAGACATATCTAGTCAGTGGCAGCCCATGGCCAGTTTCCATCAACGGGGAACTCTGGCCCATGTAGATACAATAATATACACAAATAACATACATGCTCTCTTCTATCACAGAATCCCCAAACGATTTTGGGTATCTCAGAGAAACATGCAGTTGTCTTCTTTCACCATAGATTTTGGAAAAGGGTATCTTAATTGAAAAAAACCCATGGAATATTCAATATCCCTGCAGCAACACAAGTAAGAAACAAAAAATGCCAGGGGCCTAACACTACTTGCAGGGAAACATGCTGGTGCCCCATCCATAAAAGAACATGTCTTGCTAAGGTCACAGCTCATGATCCGCCACACCAGGTTTTACATGATGCTTGTTGGGGTGGCTCAGCCTGCTCTCGGGCTGAAATCATCAAATGTCAGTCACCAGAAGAGATCACTAAGATCTAGGTTACCTCCCCCTGGGTGGCTCCCAATCCTAAATTACCTCCCCTGTTCCAGAAAGTTCTCCCTTTTTTAGTTATTAATTGGTTCCCTGTTATGACTCCTGCCTCCCTGTTTTCCCCATTTGTTCTGAAAAATTGTATCCTCCCCTCTGCTTGTACCCCATTGGTTGTTTTCTCTCTCCCTGCCTTGCTCCACCCCCCGATAAAGGGGCAAGCCCGCGTCTTCTCGAGGCTGCTCTGGTCCCTGGACCCTCCTGCAAATAAACCTGTTGGAACCCACACCAGAAGCCCCTCCCGCCTTCTTTGCCTCTGGGCTAACGCGAGCCTAATCCATTGGCCGCCCGACGTGCTTCCTCTGAGGAGGAGCCAGTGCATGCACCCATCCCATGCCATTTCCACCGAGCCGTCCAGCGAGGACGTTGTGGAGGCTAACGCTGCGTCCCTTCTGCCCAAGGGCACGCCGAGGCTTGTGGTTACAAGCCCCTAGTTGCGTTAGATGCTGAATAAATCCTGCTCTCTCTTATACCATTATGTATCTTGCATTACTTCTGAGGATAGCCCCTCCTGAAATCATAGTTCAGACTTGTACCCAGCAACGAACTAAGCCAGAGTAGCACAAATCATCTGGTTTACTGTTGCAATGGCTAAGTCCCCTTTACACTCCCCAAGTTGCCCTAAAAGTGGTGTCTCCTTACAACACTGTGCTAGAAAGTTCTCCCTTTGTCTAGATTCTGCTGGCCACTGGCCCTCTCCCCCCTCCCATCCCTTTTCCCATTGGCCCCTGTTATGTCATTCAACCTTGCCTCTGCTCCCTAGCCCTCAGACTATTGGTTTTGGATGCTCTGCCTGCCTTTGGGAGTTTTCAGGATAATACTGGCAAGGGCTTTCGGTTTTGGGTTCTTCTTGCCTCTGTTCCCTTCAGGTGTGTTGCCATTAAATACCTCAGAACTGCATGCAGAGAACCCCTCTCGCCTCTCTATCTCCAGTTTGTGCATAGACTGTGTGTGAGCGGCTGTTCGCAACCACCTGCGAAGGTGAGATTGTGTGCATGGGTAGGTGCCAGGAGAGTGCTGCCTAAGCGTCTCCACGAGGGACCCAGTAGGAACAAACGCAGCATCAATCCACCAAAGCCCTCTTCCATACCTGGCGCATTGAACAGTGACTTGGCTGAAGTCTTTGGAAGAGTGTCCCCCGGGGAGTGAAAGCCCCGAGGAGTCACCATTCGGAGAGTCCACAAACCCAACAAGAGATCTAAATTCTATTAGACCTGCCTGGAAGGACAGCCAATAACTCTCTCAGCATGAGAGAGCTGGCTGACAAATGGAGAACCATCCACCGAGATTTCTTCTTTTACCCGGGAGCTGGGAGCCAGAGGGCTTGGCGTGGCTCGGTGCCGGATAAGCGGCACGAGCAGGGACGCCACAGCAAGGGCTCAGCAGAGTGGCTTCGGAATCGGCGAAAGCCGGCGAAACTCGGGGTGAGTGAAGCCAAGGAGAGTTCATTCGGATCCCTTTTCATCTTTTCTTTTACTAGCTTTTTTTTCTCTCGGTGGCTGGGTGAGGTTTTTGGGGAAAGATGGGTGCAAAATTCTCAATTTCCCAACAAGAGGCTTTTCTCCAAGTTAAAAATACCCTAAAAGTGAGGAAAATCCATTTTTCTAAGAGCCTTTTAGAACGCTTTATGCAGTGGGTTTTTTATTATTTCCCCAATGTTACAATAGAATCTGTTAAGAACCCCACATTCTGGGACCGGGTAATCGAGAGGCTGGCTTTTCTGAAGCAAGGCGGGGATGAGGCAGTTAAGAAGTTTTTCCCCTCAGCAGTTTTAGTTTAGAAACTGGTCTTGGAATCAGAACAGGAGGCTGCGATGCCTGAGAATGCAAAGTCCCAGGCAGGAGACACTCCTCCCTGCCGCGCGGCACTCCCGCGCGGCACTCGTGGCTGCTGCCATGCCGGGGCGCGTCCCCCCAACAAAGTCCACTGAGTAGTGGCAGCAGCCTAGCCTGCCCCACCACAGCACCTTCCCCGGTTCCAAGTTCGAGCACCCCAGCCCTGGCCCTGTCACCGCGCCACAAACATGGCTCAAGCCACATGGCCAGATCCGGCGG